>NC_056726.1:1414380793-1414583293 GCF_019279795.1 Protopterus annectens
ATATAAAATATATATACATATATGTATATACAGATATATATATATATATATATATATATATATATATATAAATAATAGAGAACATAACAAATATATATATATATATATATATATATATATATATATATATATATATATATGACCACAGGCACCGTTCATTGGGGTGAGGGGGCCCCAGCAACGTAAGTATTACATGTATCGATACCCCCAGCCAAACAGGTCAGCCCTGCCATACAATATCAACTATTGCAAATCCCATAAACAGGACCTGACACTACATGGGCACAAGATGTTAACAGTAAGCCATCCCACCTGTATGATGCCAGGCTGGTATCGATAACATATCATGCAGTACAGTCTTGCTACCATAGTGAATGTAGACTGTGGAAGCAATAAGCATTCCTAAGATCCATATACACAGACACATGTATGCAGATACACACACACACACACATATATCTATATATATATATATATATATATATATATATATAGTTATATATGTAGCTACACATACTCACACAGAGGTATGTCTTGGAAGGTACATAGAGGGTGCACACCATACTGAACAGCCAATATCCCTACAGTTGCAACCTTGTCAGATGGACAGTGTATGAGTCACCCATACATAAGACAATTGTTGCCTGAACCATATACCCACAGAGAAGTCAAAGGATGTAACATCACATACAGATTTGCATACATAAAAAAGGTTTATTTGTGTACTGTTACAGTTGTATATGCCATGTCATATAGCTGTTTAGACTTTGAAATACATACAAGCAGATTAATGCAACTCTCAAACAGATCATTTAATACAGTAATCCAAAAGCATAACATATGTTGGTGTCCACGCCAAGGCCTTCAAGTAGTACAACAGGAAAGACAGAATGGGCCGCAGGATAACAATCAATCAACTGTAAGTAATGCAGATGTATAGCCCAGCAGCCTCTAACTACACTCTGTACACAATCCCTAGGGAGAAAAGACCTAGGATGATACAATGGGAGGTATCTGTTACATAACAATGCATAACTGAAATCATCACAATCACACTGATGGCAGTAAGCAGTAGGCCAACAATGTTCCCAAGGTGAAATGTATGGTAATGCACATCCGCATACCTTAAGGCGGCTTACCACTGATATTCCTCAGATGTTTTAACAGCCTAGGTTTGTTATGGTGCATACCCCCCCCCCCCCCATAGACTGACTTACAGGCGCATATAAAACTGTTACATACACTGACTTCTAGACTGAAGAGCGGCACACGTGTTGTGCAGATGAAGCCCACGTATATATGGACCCTACCCCACAATATGTGTGGGGGCCATAACAGCACTGGAATGATGGTGGGAATGGCAGCATGACATAATCACAGGCCACGACATAACAATCCCTTACTGCATGTCATATGGACACAGCTTGGTATGTACGTGGAGGACAGAGGACGTTACACAGGCCCATATGTGAAATAGTGTTGTCATACACTGAGCAAGTTGCTGTTGTTACAGGATAATCTGCAACATACCCTTAGACAGGAATACAAAGTCAGAAACACAAATGGATGTAACCACCTACTGATAGCACTCAACGCACACACTGCCAGTGATATATCTGACACAAGACCTGTGTAGTGGACAGACAAAACATAGGCTCACAGTTGACAGCTATGCAGACAGACTGCAGTCCATGTTAAACTAGTATGTACACAAAAACCCTACAACACTGGTGCTATACAATGCATATAACAACACTACTCACACTTTCTCTGTAGTTCTGGCACCTTATACAAATATGTAGCTGCCCTGAGTCTGCAAATCCTCCTCTAAGAGGTATTGCCACATGCTGTCTGAAACACTGCTGCCCACACACAGGAAGGATGTCCACCATACAGGAAAGGTAAAGGGACCAAACCCACATGATGTAGGGATTTACAGTAGTGGGATGCCATAACAGTGGTAAGTGGAAGAACTACACAGCATGCTGCATGGAGGTAGCAAGTGGAGGACACTGATTTGTGCAGATGTCGTCACCTGATCATGTGCATCACCTACAAAATCCATGCTGCAATCTATTCAAAGCACCTCAATCCAGTTACTGGAGAGAGAACGAGAGAGAGAGAGACACACACACACACACACACAGAGACAGAGACAGACAGACAGACAGACAGGAAGCCATCAAGACATCAAGCAAACAAGCTAAAGGCTGAGAAAAAAAAAACAGCAAGCTATTCAGAAGAGCCATCATTCCCACAACAGGTATGTGAAGTATATATGCATGCAACTGACTGTGGTACTTGATCCATAATAATGGGATAGATGATGTTGCATGATTTATATGTGTACCAGGTGTTGTTGTTGTAACGATGTTCAGCTTAACAACTGCTATGGGCACTGGAGTCTGTCCCTGTGGGTAGTGGGTCATATCCATCAGCACTGCCTGACAAGATGTAAGCCATAATAGTTTGTGTTGTGTAATGGAAAACATGGATACTACTGTGGCCAATAGCTGGTGGTGGAATTAATGCCATAATGATGGACACATGGGTTCCAGAGGTCACCACTTCCAAGATACTCAGGTTAACTTGTAATGTAGTATGCTGAAATGCCATAGATGTGTAATAGGCGTACCTGAAATCTGTCGCTATATACCCCCCCGAATGATAAGGTGTGTCCATATGTGGCACCTGTCTGCGTAATAGCAAGACAGAACAGTCCAGCTGTGCATGAGGAAGAGTTAGAGATTGTGGACCTGATGTCTGAATGTACCATATATTTATATATATATATATATATATATATATATATATATATATATATATATATATATATATATATATGTGTGTGTGTGTGTGTGTGTGTGTGTGTGTGTGTGTATATACATACATATATATATATATATATATATATATATATATATATATATACACACACATGTATGTCTACAGATATACAAACACATATATACAGCATAATATATATATACACATATATAGAGACATATACATGTGTGTGTCTACATATATACAAATGCACAAACATATGTATATATATGTACATGTCCCCTAGTTTTGCATCACAGTGCTGCATGCTATGTCAGGGGAAATATCACACTTATCAATGCACACACACACACACACACACACACACACACACATATATATATATATATATATATATATATATATATATATATATATATATATATATATATAGATATAGATATAGATATACAGCAGTAACTGTGTGCAGCATGGATGGGTATGCCACATGTGAACCCCTTGTTTGGACCACGTTGTCCTTGTCTTTGAAGGTGGGATTGAGAATTCAGGAAGGATAGCAAGTATATTTGTCGAGGTGGGTTGGGTTGGTAGACACAGAAGTCAGCCTACAGAGGTGGTATATGACACATGTGATGGGTAAATACCCTGAATGGTGAGTGCCATATGTGATGTGGAAGCCCCATGAGCCCCCATATGGAAACAATGGGAACAAGGCCTCCAGCCATTGCCAGTCACAACAGCAGTTTCATGGACCTGAAGGTGCCTGGGCTGGAGGCTGAGTAGGAGGAGCATATGGACCCTGTCAGTGTGTACTGAGGGCCTCAAGGTGCTTTGGCATATCCTCCTGGTTTTTGTGGAGCTCCCTAAGCACCAAACCCTGGACCTGACCTTGGGTGACAGGGTCATGTCTGTGTGTGCCCCCAGGATGGAGGGACACCATCCTCTGAGGAGGTTCCACCTGAAGGTAGTGTGGACCAGTAGTTGAGGAGGCCCCAGGGTGGGTCTCACATGTGATGTGGCCTGGTAACATGGCCAGATGAGGTTAGAGAGGTGGCTCTGCTGGCAAATATCCCCTAAACATGCTATTGTGTCACTGTTATAGAACATATGTTGGTAGTAATAGTCTACAAAATCCTGGAACATATCTAATAGCATGCATAAATATCCCCAATAACACAGAATGTCAGATGTGCAGCAATCACATAGCAAGCATACCACATGCATATATGGAACCATAGTGGCCCTGACAATGGCTTGCAGGTGAATAATCTGTAACACGCCAGCAATGATAGTGTCCACACAGGGAACATGGCCACAGACACATAGTACAAAGTGTGTTACAATACAATATATATATATCCCACTGGTAGTTAAGCTGTAGTCATACCTACTGAGGTGTGTGAATAGCTTGTTGTCACAGATTTGGTGGTGGGGGGGGTGACAGAGATGTGTATTAAGAACTATGGTAACCTTGCTGTATGATTTGCTCAGACCTGTTTCCATCTTTGTCTTTCAGGCAAGTTGTCAGAAGGTCGCCTCCCAATCTATTCAGCAGCTGAAAATGAGATACTGCTGAGCTACATGATACAGCACTACCCACTACTGTTTGGCACGGCTGCTCAGGTGCAGCAGGAGTGGACCGCCCTGTGTAATGATCTAGTCCACAGGGGTCAATGATTTCGGACTGCATAACCGTAGTTATGAGCAGGCCCTTCATCATTGTTCTGACCTGCTTTGCAATGCCCATTGGCATGCTGCTGCAGTCCAGAGGGATCACCTTGCAACAGGGGGGTCATGCAAACCACCACCCCCCACAGCACAGGTAGAAGAGCTCCTCAGCAGCCTCGGTGCATCTGCCTGTAATAACGAATATCAAATGCCAGACACTATTCTGGAGGTGGGTGCTACCCACACACCAGCTGAGGAGCGTGCAGGTAAGGCAACAGGGCACATCAGTAGACCCTTTTTGTGTATGCATCCACATCTGTACAGGTAAATCATGCATATCTGATATGTCATAAATATTGTTTGTTGCTGCATAGCACTAATAAACAGATGTGCATAAGTGGTAGTATTGTGGACTTGTACTGCTGATGTACTGTAATGCTGTACCCATCCTGTAGCAATGCCACAGCTGTGGCCACTAACATTGCATCTCTCACACTCTTATGCAGATCCCTCTGGTATACCACCAAGGCAGCAGCCTGTAGCTGGTAAGTATGGTTTATGTTGATCCTTGCCAATACATTGGGCATGTAATGGCTATGGTATACGCCATGCACACATCTAACACACCTACCCTTAATGCATGTTGCACATGTTCACGTATTGTTGCTGTTAAATGGACTGCATCACAGTGGTGACCATAATGGGGTATTGGAAAGGTACATCAGACACCTGCAAGATAACTTCCATCCTGTCCTTGCAAAATGTGTCCACAGGGATTAACATAATGGTGGCATACATGGCCTACAGTAGAGACATGTGTGAAACATCATCCTTATGCAGTGCAACAACAGTGTACATACCAGCATTACAATGGCATCTGTTACAGATCTACACTATGGCATAATGTATTACTGTGGTCCACATTATTAGCTGGGACTTGGCTGTAACATGTGCTGCTCAGTGTATGGGACACTGCAAACTGACACACATGTGTAGGCCATACTTGTCAAGCATCTGCAAAAAAGCTGAAGGTGGGGAGGGGATGCCAGCATAAAACACCAGTGCACTGCAGCAGGGATTTATAAGGATGGTAAGAATGGCTGTATCTGCACACAGACAGGGTCAGGAACTGTGGCAGACATAACCCTACATCCACAGAAATAAGTGACTGTAGTGTGTGAACACCAAGGGGTGTGCACATGATTAGACCTTGCAATCATGCAGAGTTGGGGAACATGTGTAAGGCAGACTGACCATACACTAGCAAATGCAGATGGCCCATGCTAGTATACCCCTGCCAGGAATAGTGACTGCTGTAGTACATGTAACAGTAGGTGCAACAAACCATCATGATAATGGTGTGCAAACATAGGCACACACAGGACTGTATGCATTGTGGTTAACATCCGCACACCTAGCACCTTTTGTAGACACTGCATGTGGATGTACAGGGCTTACGGCACATATCAGGCTCGTGTACTATTAATATATATGGTGATGTGGTCCCATGGCAGATCAAGGAAGGGTGCATCATATCAATAAGGGTGTGTACACTCCCCATAGCCAAGGTATGGTCTGACAGTTGCCAGTGTTATACTATTGGATTGTTCATACATGGTCCGCTAATATTGAGAGCTGTAAACCAGACATCAAGCATTCACAGATGACATCTGTCCACATATCATCCCAGGTATGTGTTGCTGGAAAACATAGGGGCTGTGAGAATTACAGCTTACATAACTGACACAGTACTACACATTCAGCAATGGGTTGTACACCTGTGAGGTTTGGTGCACAGTACATGGCAGGGTGCAGAACAGGTGCACAGCAATACTGTGTACATGGGTGCAGTGGTATCTAGGGGAAGGGGCATCATGTACTAACACAGCCCATGCATCACACACATGTATACTGTTGCTAGCATGGATTGACTATAGCTGCACTGCATGCTGTTGTGTACCATATGTTATGCATGTTGACAGATGGGTAATGGGAGGACTGTGTGTACTATCTTTGTGCAACCTCACGTGTGTGTGTGTGTGTGTGTGTGTGTGTGTGTGTGTGTGTGTGTGTGTGTGTGTGTGGTTATTTTGTCGAGGTTGATGCATGTAGGATGCGTGTGCGGTTGTGTGAGTGTCCATGTGTGATTGTGGAGTTGTTCATATGGCACTACTTCCCTTTGGGATCGTGCAGTACATGGACATGGACTGACACATGACACACCAGGAATACTTTTCTGATATGTAATCACAGGACAGCTGATAGTATAAAAAGGTCTGTAGCATGGAACATGCATTGGGAGGGAAAGTAGAAACCAGGTATACCCTTAATATTGCATACAGCTGAGAGGTGAATGACAACTCATTTAGGCAGCACTACAGATACATTGGGGAATTACTAGACAACACCAGGGAGTGTATCCATATATTACAGTTTTCACATGATAGGTTGGTTAAGCAGAGTGTCAGGCATGTACTGAACAATCCTTACACATGATACTCCAGTGCATGACATTACGGAGGGAACGTAATAGCCCCTCACATACAGGGGCCATGCTCACAATGTCTGAACATACACAGGGTGAACACTGAATGACAGCAGTGAGGCCATGTAAAACCTACTCCACTCAAGTCAAGGAGTTAATGGAGTAACAGGTCTTGTGTTGTGATCACTTGTCTAGGCGTTTAGAGGAATGATATGTTAATGAGTGGTATTAATGAGTGTTGTGACCAAATGTGATGCATGAAGGGCAACTTATGGGAATAAACGTGGGACTGTCTGTAACATCATGGAAAGTTAGGTATTAAGGTGGAATGTGTGTGTGTGTGTGTGTGTGTGTGTGTGTGTGTGTGTGTGCGTGCGTGCGTGCGTGCGTGTGTGTGTGTGTGTGTGTGTGTGTGTGTGTATTGTTATGCAATGCTGTACAGGTCTTAAAATGTGTTTCTATTTCTCCCCCACAGGTGGTGAGGTGGGTCTGGGTCTCTCGTGCATGCATTCTGATGCTGGTGTCCATGCAGACACCGAAGATGATGATACTACTGTTGAGGCACAGATGGGTTTGTCAGGGGCCAAAACAGTGCCATCATTTGACATCCCCCGCTTAGTCACCCTAACCCTGCACACAGTTTCAGCGTGTATACATACCCCATCCCCAGTGGCCATAGGTGAGGGACAGTTGGCAGTTGGTGGCCGTGCACAGGAGAGTGTGGTGTCCATGCCTACTGTGTCTGTTCACAGCAGGCATAGCTGAAAGTCTGGCAAGCCACCACATAGGCAGATGTACCAGGGTGCACATGGTAGGGCCACTGGTCATCATTGTCCTGGCAGAAGTGCTACAACTGGTACCACCAGGTGCATGTTTCAGGCTGTAATGGCAGTGCAGGCACGTATGGAACTGTACACCAGACAGGGCCTGAGGCTGCAGAGGGCTGCTCTCACATCTGCAACTGACAACTTCAGTGACCTGTCTGATGCCCTCCGTGCTCATACCGCGGTCATGGATAGATGGTTTGGTGAGATGATGGGCCTCATTGACCATGGCTTGTCTGTGCTTGAGCTTGTGGTGGAGTGTGCAGACAGCCACGTGGACATAGGCCAGTAACACCAACAGCTGCCGGCCAACGTAGACATGCCAGGAAACTAAGCTGCTCCTGTAGTGGCAGTGCCAGCCCCAGCACTGCAGGGAAAGGCGCAGTCCACACCCCACCACAGCAGGCCACAAGCTTGTGGTCCTGGCCAGTTCCAGGAGGGGCCTGGATCCAGCAGACATCTGTCATCATTGGGAAGAGTAGCACATCATGGCCTATACATGGATGCGCCCATGGAACCCCTGGCAGGCACAGTCAGTGTGTCTGTGGCCGAAGGTGGTGAACTGCACACCCTGCCAGGTATACATACATACATACATACAAATCTTTCAAGCACGGGCATTAAGCCCTTCTAGCTTGCCAATATACCAAAACACTTGTCCCCATAATAAATGTCCAGGCTGTTCTTAAAAATATCTAAACTAGTACTTGCTTTAATGTAATTTGGTAGTCTGTTCCAAGCATCAGGTACTCTGTCAGAGAACCAGTTAGTACATTTCGCATTCCTATAGAATCTTCTACATAGGTTATCTGACGATTCTCTAGTACTTTTTGATAACCTCAAACACTCCCAAAGGTAATTGTCCCTAAATGCCCTATATATCTGAATAAGATCTCCTCTTAAATATCTGTAAGAGACACTGTACAAGTTCAGATATTTTAGTCTTTCATAATAACTTAGATTTTCACATCCATGAATACCCTTGGTATATTTCTGCTGTACTCTTTCCAGTTTATTCATGCTTGTTTTCTTATAGGGTTTCCATATTGTTATTCCATATTCAAGTTTGGGTCTAATGTAACTAACAAACAATTACTTCATTATGTTTGATTTCCTAGACTTTATAAATCTTTTTCTACAACCCATAGTTCTATAACTATCATTAGCCAATTAGTTGATATGATTAGAAAAACTCATAGCTGACTTTACCCATATACCCAGGTCCTTAAATGAGTCTACAGTTTCAATCACTGTGTGCTGTATTAAATATTCACATTTCAGTTTATGTCTCCCAAATCTCAAATGCTTAGTTTTTGATGTATTTATCAACATATTATTCTCCTGTGCCCAAATGGTCAATTTAGTCAAATTATTTTGCAGACATGCCTTATCTGTAACACATGTAATCAGTTTACCCATTTCAGGTTATCAGCATATAGACTGTAGAACACCTCAGATGAAAAAGTAACATCTGAAAGATACAATCTAAACAAGTAAGGGGCTAGTACAGAGCCCTGTGGGACACCTTGACTGTAACCATTTTACCTGTCCAGTTGGTGTGTGTTACTTGCCATATCCTATTTGTAAGCCATGCAGCTATCCATCTTATCAACAATACATTAATACCTAGTTGAATTAATTTATTGATCAGTGTTTTGTGCCTGACCCTGTCAAATGCTGAAGTTACATCTATATAAATCACATCACAACACAAATTTTCATTCATAGCTGTTATTATATTGTTATAGAACATCACGTTACAGGTGGTAATATATCTATTTTCAACATATGCATGCTGATATATGGTTTCAAGTCCCAACCTAATCAGTTCTGATAATAAATTAACCAGTATTACTTTCTCCATTATTTTTCCACAACATGAAAGTAGACTTAAAGGTCTATATGATTCTGGGTTTGTCCTACTCCCCATTCCCTTAAAGACAGGTTTAATAAGTGCATTTCTCCAATCCAGAGGAATCTCCTCATATTTATATGACCTAGTGAATAATAGATGTAATGGCAGTGTAAGTTCTTGCTGAAGTGTTCTCAGGTCATTGTTACTTATTCCGTCTCCTCCCTGCGCTTTGTTTGGATTGAGTTTGCACAGTTCTTTTTCAATATAATCTAATTTGATTCCAGTATCTGGGGTTACCTGGATGTCACTAGGACAATGTACCACCCTTTTTGTGGAGCCAAACTGTTTTGCATAAGATTTTGTAAATATATCTATAATCTGTTGTGTCTGAGAATAAATTTTGGAATCTGCCCACAGTTTATCAATTTGTGTATCTTTACTCCTTCCACATCTTATGTATTTATAAAAAGGTTTCCTATTATGCTCAATATCTTTATATAAATTTTCTTCAAATTTTTCTTGATCTTGTCTAACACTATGCTTAATCTGTTTGTCCAGCTCATTTATTTCATTTTTCAAAGTTGTAGTTCAACCTCTCTTCCATTTCTTATATTTTTTTTGTCTCTCACCTTAATCAGGTATCTTGTTCTTATGGAAATATACTCCCTGATGTTGGGTGCCTAGATCCTGATGTTAAACATATTTTTGACTTTTTGCACTCAAACGCTTTCATTTCAAATTTCTCTTTCAAAACTTTTCACATTCTATCTGCAGTTTTTCCACTGAACACCTCACTCGAGTTAGTTTTATGTAGTAACTGTTTTGCTTCTGTATAATCTGTAATTACCCTTCTGTGCATTGGCTTAGATTTCAGTTTGGCAGAATTATCTAGCAACAAATTAAACTTTATGACCCCATGATCACTGCACATCAATGGTGGTAAAACTTGACTTGAAGTTACAGTAATTTCTTTGGGAATACAAACAATATCTAGCATATTTTGTCCACTGGTAGTTTTTTCTACAATCTGAAGCATTTGTTGTTCCTGAATACACTCTGTGAATAATTTCTTTACTAATGTTGTTGAATCAATATTATTCCAGTCTGTTTCTGGCAAATTTAAGTCCCCAGCTAATATTATTCTGCCCTCCTGTGTTTCATGTAAAAAATGTATGAATTCCACTAGGTCATCTGCAAATGACTTTGGTGGTCTGTACACTCCAACAATTGTTATATGTTCCAGGGTTGTCTTTATTATCAGAGTTACAGTCTATAGTATTGGTTTTATCATTGAACATGTAATAATCACAAGTCTCATAGCACCTCCACCTGATTTTTTGTTAGGTATGGTCTGCAGCTGTCCAAAAACACCTGTATAGGGCAGCCATATGACAGAACTGTGTGCATGCATACCCACACACTATGCAAATACACAAAGGGCAACCCCATACCTACACACAGCACATCACCACACCCCATTCAGATAATTAAAACCCTCACCCACACACATGGTGTCAAATGTATGGCCCATCCTCAGCCTCTGGCAAACCAGCAATACGCCCTGTGCATATGATGATACCTGTGCCACATCCCTGTCATCCATAACATCGATGCAGGGACAGGTTAATATGGTTCTGATGCACACAGTGACTGTAATACAGTGTAGCAATGTACTACAGTGTAACATGTAGTCAGGGGTAATGTGTAATGCATACATGTCAGGTAATGTAGCTGTCCAGCTCAGGGTTTGACATGGCCTTGTATGTTAAGAAGAGATCGCCTCTGAGTAGACGATATGCCACAGAGTACAGCTGGAGGTTTTCTAGATGGTCAGCATAGGGCATCTGCTTTAGGCCTGTGATTCTTTACTGAGGTATTTCTGTGGCCTTTCCAGCTGTTGCAGATGTCTTGTGAGGTACATACCAAAATGGGGCATTGTACTCTATAATGGGTCTAATGAGGGATGAGTACAGTGGGACACTGACCTCCTTTTTTCTGGATGAAAAGCCCTTAGTGATGAGGTGTGCCACATAGAAGGATTTCTTGACTGTTCTGGCGATGTGATTATTGAAGATGAGACCATTGTCCACCTGTGTCCCTAGGTCTGTCATCACACTTTCGGTGTTTAGTGTACTATTACTTATGTGGCAATTCATGGGTAAATAGTATTTCCCAATGGGAATAACTATAAATTTCTTGGCATTAAGCTTGAGCCCATGGCTCTGGCACCAAGCCTCTGTTTCTGTAAGGCCCTTTTGTAGAATATCCACATCATTTGGGGATTCAGTAATGACTCCCAGTTTGCAGTCATCTGTGAACTTTGTTAGCCAAAGTCCCTTAGTGTTGGCCTGTACATAAGTGAAGTAGATGCCAAACAAGAGCGGTCCCAGGACTGAACCTAGAGGTACTCCACTTTTCACTTGTCTGGAGCTGGATTTGGAGTCGGCTGCTTTTACAGTCTATGTTCTGTCACCAATCCAGTTGGCAACCCATCGAGTGATGTAGGGATGTATGCTCAGCTTAGTAAGTTTATCTATGATTCCAGAGTGAGGGATGTTGTCGAAGGCCTTAGCGAGGTCCTGATAGGCTGGGTGGACTGCCTTACCCTCGTATACAGCTCTGGAGACTGATTCGAAAAAGTCAATCAGGTTCAGGAGACAAGATTGGCCCTTCATGAGCCCAAACTGGGTGGGGTTCAGTGTTTGAGGGTTGCCAATGTCTTTGTTTATATGTTCCATGATAATGCATTCCATGCCCTTGCAGATCAGGCTCGTCAGACTGATGGGATGGTATTTCCTGGGATCCAAGGATGATCCCCCCTTGTGGAGTGGGATAACTGTAGCTGTACGCCATTCAGTGGGCCCAAAGCCTGAGGTGAGGCTATGATTAAACCTGACCCTTAGGTGATGTGCTAGTTAATTTTGTAATTCTTGTAGTACACAGCCCGGGATGTCATCTGGTCCCATGAATGCTGTATTCTTAGCTGTGTAGAGTGCAGTTTCTACCTGTGTGGCCGTGATTACCAGAATTTGGCAATCTTTTGGTATTGAGATGGGGCCTTTAGGGGGTGCGAAGGGGGTAGGCTCTAAATCGATCTGCCAGGATATTGACAATATCCTTGGGTTAGTATATTTAATGCCATTGTGTTGTAGCTCAAAGCAGATCTGAGCATTTCCATTTAGATTCTTGACATAACTATAGAATGCCTTGAGGTTGTCTTTGGAAGCTTTGGCATTTTTATTTTCATAACTAGCTTTGGAGAATTTTATGAGGGATCGCAGCTTCTTACTGAGGCTGGTAAGGGAGTTTTTCGCATCCTGGGATTATCCTATTTTCTGCAAATGTTTCTTCCTTCTGTTGTATAGTTTGTTTATGGCAGGGGACAACCAGATTGGCTCCCTTTTTTTGGAGGAGAGCATCTTGGTTCTATTTGGGATGGCACGATTCATGCACGAGTGGATGTGCTCGTACAGTGCCTTAGTGTAGGATTCAGCAGTCAAACTTTCAGCTCCCATCTCCATGGGTGTCACGAAGTTTGTCACTTCTGACTTCAGTAGCATGAAGTTGGTTTTGGAAAGGTGTTTTACGGAGGTTTCCTTACTGGGTGGTGGGAGTAGGGTTGGGATGTCGATGTCAAGGTTGATTAGCTTATGGTCAGACCTGACCAATGAGGGGGTGACCACTGGTGTGGAGCATCTATCTCCCATGTTGGTAATGACCAGGTCTAGGATATTGGAGCCAGGTCTAGGATATTGGTTGGACAACGTATTAGTTGATCTAGGGTGTTGGAATATATGAATTCCAAGAAGGGTTGGGAAAAGGTGTTGGTACCCGAGTAGTTTTCACAGTTAATGACAGGGTAGTTGAAATCACCCAGTATTAGGATGTTTGGCTGTATCTTAATATTTTCCAGTATGTTTAGAAAGGTGTAGTGAGAATCTTTGGGCATGGTGGGGAATTTGTAGCAAGCTACAATTTGGATTGCAGTCTTACCTAGTGTTAGTTGCACCTGAGGATTTTCAGATGCATTCTGTTGGGCAACTAGCCTGGAGGTGTGAATATCCTTAGTTTATATGGACACTCCTTCACTTTTAGTGTTTTGGTCTTGGTTTGGTGGCCGAAATGTGTGGCAAGAGTTGTAGCCTGGTATTGCAGGGGTGCTCTCTGGAGCTTTGAACCAGGTCTCAGTTACTGCACAGATATCGATGTTCTCCATTTTAGGAATGCCTCGAGAGAGTGCATTTTGAGGTTTAGACTTCTAGTATTGCGTATTTTGCATGCTTGTATCTGTTACGGTGGTGGTTTTGTCCTTTGAACCTTGCCTAGAAAAGGCACTATAGGGGTGGCAAGAGCTTTCGCCGGTAACCTGAATTCCAGGGGCGACAGGTGCAGACCATCTCTGGCAAAGCATCAAGTCGTCCCAGGCAGACAGATACTGGATCCCCTTTGAATGATACCAGAAGCTTAGCCAATTGTTGAAGTCATTGCTGTGTATATGTATATATGTGAGTGTTTATATGTATATATATATATATATATATATATATATATATATATATATATATATATATATATACATATGTGGATAAATATGTACACATATATGTTTACCAGATGTCCAGAACATGGAGTGGAGTTCTACCTCAGCACCAATAGTCCCAACCTCTTAGTGCAAGGGGATGTCATGGATGTATTGCAGTTATATATGTAGACTGTTGCTACTGTAATAGGGGTTGTCTTAACAGACATGTTTGGTGTGGGAGGTCACATCTGCTGTAGACATGTGTGCCACTGGCTATGGACAGACATCCTAAGGACATCATAGTACAGTACCACTGCTAACACAATAATGATTCTGTGGACTACAGCAGAGATATGACCAATATATGTGTACAGTCTGGCACTCTGTGGTTAGTCCAGAAGTGTACACATGTCCCCTTCATGCGAGACATGTGGACCACACCTCCCAATGTGGATGCTACTAGCCATGTACATGGGTATATCATGACAATACTGGACTATATATGCCCACACAATTTATGCACGCACACACGCCAATCGTCCTGACACATAATACCTGGTGGTGCAAAGATCACATAGCCACATACTACCCAGTAGATAGTGACATGCATCTGTACAGCATACCACTGCTTTGTCAGAAATACACAACAGTTATGGTGGCCTGGCAGCAGTATGTCTTGCAAATAACTGAACATAACAGCACACTGGGTAATTACACTAGGCTGCTAAGCATGTCACAAAGCACTGTGCAAACTATAGTCAGACTACCACAACACTGGACTACATTTTATATGGGGAATATACATGTACCTCTGATTATAGCAGGCTCGACATGCAAGTCACAGCACAGCGTAGCAGACACCTGTGAAAAAGTGCATACATACATACAATGTAAATGCAGCCACAGCCACATAAGATACACAAGCTTAATAACATTATAACGGTTGTCTGATAAACACCATCCTCATATGTGCCACTCACACACTAACCCTACATACAGTGGTTCATGGCACAATAGTTGTCTGTGGTATGGGACATGTTTGTGTGTCTGGCCCTACAGACATGAAAGCCAATAAGGTACCATATACTGGAGCAGCATGTAACATCAGATAGAACAGGACCAACAACAATGCCATCTACCACAGTCTGTGCACAGCCCAAGGTACGTATGTGCAATACACATATTGTCATCAATCACACTAACTCAGGGGTCTGCAACCTGTGGCTCTGGAGCCACATGTTGCTCTTCTACCCCGCTGTATTGGCTCCCTATAGCTCTGAAGATTAATGGCCACTCTACCGCACAACACACACACACACACACACACACACACACACACACACTGAGAGTGATTGAGTGACAAACTTTACATATTGCTTTTATAAACTTGCTAGGATACACTGCTCCTGTTGCCATGCCTTCCACACACACTGAGAGCAACTGAGCAATCCCCTGGCAGCAGTGGCATCTCCTGAAAGGTTTCTGTACCTCTCATCTCTCAGACTCATACCACAAGGATTCTGGACAGCGCCACTAATAAAGGGTAAAAAGGAACAGGAGTAGGGACTGACTTTAAATATTGCTCTCATAAACCTGAAAACTTGCTAGAATAACATAGTGTCTGTTAACAAGCATGTTACACACACACACACACACACACACACACACACACACACACACACACACACACACACGCACGCACACACACTGAGAGAGATCAAGCAATCCCAACACAGGAACAAAAATAGGGATGGATTTTAGATATTGTTCTTATAAACTTAGTTCTTTTATAGTTAGTATAACTATATATAAAACCTTATACGCTCTGTTATCTTCATTTTAGGGGTCAAATAGATGTTGTGGCTCCTGATGAATTTAATTTGGTGGGAGAGGAGTAAGAAATATCTCTTTGAATAGTGAAGGTTCAAGACCTCTGCCCTATGTACACAGACCCCAGTACTGTACACACAACCGCAGAATGCCCAAGTAATGTCCTCAGAAACAACCCCTACTATACACAACATGTCCAGCAGTCTGATATCTGACTGGCTTGTTATCAGGTATGATGTCAATAAATAATGGTGTACAGAGCATATGCACCTCTTACTGCATGACATATGTACAAAGGGTGACAGACTTGTGGCTGGAGCTATGAACACTGGCCCAATATTGGCATGTTGCTGTTATAACCTCAGACATTTACTGCCATACCAGGGTTTGTTGAGACGTATGTCCAATGAGGGATATGAAGTCTCCATGTACTGACTGCAATCCTCACACTATGCTTCTGCAGTTCTCAGATAGGTGTTCTGTGAGTAACACAAGAAACAAAAGGTTCCACACACTGCCCAGTCTGCAGATGATCCTACAGATGGGGGTTTCATCACAAACATAACACTGTCATGAGAATTATTAAAACATGCAGACTAGCCATAACCACACACACCCTGTTAAATCGACATTACTCCAAATGAAGAATAGCAACACTTACAGTCTGTAGAAATGTCTGGCACATCCCCCTCCTGTCTGTTGGCCTTTTTCCACATTGTATGCTGTTTGAGATAAATCCCAAAACCATCTGTGATGATGTTTGCCAAACAGCAGATATAGGTTCCACTTACAGTAAATGTTACAGCCCAACACCAACATAATGTTCCTAGATATTGTAGTGTGTTTCCATGCAATTGGCTAGGGGAATAGGGTTGGGAGGGTGGCCTAATGATTGAGGTGTTTGCCTTACAAACACAAGGTGCAGGGTTTGGGTCTCACAAGGGATAATTGGCTAGGCTTAAAATGGCTCGCAAGGGCAGTTAGCCTAGTACTAACCTATGAACCTATGAATGTCACCACAGCTGTTCCACATGCAATCAGCTAGAAAAGGACTGCAACTGGTGCAGAGGCCATCAGCTGATCATGACCATCACTTACAAAACACAAGCTGCTGCTTAAGCAAAGCAGATTTACATACCCACATTTACCAGAGAGGGTGTGAGAAGGACAGACAGAGACAAAGTACATGAGGAAAGGGGTGAGAGAGTAAAAACTCAGCATGTTTGTGTCACACACCTACCAGTACAAGGTTTCAAACCCCTGACTGACTATGTATTGCTATCACATGTGTACGCAGTTATTGCATGAGCCACATAGCTTACATGTTGGTAAACTGTCCAAACTTATATGTGCTGGTGAGTGACATCTGCAACAGTGATATAGTAGCGATACGGTAGGTGTAGCACACGTGGCTGTCCACATGAACAGGTGTCAGTGTCAAAACAGCCATACTCTCGAAGGGACTCATACACATTTCCACACTTGGCAGGGTCAAGAATACACTTTCTAACTAGTTAGTTTGCCACAATACAGTAATGCACAGGAATCAAATGCATCACAGTGGTTATCCTGAGGTTCTATGGGCAAAGGGTATGTGAAGGTGTCTGACATCAGACAGCATGCTTCAGTATGCCAATGGGAATTGTACTGGGTGTGAATGTGGTCTAAAGCATCATGCACCACACACACAGACACAGGGTGCCAGTACTGATGTGCATGTGTGCATTGCTTTGGTTACCTATTACAAACTCGAAGCTACGGAACTTCGAATACCATATGGTCGACACCATATGATTGAAGTTCTGTAACTTCGAAAAAAAAAAAAAATAACAAATAAAACCTGACAGGTTAAAGCAGGGGGGAAAGCCACCCTGCACACCCACACACCCCGCTACTTAAATATACCAACTCCAAGATCGCACTTGAATGGAGTACGGCACGGAAAGGGAAGATTTACCTTTTCTACACTGTAGCACAATCTCAGAGTTGGTATATTTAAGTAGCGGGAGTGTGGGGGGTGTAGGGGGACTTGCCCCCCTCCCTTGACCCTTTAGTTTTTCTTTTTTTTTTAATACTTTTTTTTAGGAATGTTCGATTTTTTAATAGTTCGATCATAAAGGGTCAACCTTTAGTGATTCGAACTATTAAAAATTTGGTGTTCCAGTATAGACCCCATTGCTTCACAGGTGTGTAGTGGTTGGCTGTGCCAGAAGGCTGTACAAGGCTAGGTGATGGGTATACCTTGCCATCAGGCCACATGACAATGGTCTGCAGTGTGGCTCAGGGGTGTAGTGTCTGGAATGACCCACACAGGTGGGTATTGTACACACTATCCAGTCACCTGGGTTACTATTGTGTGTGGCCAGTGCTGTGCAATGCTTGCCATGTATGTGTTCTATAGTCCATGACATGGACAGTGTCTGGGATGTGTACACGTCCCACATTCATGTAAAGTGACATGTTGAAGTGTACCTGGGTTGTCTGGCTCATGTTGTGTACAAAGATTGTTATCATCAGATGTGCCAGTCCTGGCCTCATGTGGTGGGACCTGCAAATGGACAGCAGGTTGACCCTGCACCTACGCTGATAGCATGATACAGGTATTCCCTGGTGTCAGTGGCATCTGTCCATACAGGGCATGTGTGTAAGGCATAGTATGTCCTTTGTGGATCACATTTGATGGCACCACAGTTGTTGCAGGCATCTAGTGGGGAACATAGTGAAGCCACTCTGTCTGCAATTATGTGCCTATTGTACTGATGGACAGGGTGCCATGCCCTCTGTAGTCCACTGCAATCACACCATGGTTATTATCTGTGAACAATATGCAGGGTACTACCAACATAGCAGTTGCTGCCTAGGCAAGTATGTTTGTGTGTGAGACATGGGTTCAGAGTGTTCTCTGGGTAATACTAAGGTTGCTTACTTTGTTCACCAGGCCTTGATATCACATGTAGGGGTATGGATTGGCACCAAAGGCTCTCAGCTGATTGACATCTGTTATCCTTGTAAGGTGGACATTGTGACATATAATAGGGCCACCATATAGGAAAATTGCAAAACCCACTCCTCAATGAGTCCAGTTGTTGCACACTCACAGCCACCTCCACACAGGATACAAATGACAAACACACACACACACACTTGTCATGTCTGGGACTGGAACTCCTAACTAACTAGTTTATCACACTACAGCATTATGCAGCTATAGCACACGCCACAGTGATTACCCAAAGGTGTATTTCACAGTTGATGACATCAGCAGACTTGCCAAAGTAGGGCAATGGAGGTTGCAGTGCCTGTGAATGGGCTCAAAAGTATTGCTCCCTACACTGACAAAGGAACACACACACACACAAACAGCCACACTTGCCATGTCTGGTCTGGGAATAGAACTCCTAGTTAACTAGTACATCACAGTACAGCATTATGCAGTTATAGCACTCATCACGGAGATTACTGGGCTATTTCTTCCCCAAAGGTGTATTTCACAGTTGATGACATCAGCACACTTGCCAAAGTAGGGCAATGGAGGTTGTAGTGCCTGTGAATGGGCTCAAAAGCATTTCTCCTTACACTGACAAAGGAACACACACACACACACACACACACACACACACACACACACACACACACACACACACACACACACTTGCCATGTCTGGGAATAGAACTACTACCTAACTACTACATCACACTACAGCATTACACAGTTATAGCATGCACCACAGAGATTACTGGGCTATTTTTTCCCCAGATGTATATATCACAGTGAATGACATCAGTAGCCTTACCGTAGTTGGGCAATGGGGAGGGGCTTGTGTGTGCATGGGCCATAACCCATTAATCTAGAGGCAGACACACCACACTCAGGCACACACATGTTTATATTCCACAGGTACGTGTATACAACTGCTAGATGACTACTAACTTCTACGTTCATGTTGCACAGTTAGCACTTGCACCATAGACACAATCATGCTGAATGATTCCAGAGGCAAATGTCTAAGGTTATTGACATTTGCACATCATGTGGTTTTAGCCAACTGGATGTGTGCTGGGTGGGACAGGCGTCATGATGGTAGGCTCTTTGTGACTTTCACTCTCTTCCACACATCTATGTATGTGTACTTTTGGCCTATTATAGTGTGTTGTCCTTGGATATATGTGTGTATTCCTATCCAATGTGTGTGCAAAGCATGGCTGGTGCATACTGAGGCTGTATGCACTAACATCTGTGACTGAAAGATATGTATGGTCCACTGTTGTTGCCAGACATGGGCTTCATTTCTTTAAATGTGTGAGCATACCCAGTATGACCTTTCAGTATTTTGTTGTCTGACATGGCCTTAATTTCCTAAAGTGTAAGAGCATGAACCCAGTATGACCTTCTTTATTGAATGTGTGATTTCATTCCAGGTAGTTTGTACTCCAGCGCAGATGTGTGTGTTCTACACCTACAGCTATCAAGCTGTTTCTGCAGTATATCTGTAGATCAGTTGACAGTATGGGTAAAGGATAGTGGGGTACTGTAGGTAGGTGTGTCTGTGCTGCTTCTGCTACATGGTCCTGAAGTTGGCAGAGATATTCAGACATATGTACTGTTATACACTGTGATGTTTTATGTCATCAAGTACTGTCAGGTAGACATATTTGCTTGCAGTGATTTCCTGGGGAACACAGGGTGAATGCAGCTGTGTCCAGTATTGTGGTCAGCAGCCTACATATTCTTGCACACTCATGCCATTCTGGACAGGAAGCATCCCATGGTTGTACATCCATTGATGTGACAGTATGGCCATATCTTGCTGCAGCGATAACTCACAGCTGTACAGATTCACACAGGTTACCCAGAGGCAGGGGTCATACTTCTAGACATTACACCTACACGATGGGGTGTATGAGCAGGAGTTTAGCCACCCATTCTTGTGTTTGCAGCCAGAGATAGTATGTGCACACAGCTGAGTATTGGACTTTACACACTCCATGCCGCCCATGTCCAACCCCCCCTCTATTATTCTATCCTCTTCCATACATCATACAGACATACTCTGATATTTTCCCTATGGTTATCACCTCATTACAGCAGTAATTTGGTGTTGGTCCACAGTTCATACAGTGAGACATGGTGGCCATTTTACTGTGATTTTCCAGATGGCCTTGCATTTGGGTTTTGTGTACTGTGTTATGCTGTTATTTGGGGGTTGACGACATAACAGACATTGGCAGTATGGGTGAGAGACAGGCCTTTGGCAGAGGACTATAGGCCATTTAGTAGTGATGCAGGGCAACTGTACTTGCATCTAACTCATAGAGATGCATGTGGCATTCCACTTCTGCTGGCTTGTGTAGGGACATCAGCCGTTTCTCCATACATCATTCCTATGACCTTTACTGTCTGCCAGTGTTTGGCCAGATGACATCAGTATTCCCGACTAGCAGCCCAAATGATGTGCTGCAAACCTGCATGTACAATTCCAAGGGTGTGCCATTTGACAGTTACATATTATACACTGTCTGTCTGGGGAACTTCCCCCTGCGTACTGCTTGTGTATCTGGGCCGACATTCATGCCATGTCCATCTTTCAGATGGTGACACATATTACTTCCAAACATTTACTATGGCTTACTGCTGGAATGTGTTAGGCTGGACAGCATTGTGTATGGCACTGCAGTTGTGATACCTTGGCCTTGTCATCGGCAGTACTGGGCAGAACAAACCTCACCACGCACACATACTGACCACTGTCACACAATGTACAACACACTGACATAACTCACACACACCTGCATAGTTTACACATGCTACGATCTGTCCTGCTACCTTGACCAGCTCAGGTAATCGGTGCTCCACATTATTGTACCTACACATACATGGTACCACATTTCTACATAGGATTGTAGGGGGAGTACACCTAACTGTTAAGACATTTCTACATTGGATTGTGGGGGGCACACCTTACTGTTGCTACATTTCTACATAGGGTTGGGGGGCATACCTGACTGTTGCTACATGTTTACATATGTTTTGGGGGGGCACACCTGACAGTTGCTACATTTCTACATTGGATTGGGGGGGGGGTGAGCACACCTGACAGGTGTACACATTTGCTATGTCTGTCCTGGTATTTCAGGTACTCCATTTCTTTCTGTATTCTAACCTATCATACTGAGGCATATCAGTGTACTACGGGCCTTAGGTTTGATTAACCTACATTCCAATTTCTGACTTCTTACCCTTCAGATGTAACATCCCACTACCTGACCTGTTGTAGTCTATCTGTGTAGGTCTGGTGGCGGATGTTCTCCATAGCCATCAATCAGAGGCCTTAGCACAGCCTTTGTTTGTGTTTGTCTACACCTGTCCTGCTGGCTGAGACTATTGTTGGGTATGTGAGCCTCCCTGAATGGCATGTGTGCATAATATTGACACACATGTGGGCCGGCACATTACTTGCAGTGGGTTTAGTCACCTTCTGTAGTACAGGCTACTATGGTGACACCAGTGTTTGTTTCAGATCTCATGCTGCCACTAGAGGTGTCTGCTATCTGCTGGCATCCCAATCAGCTACCCAATTCCCTTGCATGCTGACATCCATACCACAGATACAAGTAACTACACATACTACTCCATTCAGCAATTGGTAGGAAGAGTGACTTACCTTGTGGGTGTGCCAGTATTGAGGATGGTGCTGGAGGACTGCCTATGTTGGATGCACATAGTACACTCCCTATACATGGTTAAGCACAGTGAGTGTCTTGTTTGGCATCCCTTTTACTGCATGTGCGAGCCAGAGAGAGGTGTCATTCCCTGGATCCCTACTGTGTCAGTGTATGTGCTATGCACTGCCTCTTTGCCAAGGCCAAGGCATACTGGGGACACCTCCTTCTGCCTACTGGGGCAGGCTCAGGTTGTTCCTCCTCCGAGTCACTCTGTGCCTGTGCAGGTCTAGGTAATGGTGGGGGGCTGTGTGGCCCTGCCCCATGTTGTTCCTGCTGCAGCTGTTTCCGCAGGATCATATTTTGTAGCATGGCACATACAATGACAATTTTGGTACATGTAGCTGGTGAGTACTGCAAGGCTTCACCGGACATGTCCAGGCAGCAGAACCATGACTTGAACATCCCAAACACACACTCTATTATGATTCTGGTCTGTGTGTGTGCCTCATTATGGAGTTCTTGTTCTGGTGTGTGTGCATTTCTGATGGGTGTCATCAGCCATGGCTCCAGTGCATAACCAGCATCCCCCACTAGCTGACTGTACGGGGTGTCCCCATTGGCAAATCTCTGGTATAGCTGCATCAGATGCCAGATGTGGGAGTCATGATAGCTTCCAGGGCAGCCAGCACACACATTCATTATAATGCCCTGGGCATTGAACACGACCTGGCAATTGATGTAGGGGAAGCCCTTGCAGTTGATATAGACCCTACCCTGCTCACCAGGTAGTGCTTTGATCCATATGTGCATGCAGTCTATAGCACCCACTACCTCAGGGTATTCTGCTATTTGGTGGAAGAGATGCATATTGCTGGCCAGTGCCTCAGGGTTTTCACATCTTTCATCAACTAACAGGTACAGCAATGGGGGCTTCATTTGCCCCATGTACGCTAATTTGGTTATCACCAAATCTAAAGGTGATCATATATATAAACATGATTTTTTCAAGACTTATGTGGTCCAATATTTCTGTTATATAGATGATCTCATATTTCTTTGCAAAGGGGGTAGGGAATATGTAGATTCATTTATCCAGGACATACAGATTAACAATTTTGATTTGAAAGTTGATGGAATCCAATTAGGTCATGAAATACATTTTTTGGATATAATTTTAAAAGGAAAAATAGGTGAGTCTATAATGACCTCTATATACAGGAAATTTGGCAATGTTAATTCTTTCCTGTATGGAAACAGTTGCCATCCAATGCGTTTGATTTCCATGATACCATTTAATGAATTTCTACATATTGTAAAATTATGTAATGAGGAACACAATTTCTATGAAGAAATATGTAGAACAGCAGAAATGTTTATACGTAGGGGATATGAGATCAATAAAGCAGGATGTAAGGCAATATGTACATATTATAATGAAACACCTTTGGTACATTATACTAACAATAGAAAGAAAAAATATAACAAACAAAGGAATAATGTGAGGGAGGTGTATTATTTCACTATGTATAATGTCCTGACTCAAACAATTGTTGATGTGGTTAGGCAATACTGACCATTATTATTGAAGGACAAAAATTTAGTTAATGTAGTTTCAGATAAAGTGCAAATATCATACAAGAGAGGTAGGAATTTACTAGACATGCTGGTACATAAAGATTATATTCCACCCAATATAACTATGTATGATGAGTTGGCTATTAATGCAGGTACATATGCATGTAAAAAATGTTGCATTTGTAAATATGTGGTTAAAAAGTTTGATGCGGTAAATGGACTATATTTTTCACCCAATGGAGTACATAACTGCAATACCGAAAAGGTTATATATTTATTGAAATGTAATTGTGGGTTATATTATGTGGGGGAGACAGCTAGAGCTTTTAAAAAGAGAATTCATGAACATGTCAGGGACATAATTAATGCTAGAATGGACAGCCCCTCACTGGCATGTGCTGACATGACATCCAGGAACTGGTGGAGTACCTGGATGCTGATGCCTGTGAGATACCCATCATACATGGGAGGGTGGCCTAATGGTTAAGGTGTTTGCCTTACAAACACAAGGTGTAAGGTTCGAGTCTCACAAGGGATAATTGGCTAGGCTTAAAATGGCTCACAAGGGCAGCTAGCTTAGTACTAACCTATGAACCTATCTCCAGTTGGCCTTTGGAAGGTACCTGTGGCTAGTATTCTTAGGCCTACACATACCCTTGTATCCACTGGGATGGGTTCCCCTGTGTTAGTTCTGTGTGTGAGGTGTGGCTGGCACAGCTGAACAATTTGCTATAGGAGGTCCCTGTCCACCCTATAGTGCTCCACTATCTCCAGCTCATGTAGCCCCTGGTAGGTTACCCTGGATCTGTACACTCTTCTCCGTCTCCTCACTGTGGGTTGGCCAACAGCATTCTCATCCTCACCACCCTCAGCTTCTTCCACATGTTGATGTATGATAGCTGCTGCAGCCTCTATCATTTTGTTGCTTTTGTTTGTTAAAATTTCCCCTAGTTGTATACACTGTTGGTGTAGAGTACGTGGGAAAAAACAGAGGGAAAGGTGTTTGCATGGTTTATAGTAGTGTTCTGGGCTGGGCTGCTGCCTGTGTAATTCCCTGATTCTAATACATTTCACCTGCCACCTATGCTAGTTCTCCTTGGTTACCTTCCTACTGCTGGTTTCCCTTCCCATTGCCTTCCTATTTAAGCTGAGGGGCGTGCTGCGCAAACACGGTGCTCAGATGTGAATGGAGCTGCTATTTCCTGGTGTTATTTTTTTTTTTTTATGCACACGGTGCATGCCTCGCACACCCACTTAGCTGACGTAAGCACCTTTAAACAGAATTTGGCTCACCTTGCAATGTGTACACAATGGATTTCTTAGTGTAAGACAATACAGCCTTAGACACACACCCTGCCTTAGCTGTGCTTAGTTAAGGGCAAACCTGGGCCATAGGGCTCCAATAAGCTTACAACTTACATGACACACCCCTTTATGAAGTCATCTAGCTCTCAGGCTTAAACCATGGTTTATTGCTCCTACACGGTTGGGTGCAAGCTAGATCTGCAGGAAAATATGTGATTCAGTATCATACTCCTCATTTGCATAGGATTGCCTGCTAATGCATAGTTACACATCACACACTGAACCTTCCCCCTTAGCAATCATTATTCACTGGCCATGTTGCCGTATGCCTCCCATTGAGAAGAATGACAAAATACTGATTTTGGCTAGAATGCTTATTTCAGTTTTTTTTCTTTTATTTTTGGCCTGATCATATTTGAGCACCGCTGCCCTATGCTTAAACGGCTAATATAGGCAATAAAAATATAAAAGTTATTTTTTTCTTTCTCTGAATAATTTTGCATGCCAATGGCCATATATTTGGCCATTGGCATACTTTACACATACTATACACCCTTTATTTGGAGCTGTCATGGCTCCATTTTGTATTTTGCAGAAATTTACTTGGTTACTAACCAAGTACATTTCTGCAGATTACACTAGTTCTGGATCGCAAATTCACCTCATTTGCATGGTTTTCACCTGCAAATGACGCAAATGAGGTCATTTGCATACTCGAGCTCTGTCTGTGCAGGAATAGTTTAAGAGGCAAAGGTTAGCTGCTGAACTGGTAACATTCTTTACTTGCCTAATTTGTTCTGAGTCTTTACTAAACAACAGCTTTAATATGGCTACAGGAAATGAAGCTACAGAGGTATTTGAATCAGTAGAAGAGGCTGAGTATATGGACTGTCATGAACTGAATGTTGATGCATTCATATCCAGGTTTTGTGATAAGGAAAATCCACTTATGAGTGACTTTACACCAACTGAAGGTGAAGGGGTTTCTCAATATGATTATTTGGCACTGAAAAGTGATTTGTTGAACCTGGAAAAAGAGTTATGTAAGCTTAAAAGGACTCAGTATGAAAGGTTTCATTTACAATTATGTCTAAATGAGCAGATAATACCTTGTGGCTTAAGGGTTTTGAAGATGCCTGCTCAGAATGATTGTGATTCTGTTTTATTAACTAGTTGGCAGCAGCTTAATCTTTCTACCAGCATGGGTTATTTACAACTATTGATAGCCTCAGCTAATAGACAAGAAGTGTTGCTGCTTGAGAATATTAAGACCAAATACCTGGTGCTTCATTCTAAATACAGTTTTACTGTGTTAGAGAAACCCTTAACTGATACCATTGATAATGTACTTATGTATGGCAGAAAACTGCTACAAATAAAGATGAATAAAGTCAAACGCGACCGCCAACATTTTTCTACAGGAAGTATTTTTACGTGTTCATGTGATCCGGCTGACCAATCGTATACTTCACAACAACTTCAACAGAGTGGCCGATCGACAGGAGTATTACAACAGCGGTCGACGATTTTGGAACAAGATCAAGAGTTGTGCAACACCAGGCGAAATAATGAAGTTACTGGCTTGGGAAAGCAGTCGGTGGCAGTTTTGGCCACAGATAATGTTACTTCACGTACAGATCAATGTTTGGTAGAGACTGAGTTTTGTGAAGCGGTTTCCTTGTTATCAAAAACTGGATCAGAACAGGACGCCTTTAGGAAGACTATTACAACGATAGCGGATGTGCACAGGTCCGCTGACTCTGAGTTTCCACCTTTGATTACCAACCGAGAGAAAGGTAATGCTTTGAATGTTAATTTTTTACAGGGGTTGCAAGGTATGGGTCTCAACTTTCCCCTTCCAGTAAGGGAGAGATCTACGAGCAAAGTAAGGAAGGGACAATACAACCAACAGCAGAGAGGCAGGAGTACAACAAGATACAAACGGAAGTTGGCAGCAACGTCGACCAGCCCATTAACAATAAAGAAAGCATTTCAACAGAGAAAGCATTAGTTATTAATTCATCTACCCACTGTTTGACTGAATCTGAGTTAAGTGTTTTGAACAAAGGTTTAATGTTTGTACCCACAGCTGATATGCATATAACAGACATTATTTTAGATGTTAAAATGTTTGCACGCAATCTCTCTCTTAAAACTTTGTTTCATGACATGCAAGAGCCCCAAGCTAGTTGTTTTAAGAAACCTAGTCTATATGTACCGAAGAATAACATGTTGGTTAATGCATTTGAACAACTTTGTATTTCTGATATATATGATGTTTATAATAATAAATGCAGGTCACAAGGAATAGGTTCTAGGTTTAATTTAACCAGACTAGAACATGATGCATTAGTAGCATTGGAAAAGTGACAAGACCTAGTTATTAGGCCTGCTGATAAAGGGGGCCAGATTGTTGTGATGAACAGGTCTGATTATGATAAAGCTATGCATGATTTGTTATTAGACAAAACCTCATATGAAGTTATTACATCTGAACAAGTTGATAATATGATTAACAATGTAAGTAAATCTATTGATTGGTTAGAAGCAAGTTCATTAATAAACCATGAATTAGCTATGTATTTTCAAACACCTAATCCTACCATTCCTATCATAAAAGGTTTACCAAAAGTACACAAAAATAGTAACAAACCACCTATGAGACCTATTGTGGTGGGTAATAATTGGTGTACAGAATCTTTGTCTATATATCTTGAGAAGAGTTTGAGACCTTTGGTTAGTACATCGAAAGTAATTTTAAGAGATACTGAACAATTTTTGAAAGAATTATATGAGTTTTCAAGGAAAGTTATTATTAATGGGAATATGTTTTTTGTTACCTTGGATGTGACCTCTCTCTTCACTGTAATACCCAATACTGTAGGTATAGAATATGTCACTGAATTATTGAATGACTATAAAGAGGATGAGATATATTTAATACAAACTTTATTGGGTTTGGTTTTACGCAATAATATTTTTGTGTTCAATCAAGAAATTTATTGGCAGAAAAACAGTGTTGCTATGGGGAGCTCTTGCTCCAATAGTTATGCGAATGCAGTGATGAGGGTATGGGAAACTCAACATTTGATGCAAGGTCCATTTTACAGATATATTTTTGTTTTATAAATGATTTGTGGATGACCTTTTTTTGATTTGGAATGGTACGGAAATACAACTGATGGAATTTATTAAATACATTAATTTGTCGTCTGACTTTTTGAAATTTACTTTGAATTATTCTATGGAAGGTATACAGTTTTTAGATGTATACATATGTTAGGATGAAAAAGGTGGCTTAATTAGTAGATTGTACAAGAAGGAATGTCATGTCAACCAGTTACTCAGTAGGGGTAGTATGCATCCGAATTTTGTTTTTGACAATGTTGCTAAAAATCAGTTTTTTAGGGCATCAAGGCTCAATGTGAGGGATGAAGACTATGAGCATCATAAAACTAAAATTGGGTTGGATTTGGTTGCTAGGTGTTACGAACAGGGATTGGTGAGGAAGAACTCTGCAGCCATAGATGCTGTGAGATCCACCGTAGCCAAACCCTACTTTTCTGAACACTCTAGTAAAAAGAATAGAACCATTGATAATCAACTTAGAATGTCTATGCATTATACTAGAGATGTAAAATTGTATACAGAAATTATAAATAAGCATTGGGACATTCTGATGATGGATGATAACTTTAAGGCCTTGGTTGGTACAAAACCTCAATTTTCTTTTAAGAATATGAAATCATTAAAGTCTAGGTTATGTCATAAATCCCAGAATGAATATTTAACCAATAATTTGGGCACCAAACCATGTGGGACATGTAATTATTGTAGTTATGTGTCCATAGCTTCTGAATTTAAACATCCAGATACAGGTGAATTTTACAAACTTACTACTAGTGCTGATTGTGGCACCATGCATGTTGTATATCTTGCAGTCTGTACCCTATGTAATAAATACTATGTAGGTAAGACTGACCGCAGTCTTAGAGAGAGAATTAGAGAGCATTTATATAACATTAAGAGAATGAATGGTACTAATGCACTTGCCAAGCATGTTATGCAAACAGATATAAAACATGTTTTTATGTTCTCAGTACTAGCTAAAACTTTCGAGACTGTGAGAAGGGGTAATGTAAGACATAGAACTGAAGAGTCAGAAGCAGGTTGGATTATTAGATTAAGGGCCAACTGTGGGCATGGTCTAAATGACCATGTTCCTATTAAACCAACATTACAGAAAAGGTCTTTGAGGAAGTAATTATAATTATTTTAACAACATTTATTTTATATTTATGTATGTATACATGAGTATGTAATATTGTTCAATGTTTTATATAAAAATTTTTTATGACATTTATTAGCTGCATGTTCACTTTAATTATTTGCATCTAGGTTTTGTCACATGATTAACTGTTAGTATAAATAGATGTTCTAATCAGCATGTATTATGCACCTGATGAAGCTATATGTGAAAGCGCTTGTGTGAATAAAGCTGAGCTGACATCAACTTCTTGGATTTTGGATTCGTATTTCAACAGATTTTGAAGTTTGGAGCCATACCTTTGCTTTTTGGACTTTTATTTGATATACAACTATTTACAACTTGGATGCCTTTCCATGTGGAATAAAGGGACATCAGCCAACATGATTTACATTAATGTTTCATCAGTATTTATTGGGAAATTAGACTAGACAATATGCACAAAATGGACTCCACAGGTTGTGATGATAGAAAATGACCATTGTATGATAATTAACTAGATTGAATTAAGTCAAATAGATTGCGCCAATACTTCTGAAAATAGTATTTTTTTTCTTTTTACTGCTGGAACAAAGTTTATGAGCAGAGATGTACTTGATTGCCATTTTTCTGTAGTTCTCCCAGGAGATTATATAGGGGTTTACCCAGTTCATAGCTATAAAGTACTTGAAGAGAGCACACACAGTTATTAGAGTGTGTTTCTGGACTCCTGTTAATGATTTAGGAATTATATTCAGGATTGTGGTTTGCCAGCAGAAGGTGGTCTTCTCATAACCCATTTTTTCGAGTTGTGCTCTAAGGGAGCACCATAGTTTATATATGTTTTTACAGCTCCAGAAAATGTAGAGAACATCCACACACTGGAGAGAACAAAAAGGACAAACTAGATTTTTGTTGTAACCAAATTTTAATAGAACTGCTGGAGTATAATATGAATTATTATTTATCATGAGCTAGGTATAAATTAAATTTTTGAAGGGGGGGGTAAGATTAAGAGTGTTGCTAATTGGTCTATATTTGGACTCAGCTGGAATTTCTCCTTGTATGTTGTCCCAATATTTAAAGAATAGAAGCGGTTTAATGCTTATTAAAAGCTTGTATGTATGGGATAGCATTTTGTTTCTAAGGGAGAGGAATTTGATAATTAATTCAGTTAGACTTGCATCTTGCTCACTTACATTAATGTTGGCAAATTTTGTTTTATTAATGAATTAAGTTGTCCTAACATGGTATCTATTTGGGGTTCCGAAGAGCCCTTTAACATCAGTAAAGTTCTTAGGATGGTAAAAGTACCATACCGTGGCATTTTTAATTAAAGGAAAACTTACAGGTCTAACATGTTATTGTTAATCTTTATATTTGGATTTAGGTGGATTTGTTGAAAAACAAGGAGAGTATCTTGTAAATTGTTTGATGGAATCAATGCTTGAAAGATGTAATTTTTTTAATGCAGGTAGAATGTTTGATTTGTATTCATTAGCTATCATTAAGAAAGGAATAGAACTAGGGTTTACTTTGATTGAGTGAATATAGCTGCACCAGATTTTGACCCAAATCTGGGTCCACGAATCATTCGATGAATCATAATTTGCGATTTGGATTAAACGGTTTGCGTTTATTATATTATAATAGAGATTAAAGTCAGGAAGGCTCAGTCCACCTTTTTCTTTTGGAAGGATTAACTTTTTATATAAGATTCTAGTTGATTTAGGGAAACAAATACATTTGAGATTGTGGTTTCCATTTTATTGAAAAAGTTTTGAAGTATATTTAAATTAATGGAGTTTAGATGGAATAATATTCTGGGTAGAATGTTCATTTTTATGATGGTGGATTTCGACAGTAAGCATAGATTAATATTTTTCCATCTAGATAACTCATTGCTTATTTGTTCCCAGACTTTACTAAGGTTTGTTTTCATTAAATCCTGGTCTGAGGGCATAAAGTTTATTCCTAGATATTTGATTGAATTTTTGACAGGAATGTCAGATGGGGGAAGTAGGATTCTAGATGTTTACAGGGATTTAGAGGGAAAATAGATGATTTTGTGAGATTTAGTTTATAATTAGCAGCATTGGAAAAAAGGGTTATTGAATTTCTAACTTTGTGAAGATTGCTATTTGGGAGCTCGAAGTAAATGTTTAAGTGATCTGCAAAAGCTGAAAATGTTATTTTTGTGTTGAAAACTCTTGGTATATAGTGATAGGTTTTTTGGTAGATAAATAGTAGGAGAGGTTCAAGATATATATTAAAAAGATATGGTGAGAGGGGCCATCCCTGTGTTTCATTAGTGATTTTAATTGGGTGGGATAATGTTTTATTGATATATAGGGAGGTAGTAGCATTGCTGTATAACATTTTTATAATGTTAATCATAAAGTCCAAGAAGTTGAAATATTGCATGGTTAAATATAAGAAATTTAGGTCCACGTTGTTGAAAGCTTTAGTTGCATCCAGCATGAGTGCGTATCTTGGTTGGTTATCATTCTTTAGAAACATTCTTATTGTTTCCATAGTGAGGGTATTATAGGTCTATATTAGTACAGCGAAGTCTACCATGACAGAATACCATTTGGGTGACACCAAATGTGCGAATATAGGAAACATCGCAAGAATGAACAGAGATCACCATAGGGAATTCTTCCCTTTACTTCAATGAAGTGCGATCTCAGAGTTGGTATATTTAAGTAGCAGGGGTATGGGGGGCACAGGGGGGCTTGCCCCCCTGCATAAAACACTTTATGACAGTTTGCCTATCTCTGTTTTTTTTAATTTCGGATTCGAAATTTTCAAACTTTGACCATATGGTGTCGACCATATGATATTCGGAGTTTGAAATTTTCATTCCGATAATATAGACCTGGGTATTATTGCATAATTGTCTTTGTTTCATGAAACCTAGTTGCTCAGGGGAAATAATTGACTCCAGAACCTTTTTGCATTTTAACAGCTAGGATAGATGTCAGAATTTTTATATCAATATTGATTAGAACAATGGGTCTGTAACTGAGAGGGTTAAGCTTATCGGAATTAGGTTTCAAGTCGAGAATTGTTTTAGAGTTGGTCAAATATTTATCAGTGATCCTCTTATCAATAATGTAGTTATATAGTTTGAGAAGAGATCTAATACACTGATCCTTGAGAGTTTAGTAAAATTCACCTGTAAAGCCATCTGGTCCTGGCACCTTGTTGGGTTTGAGCTTTTTTATAGCTGTCTTTATTTCACTCTGTGTTATTGGATTTGCTAATAGGTCATGCTGCACGTGGCTTAATCTGGGGAAGATATCTTATCAAGGAACAAGGAAGCCATTGCAAATGTCCTTGTGCATTTGATTTTTGGGGTTGTAGGTTGTTCCAAAAATATCATTGAAGGCATTGATGATGTCATGATTTCTGTATAGGGTTTTTCCTTTGTACTTTAGTTCGGTTATATAGCTTGGACCATCTTTGATGTTTATTAGTTTGGCCAATGTTCTGGAGGGGGTTTGTGCCCATTCCAAATATCTATGGAAGAGTCTTAGTTTGGCTAAGGATTGATTCTTTTGGTGGAATGAGTATATTTTCTTTTGATTCTGATGTAATTTATTCTCAAGGCCCAAAGAGTATTTGTTTTGGAGTTGTACATCGAGCTTTTTGTACTCATTAGTGAGATCAGTAATATATCTTTGCTCCTTTTTTGTAAAAGGATGCTTTTTGAATAAGTATCCCTCTAATGACAGCTTTTGCAACAGCCTATTGAACATCTAAGGGGATAGGGCATGAATGAGATTCTAGCTCAGATTGTTTCAAGTATTGGTTAATTTCTGTAATAACATAATTTTTTTAAGAATATTACAGTTTAAGGTCCAAGTTGGACTGCTGCCATGGCCATTAATATATTGAGTTTGGTTAATACTTACAGATACTTTAGAGTAATCTGAGATAGATCTCACCTCAAAGGCAAAGTTTTTAATTTTGTATGAAAAAACATCCGAAATTAGGAAGAAGTCATTTCTAGGCCAAACTTTATGAGATGCTGAGAAAAAGGTGTATTTGTTTGCCTCTTTATCATGACTGAATATTAGAAATGGGTCAATTAAGTTAAAATTATTTATCAGGTCCTGAATAGATACTGTTAGTAAGGATGGTTGCTTCCTGTTTTTGTTTGAACTGTCATTCATAGGGTCAATAAGTGTGTTCCAGTCTCCTCCTATAATAAAGAAGTGGTTAGAATACTGTAGCAATAGATTGTGAATTTCATATATAAATAAATGCTGGTTTGTACAATGACTATATATATTAAGAAACAGTATAGGGCAGTTAAATTGGGGGTAAGCACAGGAAAATAAACACCAACATCCATTAGGGTCTGATTTAGTAGTTAAACTTCCCTGGGAAAGATTTTTTAATTAAGATGGCAGTACCCTATTTCCAGCTGAAATAATGTGACTGATCCAGACTCTTTTTCTTTCCTTATCCCATTGGTCATTTGTCAAGTGCGTCTCTTGTAAGAATAAGATGTTAGAATTGTCCTGGTAGATTAGGTGCATAATCAATTTCTTTTTTTTTATTTTCCTGGAGACCACTGATATTCCAAGAGTTTACTTTAATCATTATATTTTAAGAATTGGGAGCATCATGTTGTATAAATAGTTTTAAGGAAAGAAAATAATTTGTTTAAACTTGTCATTGTATTAAGCACAGTGCTAGTTGATGACCCCTTGATTACAATATTTAGTATGAATAGAATGGCATCCAAGTAACCTACTGCAGACCTAGTGCCTAACCACAAAACTCCCTGTAATGCTCTTATAGAGTATACAATCAAAATTATAATACTACTAGCTAGACAATTTTTCATGTATATAATAGCATTATGAGGTAGCAGGGAGCAATACAAACAAAGCCCTATACTCTAAGTGTTGTCAAGCATTGGACAACCAACACCGCCACCTCTCCATGAACCAATTATTAACTTTGAATTTAGAATAATACTAAAAGCACCATATCTCTGAATACATTAGAGATTTACATACATTATCATAAACAGATTGCTCCATCAAGGAAATATTGTTAACTTAGTAGAAGTTAAAATTAATTAACGTAGGCTTGAGACACAAGCAAAGATGGTCCTTGTTTACACCTGGAACTTGATCAGGTTGTGCCAGACAATAGTATTTGCTTTTCATCTATAACACATATGCAAGAATTAAGCAGTACACAGTTAACTTGTTTTTTTATATTAGCCTCATTGCTTCCATCCCAGACCTGTAAGGTGCGTCCTATCTAACTTTAACACCAACCATCAGTGCTGTAAGATCTACTATGGACTGACCTTCCTCTTGCAAAAGAAACACCATGGAAGAGAAGTGAAGAGAAAATTGCTACTCAGTAAATATATTATACTTAATCTAGAGAAGAAATACTTAGAGGAGGAATGTATAAAACATTAGCATCTTCTAAGCTTGAGCATAAATAGCATGTTTAAAGATCAGAACGCTAAAGCATAAGTAGTGCATTCATTTAACCTATCTGAGTTATATGCAAAAGAATATACCATCAACGAACTATCTTTAGTGGAGCAGATACTGAGGTCCTGCACAGGTAAATAACTGCATGCATGTAAGGCTGCAAGTGATTTAAGTACCCGCTGTAAAAAACAACTTTATTTCCTTGCCCTAGACTCATACCTATATAATGGGTGTTCACTTATATTTTCATATACTTATACAATTTTGATAGACCCATTTGAAAGATAACTCTTGTTAATGTGGGCATTTGGAAGTAGATGACAAGATATAGGTGTATGTGGGTAAGGGGGTACTTAGTGGAATATATCCCGGCATGGTTCAGAAGTAGCAGCTGCAGTATATTATTGAGAATTTTTTTTAAAACATATACTGATCCCTCTGTTCTGCCTGTAGCCCTCAACATTTCACTAACATAGGAAAGAACCAATATAATGGGGGGGGGTACTCAAACACTTGTATTGTACACATGCAAAAGTGATTATTTATACATTCTAAACTAAAGATTGTATAAAATACTTTAATACCATTGTTCTGCAGCAGCTGGAGGGCACAGGATGCCTTTTAGCAACAGAAAGCAGTTATTTTAGTCCATGATAGCCTATTTTCTACTGAATTAGTGACCGCTGCACTCCCAGTAATGCACTGCTTCTTTTTCGGCGACCTCATGATGTCATCGATAATGTTCCCATTGCATTATGGGTAATGGAATGTTGAAATGACTCTAAAAGCCCAGGAAAGGCTTGAATTGCTAAGATAAGGTCCAGGAAAGCCACGGGAACCCCCCCACGACCAGATACTGTAGGCCCAAGCACCATTTCCACATCCATACAAAGAAAAATGAAAAAACAACCACACAGAGGTTTTAAAAGCAGCAGAGACTTCCAGATGCACTAGAAGTAAGTCGTTTTTTGATTAGAGATGATTCTGGACCAAAAGGAAACATTTAATTGTTGTTTAATGCATTTATGGAAGTATTTAAGATAATGCAGGAAAATGCACTATGTTTAGATTTGTAATGCCATTCAGAGAAATATATACTTTTTACATGCAGATTTACATTCATTTTAATCCTTTGTATTGATCCTGGTTGTTACATATTGCTAGCAGGTTTTTTTTTTGTTCCATATTTGTGAGCGCATTACTTTAAATCATTTAACAGTTAGAAAAGCAGAGTGGAAATGTGATCTGTTTTATTGTTTGTCTTGCATTTGGTTATTTCTCAGGAATTTCATTAAAAGCTTTCATGAATGCTTTTTTAGCTTCATCTACTGTTTGTACTGGATATTTCTTATCATTATGCGGGAAGGAAAGAGTAGCTGGTTATTTCATTTGAAAACATGTTTTCTTTTAATTAAAAAAGCACAGAAAGGAGCTAGATCTTGCCTTTGAGCCTTTATGGGTTGTGGAAGGCCCTGTGAAACTGTTATTTTATGCCCTCTCCATGAAATAGTGCTTTTCTTTTTTGCAGCCATAAGAATTGCATTTGTATGTGCAGCATTTAGCAACCTAGCATATATTTAGCTTGGAAAAACTTAATCTCGTGATATGCGTAATGCTCTGTGAGCCCCTTCAATTACAATGTCTTTAATGAAGGCTCGATTTTCAGTGATTGTTTCAAAGATTTCTGGAAGTATAACCAGCAATTGAGTTTGGTCAAACTTTTCAGGGATACCCCCTTATTATAATGTTTCTTCTGCTACGTGTTTCTAAGTCAGTTATTTTTTGTTGCAAATCGCTGAGAGTTTTGTCACTTAAACTTAGTTTTCCCTGCAGATCCTGTATTATCTTCTCATTTTCTTCCATTTTCTTTTCAGAGAGGTTTAGTCTTGTACTTATTTGATCTAGATTATGGCCAAATGAATTAAGCTTGTCTGAGAAGCTTTTTATATCATCCTGAAGAGGCTGCAGAGCTGTTTTAATGTCATCATCTTTAAATGTTGGTTCCACTTTGGATTTGGAGGCTCCTTTGTTGGATTGTTTTTTTGTCTTTTGGTGATCATGTCCTTTTCTGGGGTAACTACTGAAGATAGTGTGGACTTCGTTGTTATAATTTCCAGGGTCTATATAAGATTGTTGAAGTATGAATACTTTGATTCACTAAAGATCGAACTTTAGTGATCAAAGTATTCAAACTTTGAATCATTATAAAACTATTTTTTGAACAAATAAACACAAACAAATGAGTGAAGCAGGGGGGCAAGCCCTCTTCACCCCCCCACATACCCCCGCTTTTTAAATATATCAACTCTGAGAACGCGCTACAGTGTAGGAAATGGAAATCTTCTGTTTTCACATTGTATTGCACTGAAGTGCGATATCGGAGTTGGTATATTTAAGGAGCGGGGGGTGGGGGGTGCAGGGGGGCCTGCTTACACCCTTTGTTTGCATTTATTTGTTCAAGAAATAGTTTTATAATGATTTGAAGTTTGAATACTTTGATCACTAAAGTTCAATCTTTAGTGATTCAAAGTATTCATACTTCGACAAGCTAATATAGACCCTAATTTCCATAGTGTCTTGCTGAGTAGTCATCTTCTGTTGAATTTCCCTTTTTTTATTTTTTGCTTGATTGATTGAGAATTGGTGCTCTTGACTTGAACTCCTTCCCTATGCCTCAGTTTATTACAGAACTCAATTTATGAAGAGAGGCCTGTCACCATGCGGTTGCTTCCTCCTAGACAGTCACAGAGAAGGTAGGAACTGGTTAACTCAAGCAAATTTGTTTATTTTTTTCAATAATAATTCTTTATTATTTTTCACTTGTTCATACAAATTTTTAACAGGGAAATACAGAGATAATTCCGAACAACTTCTATCAACATTGTAACAAAATATATACATTATTTACATGAATGCCTTCACAATTAGAATAACATATATATAAAAATTCTTCTGTGCAAAGATAATATCTTGAAATAATATGGTTCTTACAAAGTTTATACTTTATAGTATAAATAACAATGGGGTTTCCTGCTTTCGGTACATTAAGCTAATATAATGTTGAAAATTTGTTCCCAAATCTTTAGATTATTTGGATGTTTACTTTGGCTATTGATAACATATTTGTGAGCTAATATGTGTTTTATTGCTAAGATCTTAAAATTTTCCCAAGAAGTTTGAGTTGGGTTCAGCCAATTTGTAGCTATATAGAGCTTCATTAATAGGAAAATGTTCATAAGTACAATCACCCGGGATCTAGGTGTATTATTTGGAGGAATGTGTAATATCATAAATTCCCAAGACAATGTTGAATTTTGATACCCCCTCTTTTGTAGTTGTAACTTTAGGGAATTCCAAAGTTTATATATACATTTGCAGCTCCAAAACATATGAAGGAGGTCAGCAGTTTCGTCTTTACAATATGGGCACTTTGGAGAATTCTTGGAGTTAAATTTAAATAAGGCAAATTTGTTTATGAGATCAAAATGTTGATAGTTCTGTTCTCTTTGTATTTCTGTTGATCAGTATTAATCCTTTTATGTAAGATTTTACGCCAGATGTGGGTTATAATAAGCGGCTGAAGTTAGCTGTTGTTGGAGCTGCAGAGAGTGTGTGCTCAGTGCTCAGCGGCTATCTTGGAATCTTCAATTTCACCAAGTTTAACTCATTGGTAAATTCATTCAGTGACAAAAAATTCAAACAATTTCCTTAGGGTATGCCTCCCACTGCATATCTCCATGTTGATGCAAGACTTCCCACACCCACAAAACTTATATATACCAATTCCGTGAATTTCATGTTTGTAAAAAAATGAATAAAATATGTATTTTCAGAAAACTAAGGAGTTAGTCCTGGCATACACTTTGTTACCATATTAATAGTGATTTCCTATGGAAAACAACAATCAATGATTTTTAAAATCAGGAATATGAACTTGATGAGGTAGAATTTTGTTGCTGAAATATAGGAAAGCCCTGTCACTCATGTATAAACAGATCGACATTAGTAGGCATTCAGTGATCAACTAGCACATTTTTCTTACAAACTGTAGACTTTGAAACTTCCTGGCTACCTGCACTCTACCTGAGAAGATGGCCTCTGCCCTTGTTTTGAAATAGATTGTTTTTACTACTCAATCAGCTTTTCATTTGCTCTAGAGAATAAAACAGTTTCATTCATCCATGGTTTGTTGACACCTGGAACTTTGAAAATCATTTATATATTAAAACCTTTGTGCCTACACTGTGATTCCTCTAAGAGGCAAAAAGGATTGTATGTGCTACTCAAAGCAAAGTTTTTAGACATTTATATATCAAAGAAGAGAAACTAACCCAGGTCTAGTGCTGCAGAAAGAGAGCTCTTATTTGTGACACTGGTCACTGACATTCTAGTAGCAATGAGGGTCACTGGCAACTAAACCAGGACAGAACACGTTTCAGCACATGGGTGCTAGTGGTACCCCCCCCCCCCATTAGAGGATTAAGTTAGTTATCCTGTCTGGCTATTTACTTTGGGATATCAATGGTTTTGCAACAAATAGACAATGTTGTGGGGTGCACTGGAAGACATCTTCAGTGAAGAATGAGTATCCTTCTCAGAGTGATGTGACTGTATGCCATGCATTGGTAGAAGACAGAACATAAATGGGCAATAACAAAAAGACCCTTTCTGCCCTGCAGCTTAGCAGCGAGCAGGTCTACACAACCTAAACCTCTAGTCTGCAACAGGAACAAAATAGGCATGATGGATATCATGGTTATCCCAAACACCTGACATAAAGAGGGAAGTTAAAGTAAATCCCTAATATAGTAAAGGTGTTTATAGGTTAATAGGTGCTAACTAGGCTAATGACCACAAGGGCTTTTTTAAGCCTAGTCATGCATCCCAAATCTCTGACAAGTTCTGATACCCTTGATAAGTGTAAGCATGGGCCTGGGAAATGAACTATTTACAGATTACCTGTGTCCATTAGAGACATAGATGCCAAACCAGGGATGAATTTCTGGTTCCCATCCAATTGTTCAAGTTGCACTTGAATTGGGTTAGGGAGGAACATCCATTCACATGAATGGGGAGCCTGTTTCATAGACGGGGTAATCTCTGAGATACATATCCATCTCTGCAGCAGGTCATATTTATATCACAGGCAAGGTTTAAATCTTTCGATTGGGTAATTCTGGTGCTATTTCCTTTGTGTATATGCAGGAGGTCCATCAGAATGGACTCTGACAATGCCCTGTATGCCAGACATAGATCTCCACTCATTAGCCTGTAGGAGACAGAACACAGGTATAGGGCCTTGAGGTGGTCTCCATAGGACATTTTACTTAGTCCCTGTATTCTTTTAGTGAGAAATCTTTGTGGACATTCCAATTGTTGGATATGCCTGGTTAGGTACATACCAAAGGGGGGCATTATATTCAATGATACATCTGACAAATGCTGAATACAGTGGAACAATGACTTCCTTGGACATATATGCCATCCCTTTGTTTATAAGTTGCACAACATAGAATGAATTCCTCACCACTGTAGACACCTGATGGTCAGAGGCTAGATTACTATCTATATGTGTCCTTAAGTCCCTGATTACTGGGTCAACTCTAAGGGGTGTGTTGTCAATATGACAGTTACCAGGGATGAATGACTTCCCCAAAGGATAGTAAAATGCATTTCTTTGCATTTAGTTTTATTCTATGGTTCTAACAGTTGTTTGTATGTGTCAGCCCCTCCTGGAGAATATTTGTGTCAGTGTGAGATTCAATGACAACTCCTAATTTGCAATCATCTGCAAATTTAGTCAGCCAGAGACCACTGACATTGGCCTTGATTTCTGAGAAGTAAATGCCAAAAAGGAGCAGTCCAAGGACTGATCCCTGAGGGACTCCACTTGTGACTGACTTTGTTGCAGAGGTGGACTCCCAAATTCTAACTTCCTGGGTCCTGTCTGTGAGTCAGTTGGCTATCCACCAGGTGACATACAGGTTTGCACCTAACCTCTTGAATTTGTCAACAATGCCCGAGTGGGTTATTGTGTCAAATGCCTTGACCAGGTCAATGTAGGCAGTGGGAACAAATTTGCCCTCATCCATTGCTTTGGTGACCTTCTCAAAGAAGTCCACCAGGTTGAGTAGGCATGATCTGCTCATGACAAAACCAGCCGGGTTGGGTTCAGTGTCTGGAAGTTTACTATATCTTTATTGATCAACTCCATGATAATTCTTTCCATGGCTTTACATATAAGACTAGTAAGTCTTATGGGTCTGTAGTTTCCAGGGTCTGCAGATGTTCCACCTTTGTGCAGAGGGATGACTGTTGCCTTTTTCCATTTATGAGGCATGAAGCCTGTTTGGAGGCTACAGTTAAACAGTAATTCCAGAGGCCCTGATAGGTCCTGTTTTATGCAAATTAGAAGGCATCCTGTAATAGTATCTGGGCCCATTAATGCAGTGTTCTTGGTCTTAGAGAGAACATTAAGGACCTGTTCCCTAGTGATACTAGAGGGAGTTATATTTGAAGATATTTTCTGAGGGAAGGTAGAGCGGGAGAGAGGGGTAAAGCTGGAGCTGAATTCATCAGCCAGGAGGTTAGTTATATCTTCTGGCTTAGTATTGGTGGCTCCATTTACAATCAGCTCTGCACATAATTGTGTATTGCCTTTAAGGTTGCAGACATAGCTTAAGAATGCTTAGTGGTTGCCCTTGGCCTGGGAGGCCAAACTTCCCCCAAATTTGGCTTTGGTAGACTTTATTTGTCCTCTGAGTTGTTTGTTTAGTTTGATGATGGTGCTTTTATCTTGCGAGGTGCTGCACCTCCTAATTTTTGCCATGATTTTATTCCTTTTGTTATGCAGTCTATTGATTTTATGATTCCTCTATGGTGGCGTGTTTTTTTGAGTTAGTTCTGTACTTCTTCCTGTTGGGTACAGCTGCCTCTGTGCAGCTATTAACATGCTTGTACAGGGGTTCTGTGAAATGTTCTGCATAGGTTGCAGTGTTGTCAGTGTTTATGGGGGCTTGAAATTTTGCTAGATCCTCACTTAATAGGAGGAGATTAACCTTAGATTAGTTCCTGAATATTCCAAATTTAGATGGGGGTCTAGGTTTTATTTTTCCTTCAAAGGAGACCATTTTGTGGTCTGACTTTACCAGGAAAGACATTACAGTAGGGGGTGTGCAGCAGTCTCCTATATTAGTGAGGACCAGATCCAGCATGATTGCACCCCTGGCTGGTGTATTGACTATCTGGTCCAGGGAGTTTGTGTTTACAAAATCCAGGAATCCGTGCATGTACAATTGGTGTTGTATAGGATTCCAAGTTAACAGTGGGGTACTTAAAGTCACCCATGAATTTGGTTTTGGGTTGGATGGTTAGTGTTTCTAATAAGTTTAAATACATGGTATGGGGTTCCTGGGTCATAGAGGGGAACCTATACCGTGCAAGGAAGTGGTACTTGACTTTACCTATGGTGATTTGAACATGGAGCAGCTCAAATGTATTGTCTTGTTTGATCAGCCTTGAAATATATTTATTTTTGATGTAAATAGAGACACTTCCACCTTTAGTCCCTGCCTGTGAAGTAGCTGGCCTAAATGTGTGAAAGGCATTATAACCTTATATATTTATGAGTCTGCTTTATTTTAATGAACTCCTTACACATGCAGCCTCATAGTCATTATAACTGGTTATTTATAATAGATGCTTCTAAGGCCTTCGATAGAATGAGTATGAAATTTTTACTCTCTATTCTACCTCTATTTAACTTTCCTACATCGTTCACAAAATTTATTGAGACCATTTACCACAAAGCCTATACAACACTACATATTAATAATGGTATATCTGAGAGGATTAACATAATTAATGGTACGAGACAAGGTTGCCCTCTCTCTCCTTTATTATTTAATCGATATATAGAGCCTCTCTTCCTTCTTATTAAACAAAAAACTCATCAGATCATCCCCAAGCTATTTAGAACTAGTATCCCCCTCTCGGCATTTGCGGATGATTTAAATATTTACCTCTCTTTACCAAATTTGGACTTAGAGAAAATCATGAAATCCATTAATATCTTCTCTAAATTTGCCAACTACAAAGTTAACAAAAACAAATCTCAAATTTTTCCGGTTAATATCACATCACCATATCCCCTAAATTTTTCCTCTGATGTTATTCCAGTTAATTCAAGTCTTCGTTACCTGGGGGTAACTTTCTCAACTGATCAATCTATTTCATATCAGGAGAACATTTCTTCTCTTTGGAAGGAGGTGCAATGGGATTTAAAGAGATGGTCTCAACTTAAGCTTCCCTTTATGGCACGTGCAACTATTATAAAAATGAATATCCTTCCCAGATTCTTGTATATTTTCAACTCGACTAATTCGATTATCCCTCTATACTTTTTCAATAAATTACACTCAACCTTCTCTAAGTTTATTTGGTCTCCTAAATCGGTGAGAATTTCGTATTCTAAACTTACTTACCCGAAGGATTTGGGTGGTATTTCTCTTCCTGACTTCAAACTTTACTATGATATTATTCAAAGTAGTAGAATTATTAAGATAGCAAACTATATTAATACCTCAGATGCCTGGCACCCTAACTGGGTATTACTTTACTTCAATTATATTAGATCCCTTAAATTCAATCCATCCGCCTTACCTTTCTTGAGCAAAGTTAGTCTAGACAAATATAAAATCTTTTATGGCCTGAAATATAACATTATCAGATTTCATAAACTATTGTCTTCGCTAAAACTTTTGCAGGCGTTCATTTCCCTCCAACCAATACATCTAAATCCCAATTTAACTCTAAATGGTAACTTGATAAATCTGGACAATTTCCCCCTTATTAAGGATAAGTGCATGGCAGACTTTTCTTAGTCAAACATCTGAAGTTATCCGAGATCAGGCAAACCTTTAATTTATCCAATAAATATACTTTAATAACTAGACAAATCTTTGAACTATTGAATCCATACTATGATCATCCTGACTTATCTAGAGAAAATATCGAAATTGCCAAGGTTATTTGGAAACTTCTTCTGCTAAAAAAGAAAATGACTTCCAATGTATATAAGTTATTAATCTCTATCAGATCTAACAATTTGCCAGTATTTTCTAAATTCTGGTCAGATAAGGACCAGTATAACTCCGCACTAATGAAAGAGGCTTTCAAATCAAGTATTAAATATATCCCTTTTAAAAAATTATTTTATACGCAACTCATGATCACCAATAATGCATATTTAACACCTGCAATCATTAATAAAATTCATCCCAACTCGTCTTCTCTGTGTCCATTTTGTAAGGATCAAGTAGCCGATATATATCACATTTTCTGGAGTTGCAAATGTGTGTACAGACTATGGTGTGCCCTTAAAGTTATTCTGGAGAAAATGGGATACGAAAAATCAACACTTTCTTGGCAATTTGCTTTATTACATATCCCTCCTGATAATATTACTAAAGCTCAGCTCAAGGTGGTGATTTCAATTGTCATATTTATCAAATATTATATCTCATTGCATTGGAAGTGCCAAGCCGCACTAACATGGGAAGGTCTAAAGGAATTGGTAATTAGGCATATTAGGGCACAAAAGTATCTCTTTTATAAAGGTAATCACAAGTTCTGTTCTGAAAATTTTTGGAATGTATTCTTTGATTGTCTTTTAACCTGAAACACTTTTCATTTTTGTATTATATCTCCTTAATGTATTATCTGTTGTATATATTGTGAATGATATGGGCAATGTATAGTTGTATATAGTTTTTGTTGATGTTTGTACAGTGTTCTTCTGTGGTTTGTATTGTTTGTCTATAAGATAATAAAATAAAAAGATTTTCAAAAAAAAAAATAACTGGTTAATTATTATTTATTTTTTGTTCTTTTTTCAAATGATACATGGATACTCTTTGTTTCTAGATATGACACAGATTTCACAAAAAAATACTTATACAGAAAGCCAAAAGTGGCTTGTAGGACATGGAGGATCCAAATTACACTCAGAAGGTAATTGCATCAGAAAGGTGCTTAGTTTTGAAGCACTTCATCAGTGCTGTTAAATACTAGTCTTTCAAATTAACAGTGATCAGTGGCCACCAAAGAGGAGTAACAGGAGAGTATTAAACACATAAACACTTCAGTTAATGCTTCCCATTACCATTCTTTGGTGGCCACTCTGTGTGAGGCAATGGTTAGTGTATTACAGCTTTCTAAAACTGTAAAACACTTACCCCAGATTCTCTATCATTCTGTGCGTGAGTAAGTTAGTCATGCACGGAAGAGGCCATTTAGAAGCATGACGGCAGTGCGCCATGTATAGCCCACTGCCCGAGCTCTTAATCTTACATGGAGCGTGTAAGAGTGCAGGGGGCATGTCTGAGAGCAGAGCTCTCAGATTATACACACCCCAGCAATGAAGAATGGCTGAAAGGCCAAATAAATGAGTGAGACCACTCACTGGTGTCTGCATTTCCCCAGCAACATTCCTCCATGTGTACAACAGCAATAGGAAATAAATGCAAATAAACAAACTCATTTTTTTTGTGTGAATCCCATTAAAGCTAACCGTAGGTGTGCGGGTTTGTCCATTGCTTAGCTACAGTTAATGCAGCTTAAATAGCAGAAAGAGGATAAAAAGCAAGATATATGCAAATGAAGCAGTACACTGATAGTGTAGTGGGCAGATCATTCACCTCACAAGCAGTCATTCCCAGTTCAAGTCCCGCTGCAGTACATTCCATTTTCCATTTCAAATCACTGTATGATCAATATGTTTAGTTGCATAACCTAATAAATAACATATATTTGTGAACTGGAGTACTGCATTTAATGCAGATGTGAGGTGTCAGTGTCATGATGTTGCAAAGTCCACAAATAATCGCATGTGCCCTATACAGTATCACAGATACAAATGGAAGGTAAACTGTGTAATGAATAACTCCATATATCTTGGAAATTCCCCACCTCCCCAAGAACCATCACACTGGTACTGTCTTAAATATAGCAGTAGTAAGCAGGAGTAAGAATATGTAAGTACTAGTAAGTTGTTTTAAGCCCATTTGCATGGGGGTAAGCAGTGCGCACACAGGTTAACCAATATAATAGCTAACTCTCTGTAAGCATATGTAACCGGAGGTTAGCATTGCTTTTCCTCACGCAAAGCCACGCAAACCTGCTTACAACTTCTCAAAAGTGCCTAACTCACTTAGTATGCATCAGCCACTGTTCTGGGCAGGAAAAAATAACCAGCCTTTGCAGGATGTAAACCCAGGACCTTGTATACTACAGTCACAGTAGTTAACCACTAAGCCATCACAGCAGTACATAAGATTGAGGTTTCACCAAACAAATCCTCACTATAAGAAAATCAAACTGAACATGTGAAAGGAATCTATATACATTTTTAAGTTGTACATCCTACCTCAGGACATAAATATGTGAACTGGAGTACTGCATTAAGCCTAAGTGTTGAAATCCCCTAATAAACACAAAGACCCTATACAGTGTACGTACACATGAATCATGGATACCAAACACATGTATAACATATAATAAATAATAAATCAATCCCAAAATGCAAATTAAATATTAAGCAACACTAAACATTGCACAGCTTAGCTTACTAGGTGTAAGCAATGTGTAGGCCAGCTGACTCAGTCTGCCCATTGGTATACCCCGTTAAGCAATGCCAACATTAGGTAAACAGGTTTGCCCATAGCTTAGTCTTTTCAAAACCAGCCAATTATGGAGAAGTGTTGGAAATTGGCAGTATTTAAACCCCACAGGTGGTAATACTTCCCATAACTGGTTGCAGCTCCCTCCTGCAGACAGAATGGCAGGAGGTGGTGAAGGCACTCAGTTTAGAGCACAGTGCTGGGGCATCCAGGAGACCAGATTCATGGTATAGCTCCTGATAAAACACCATGAGGAGAGGCTACTCTCAGTATAAAGCAGAGGCCTGGGACAGTCTCGCCTGTGACCTTAGTAGTTTGACAGGTATCCCCTGAACTGGTGAGCAGGTCAGGCATCACCATGCTGACCTGAAGTGGCGTAAGAGGGATCTATTGGACCAGTGGATCCAAGAACCCAGTCAGATGCCTGATGCCCCAGCACTAAGTACCCAAACCATTAACTAGTTAATAATTGCCTAGCTTGTGTATACTATGGATAGGTATGGCTAAATATCATTGTATTTCTCCCTACAGCTACAGATATGCGGGTTGCGAACCAGCAAGCCCATGCTGCTTGGTTGAAAAGGCTGTGTCGCGAGGCAGGTTAGTAATAATCTTGCATGTACTGTCATAACAAATAAATATAAGAGTCTTAGAAAGTGTTGTACCAGTATAAAAATGTATTGTGCAAGGGATGTACTGAATAAACTAGACAATATGGCAGGAAGAGTGTCATATAGGTTGTATGTCAATAAAGGTGTAATATCCTGTGAATAAAGGTATAACCTCTGGAGTGCTTGTGTTTACTCTGCATGCATATGTTAGTGTAGTGTTGCATTCTCTAAATAGTACTTTTGTATGATGCAGTGTTACCCACACTGTGATAAGCAGATAAAATATGTGTAGGAAGTTCTGTATAACAATGTGGTAAGTCCCAAGAGGTTGGATTGTACAACCGAGGGAGACTTAGAAAACATTGGAAAGCTTCACACCAATTCCCTGATAGCATACTGTACTGTGATGTCAACTGTAATATTCTTAGCACACAGCAGGGGTTAGAATCCCAGGAGTGGTAGTAAGCTGTATGCATAATCATACCCCACAACTGTACAGAATTTGTCATAATGTTCAGATAGTAAGCTGTACGCATAATTAGACCAAACAACTGTACAGACTTTGCTAGAATGTTCAGATAGTAAGCTGTAAGCATAATCATTACCATCAACTGTTCAGAATGATTCAGAATGTTACGATACTAAACTGTATACATATTCCTACCCCTAACTGTTCAGATCTGTCCAGCATGTCCAGATAAATGGCCCAAATCAGCTGCCTGGTACCCTGTCTCCCTGACAAATCAGTCCGATGATCCAAGGCATGTAGGCAGCTTTTAATGACATATAACTGATAGTCAGACCTGTAAATATTCAGGAAATGTAAATTAACACAAACCTGTCATCATAGCATCTCACCGAAAGTGTATGACAGCAATGCTCCCAAAATGTCCCATTAACACATGCATCTTGTCAGGCCTTGACCAGAGTGTGTTCAATAACAGACTGATAGGCATTTGCATAACATCAACATGGAATGTGGGAGTATGTGTATCAACTGTCAGGTAGTGATAACAAATATATTCCCCGCAGGTATCCCAGGTAAGAGGTGCAGACCGTAGGTACAACACAGTTAACCGATATACTTGTCTACAAGCATGGAATGTGGGAGAATGTGTAGAAATCATCAGGTAGTGTTAACAAAGATTTCCTCCACAGCTATACCAGGTAAGAGGTGTAGACTGTAGGTAAAACACAGTTCACTTAGATAGGAATCTACAAACATATCATAGTATAAAACAAGGCCATTGGGTAGTATAATAATACATGTAATGGAGAGATAACTGCAGTGACTAAGGATGTTGTGAAACATACAGGTATATATTAGTTGTTCACTGACCTCTCTCTCTCAACCCTACCATATCTGCAACAATGAACTAAAAACACACCTCTATGGGTATGTGTACACTCAAACCTTCTGTTTGGACATATGTCCTATTGCGTTATAAATATTCACATTTGTTTCTATGCATGTGCCATGTTGAAATACACCCATATTGGTGGCCTGTTTCCATCAATGAAACCTGCATGCTGTTGTAATGGCCACTGTTGTGCCATATATGCATGTGTTCTGCTTGCACTGCAACTGTTCAAAATCTGTTGTATTGGGTTAATGGGAATATCTATGCATGCTGTTATAACCAATCCCAAATGCTGTTGACTATTACTAACCCATATCTGTTTTAAAACTGCAACACCATAGCCCATATGGGATGGCCGATCCCAGCGGACCCACCTGTTCCATCTCAGATGGCCATGGCACCAGGCACCAGGCACCAGCATGTCTGGGGCCCAGTCTGTGACCTCCCTGTATGTTGACCCTGCACCACCTTTGGGTGGAACTGCCACAGAGGATGGGGCTCAGCTCCCCCCAGAAGTGGGGGCAGACAGAAACCAGTCACCTTCAGTCAGGTCCAGGCTGTGGTGCATAAGGAGCTCCAAAAGGAGTTCGGAGATGAACTACGCCAGCTTGTGGGCCAAGTGATGCATTTAGAGGGTGACCCTGCTCCTCCTGCCCAGGTCCCAGCACAGCCACCTTTGGGGCCATGAAGGTGCAGTGGTGATTGCCCATGGGTGGGGACCTCAGTCCCACTGTTTCCATCTGGGGGCTCATGGGCTTGTGACTTCTAAACACCCCTCCCCATCCAAGATGTTTACCCCCCCAAAATGTGCCATATACCACACCTGTATGCTGTCTTGTCTGTCATCCTACCCAAACTATCCTCCCCAAGTATACCTACTATCCTTCCCCAACATTTCACTCTCACCTTAATAAAAAAAGGGCATTCTGTACCCAAAAAAAAATCTTTCCCCATACATAGCTATCCATTTCACACACGTGTCCACTGGACACATATAATCTGGTCTAATTGGCTTCACAACATGTTATTGTTGTCCTCACCCCTCTCTCAGGGGTTTGAGTGTCCAAATCTTCCTCCAAATTCAGTGTATATGCACAGCTGCTGCTTTAGAAGAAATCCGCAGCTATGGACCTTCCTTACACCCTTCCTGCACATCCCTAGCTATTTTCCCTACTGTCTTTCCCTCTTTGTGCCCCTTTTTCACCACTTTCCTATGAACCATTTTTTCTTTTCTTTTAAAGAAATTAGCACGGGGTAAGTGGGAGTAAGCACTTTTAAGCAGCAGTAAGCAGGTTTAAGCCTGTTTGCACGGGGGTAAGCAATGCCTACACAGATTAAGCAATTTAGAAGCTAACTGAGTGTAAAAAACTGTAACTGGAAGTTAGCACTGCTTACCGTTGCGCAAACCCGTTCACAACTGCTTAAAAGTGCCTTAATCACTCCATATCCAATGGCCCTTATTCTGCCCCGCAACAAAATAAACAGCCTCTGCAAGGCTCAAACCCAGGAGCCTGCAGACCATAGCCAACGTGGCTTACTGCTAAGCCATGGCAGATATAAAAACCATGCTGTTTTCACAAGCATATCATCCAGCCCAGTCATTTAACAGTATAGGAAATGTATTTCAACATGAAGATGTATGCGCGTGTGTGTATATATATTAATATCTAAATAGATATAACAATGGTCTGCAGTGTGGCTCTGGGGTGTAGTGTCTGGATTTGCCCACACAGCTGGGTAGTGTAGTCATCATCCAGTCACTTGGGTAAGTATTGTATGTGGGCATTGCTGTACATTGCTTGCCATGTATGTGTTCCTTAGTCCATGACATGGACGCTGTCTGGGATTTGCACACCTCCCGCATGAATGTACAGTGACATGTGGAACTGTACCTGGGGTGTCTGGCCCATGTTTCGTACACAGTTTGTTATCATCAGATGTGCCAGTCCTGCCCTCATGTGATGGGGACTGCTAATGGACAGCAGGTTGACCCTGCACCTGCATTGATAGCATGATACAGGTATTCCCTGGTGTCAGTGGCATCTGTCCATACAGAGCATGTGTTTCAGGCATGGTATGTCCTTTGTGGGTCACATGTGATGGCACCACAGGTGTCGCAGGTTTCCAGTGGAGAACATAGGGAAGGACCACTGTCTGCATGTACGTGCCTATTGGACTGATGGACAGGATGCCCTGCCCTCTGTAGCCCACTGCAATCACACCATGGACACTATCAGTGGGCAATATGCAGGGTACTACCAACATAGGGGCTGTTGCCTAGGCAAGTGTGTGTGCGTGTGTGTGTGTGTGTGTGTGTGTGTGTGTGTGTGTGTGTGTGTGTGTATGACACATGGGTTGTGGGTGTTCTTTGGCTATTACAAGGGTTGCTAACTTTGTTTGCCTGGCCTGGATGTCACATGTAGGGGTATGAATTTGCAACCCAGCCTCTCACCTATTTCACATCTCTTATCCCTGTATGGTGTATATTGTGATATATACTAGAGCCACCATATAAGAAATTTACAAAACCTACTCAACATTGAGGCCAGTTGTTACACACTCACAACCACCTCCACAGAGGATAGGAATGACAACCACAAAAAGACACACATACCTGTCATGTCTGGGTTTAGAACTCCTATCAAACTAGTCAATTATACTACAGCACTACGCAGTTATAGGACATGCAACAAATATTACTGGAGCATGCCTTCCCCAAATGTATATTTCACAGTGAATGACATCAGCAGGATTGCCAAAGTAGGGCATTTGAATTGTAGTGAGTGTGACTAGCCTAAAATGCCTTAATTAGTCCATATGCATCAGCCTCTGTTCTGGCCAGAACAAAAATAACCAGCCTTTCCAGGTCGTGAACCCAGGATCCTGTATACTACAGTCACAGTAGTTAACCACTAAGCCATCACAGCAGTACTTGAGCCTGAGATTTCACCAAAATAATCCCACCATAGGAAAATCAAACTGAACATGTGAAAGGAATGTATATACAGTCATCTGTAAAAACTTCTCCAAAGCCAACTTCATGCTACTCAAGTCAGAAGTAACAAAGTTTGTGACACACATGGAGACAGGAGCTGAAAGTTCAACTGCTGAGTCCTACACTAAGGCACTGTTTGAGCACATCCACTTGAGCTTGATTCGTGCCATCCCACATAGAACCATGACACTCTCCTCCAAAAAAAGGAAGCCAGTCTGGTGGTCCCCTGCTATAAACAGATTACACAAGAGAAGGTAGAAACCTTTGAAGAAAAAAGGATAATCCAAGGATGCAAACAACTCCCTTACCAGCCTCTGTAAGAAGCTGAGATCCCTCATGAAATCCTCCAAAGCTGGTTAAATAACTAAAATTGCCAGAGATTCCAAAGACAACCACAAAGCATTCTATAGTTATGTCCAGAATCTAAATGGCAATGCTCAGAAGTACTCTGAGCTACAACAGAATGGCATTACATAGACTGATCCCAAGGATTTTGCCAATATCCTGGCAAATTGATTTAGTGCCACATTCATCCCCCTCTCACCCCCTAAAGGCCTCACATCAATACCAAAAGATTTCCAACTTCCAGTAATCATGGCCACACAGGTAGAAACCGCACTCTCCCCAGCTAAGAATACAGCATCCATGGGACCAGATGACATCCTGGGCTGTGTACTACATGAACTACAAAATGAAATGGCAACTCACCTAACTGTCATGTTTAATCATGGCCTCACATCAGGCTTGGTGCCCACTGAGTGGTGAACAGCTGCAGTTATCCCACTCCACAAGGGGGGATCCACCTTGGATCCCAGGAACTACTGGCGCATCAGTCTGATGAGCCTGATCTGCAAGGGCATGGAATGCATTATCATGGAATTTATGAACGCAGACATTGGCAACCCTCAGACACTGGAACCCACCCAGATTGGGCTGATGGAGGGCCAGTCTTGTCTCTTGAAACTGATTGACTTCTATGAATCAGTCTCCAGAACTGTTGAAGAGGGTAAGGCGGTCTACACAGCCTATGTGGACCTCACCAAGCCCTTCAACACCATCCCCCAGTCTGGAAACATAGATTAACGGACTAAGCTGGACATAAATCCCTATGCCACTCAATGGTTTGCCACATGGCTTACTGACAGAACCCAGACTGTAGGAGTAGCTGACTCCAAATCCAGTTCCAGAAAAGTGACAAGTGGAGTACCTCAGGGTTCAGTCCTGGGACCACTGTTGTTTGGCATCTACATCTCTGAAGTACGACCAACAGTACAGGACTCTGGCTAATAAAGTTAACAGATGACTTGCACACTGGGAGTCATTATTGATTCCCCAGATGCTGTGAATATTCTACAAAAGTTCCTTACAGACACAGATGCTTTGTGCCTGAGCCATAGGCTCCAGCTTAATGCCGTGAAATGTATAGTTATCCTCTTTGTGCAATACCATGTACCCATGAAATACCACATAGGTGGCAGTACATTAAACACCAAAAGTGTGATGGTAGGCGTAGGGACACAGGAGGACAGTGGTCTCACCTTCAATAACAACAATGGCACAAAAGTGGAGACATCTTTCTAGGTGTCACACCTCATCACTAAGGGCTTTTCATACAGAATAAGGGAGGTAATTATCCCACTGTACTCATCCCTCATTACACCCATTATAGTGTACAACAGCCCATTTGGTATGCACCTCACGAGACATCTGCAACAGCTGGAAAGATCAATGTAGCTGTGTTGTGGAGGGTCCTAGAGTCACGAACCGCATGTGCTGGATATTGGATTGCACAGTATAACTGTTTCCTGCCATCACTCCACTGCTGTTGTGTCCCCCACACATACCTGGGGGGGGGGGGGCTAGGTCCATATACATGTGGTCTTCACATACACAATACATGTGTGCCCTTATGCACTCCAGAGGCCTGTGTATGTCACAGTGGTACATGCACCAGTATTACTGAGTCTAGGGGGGACGCATCATAACTAACCTAGGCTGTTACAACATGTGTAGGTATCAGAGGTAAGCTGCCTTAAGGTATCTGGATGTACATTACCATACAATCTACCTTGAGTAAATGCAGGCCTACTGCCCCCTGCCATACAGACTGTTCTGTTTGTCAGTGTGACTGTTCTGTTTGTTAGTGTGATTGTGATGGTGTCAGTTATGCCTTGTTATGTAACAGACACATCCCATTGTATCAGCTGTGGTCTTTACCCCCTAGAGATTGTGTACAGAGTGTAGGTAGAGGCTGCTGAATTATACATCTGCATTATGCAAGCCCAAACACTCTAGCCCAAAGGTTCCTGGAGTTCATAAACTCAAATGCCATGGAACAACTAGTCACCATCCCCACAAGAGGAGAAAACATACCTGATCTCATCATCACGAACATGGGATCACAATGTTCAACACCGGAAGTATACCCCTCACTGGTGAGATCAGATCATAAACTAATCTCGCTGGAGGTCCTCATCCCACCCCCACCTGAAATAAAAAAGACCACAGTGAAAAACTTCTCAAAAGCCGACTTCACACTTCTAAAAACTAGTGTGGTCTCCTTTAAGGCCCCTAAGCCAGTGGTAAACATTACTCAAACCACTGAATCACTTACAAATGCCTTCTACCAGCACCTACAGGACTGCATGGATCAGACAATCCCAAACAAAACTAAGACTCTTTGTACCAAAGGCAAGCGACCAGTCTGGTGGACCCCAGCCATAAACAAGCTCTACAACAAAAGGAGGAAGCTACTACAAGATAGAGCAAAATCCTTGAAAGGTAAGACACCTTTGATCATTATAAGTAAAAAACTAAGAGCTCTCATAAAATCATCCAAGGCAAATTTTGAGAGAAAAATCGCCAAGGACTCAAAAGACAATCATAAGGCCTTCTTTAGCTATGTTAGAAACCTAGGAGGAAACTCCCAGATATGCTCAGAATTAGTTCAAAATGATGTGAAGATTACTGAACCTACACACATTGCGAACATACTGGCTGACAGGTTCAGTGAAAACTCCCCCCCCCCCAAAAGGAGAGATATCTATACCAGGGGATTGTAGCCCCCCCAAACATCTCCAACGCCCAAGTGAGAACTGCTCTCTCCAAGGCAAAAAACACAGCATCCATGGGACCGAATGGTGCCCCCGGCTGTGTGCTCCACGAACTCAATGAGGAATTAAACCCACAGTTAGGACAGCTGTTTAATCTTAGCCTCACCTCAGGATACGTACCCAAGGAGTGGCGCACGGTGACTGTGGTCCCACTTCACAAGGGCGGTGCCTCCACCGACCCTGGAAATTACCGTCCCATTAGCTTGACAAGCCTTATCTGCAAAGCCATGGAGAGGATCATAATGGAACTCATAAATAAAGACATAGGGAACTTGCAGACTTTGGATCCAACCCAGTTTGGCTTTGTCAAAGGCAGATCATGCCTTTTAAACTTGGTTGATTTTTTCGAAACAGTCACCAAGGCCATTGATGAGGGCAAGGCAGTCCATACAGCCTACCTCGACCTGGCAAAGGCTTTCGACACAATACCCCACTCAGGTATCATTGAAAAACTCATCAGCTTGAATGTAAACCCACACATCACAAGATGGGTTGCAAACTGGCTAAGTGACAGAACCCACAGGGTCAGAGTTGCTGGTGCCATGTCAGACTCAAAGCCTGTCACAAGTGGTGTCCCACAGGGCTCAGTCCTGGGACCACTCTTGTTCGGCATCTACTTTTCTGAAGTACAAGCAAACACAAGAGGGTTATGGCTGACAAAGTTTGCAGATGACTGCAAACTGGGCGCCATAGTCAAAAACACATCTGACACAGATTTCCTTCAGAAGGGCCTCACAGAAATGGATAACTGGTGCCAGAGCCATGGCCTAAAGTTAAACGCCAAGAAATGCATAGTCATACCCTTTGGGAAAAACAAGGTTACCCCTAGCTACCATATAGGTGGCAATCCACTGAGCACAGAAGAAGTCATCAGGGATCTGGGGACCCAGGTTGACAGTAACCTATCGTTTGACACTCATGTTGCCAAAGTAGTTAGAAAAACCTTCTACATTGCCCACCTGATCATGAAGGGATTCACATCTAGGGAGGTCATCGTCCCCCTGTACTCATCACTCATTAGACCTATGATTGAGTACAATGCCCCATTCAGAATGTATCTGACCCGACACCTGCAGCAGCTGGAAAGGCCCCAAAAGTTCCTCATCAAAAGGATAAAGGGTCTCAAAAATATGTCTTATGCTGCCCGACTGAAAGAACTCCAGCTCTATTCAGTCGCATACCGCTTGCTCAGAGGTGACCTGTGCCTGACATATAAGGCCATGTCAAACCCAGATTTGATGAATATGCTTCACCTCAAAAAAATCTAGATCCCTCAGAACCACAAGGGCGGAGACTTAAACCTTGACACGGTTATTAATAGAACGTGCTGGAGGGACAGATTCATCACCCAGAGACTCCCTATGCTGTGGAACAAAATCCCGGTACATGTGAGGCAGAGCACCTCGCTTGCCTTGTTCAAGAGGAATCTTGACCAATGGATGGGAGATCGCAGATATACCCCAGGGATTACTTCAGTGTCACTGCTTGACAGAGGCACAGCAAAATAATAGGCATAGTCTTCTTCAAACTAAAGGGGTGGCGAAAGCCACATAACTATGGGCTAGGCTTATAAATTCCCTTGGGCAGATAGCCTAGTATGAACCTATGAACCTATGAACCTATGTACTGTTGATTGTTTGGTATCCTGTGGCACAGTCTGTCTTTACTATTGTATTACTTGAAGACCTCGGCCTGGACAGCAACATATGTCAACCTTTCCAGACTACTGTATTAGTATAACTGTTTCACAGTGGCATTACTTGGTTCATATGGATGTCAGTATCTAAGCAGCTATATGACATGGCATATACAACTGTAATAGGACACAAATAAAGCTTTCCCATGTATGCAAACCTGTGTGTGGTGATATATCGTTTGACCTGTCTGTGGGTATATGTAGCAGGCAATGATTGTCATTTGCATGGGTGACTCATACAGTGTCCGGATGGTAAGGTGGTAACTGTAGACATAGTGGCTGTTCCATATTGCATGCACCTTCTACCTATGTATCTTCCTATGCATATCTGTGCGTGTGTATGTGTAGTTACATATATATCTATGTAAGCATTGCTGACTTTCGGCTACAGTTTCTTACACTCAATTAGCTTTTAAATTACTTAATCTGTGTAGGCATTGCTTACCCCTGCACAAACAGGCTTAATCCTGCTTACTGCTGCTTAAACTTGCTTACTCCTCTTACCCCCGCACTAATTTCTTTAAAAGAAAAGAAAAAATGGTTGATAGGAAAGGGGTGAAAAAGGGGCACAAAGAGGAAAAGACAGCAGGGAAAATGGCTAGGGATGTGCAGGAAGGGTGTAGGGAAGGTCCATAGCTGTGGATTTCTTCTACAGCAACAGCTGTGCATATACACTGAATTTGGAGGTAGATTTGGAAACTTGAGAGAGGGATGAGGACAACAATAACATGTTGTGAAGCCAATTAGACCACATTATATGTGTACAGTGGACACATGCAAAATGGGCAGCTATGTATGGGGCGAGATTTTCTTTGGGTACAGATTGCCCTTTTTTTTGTTTATTAAGGTGAGAGTGGAATGTTGGGGAAGGATAGTAGGTATACTTGGGGAGGATAGGTTGGATAGGATGACAGATGAGACAGACAAGACAGCATACAGTGGTGGTATATGACACATGTGGGGGGTAAACATCTTGGACGGGGAGGGGTGTTTGGAAGTCACATGCCCATGATTCCCTAGATGGAAACCCTGGGACTGAGGTCCACACCCATGGCCAGTTACCACTGCACTGTCACAGTCCCGAAGGTGGCTGTGATGGGGTTTGGGTAAGGGTGGAACACTGCACCATCACAGTCCCGCAGGTGGCTGTGATGGGGTTTGGGTAAGAGTGCAGGCTGAGCCCCTAATTGTGCCACGCAGCCCTCTAGCTGGCATAGCTGGTCTCCAAACTCTTTGTGGAGCTCACTACTCATCACAGCCCAGAACTGATGGTGGCTGACATGTTCCTCTCTGCACCCACTTGTAGGGGGGGCAAGCTCCAGCCCCTGCGGTGGTTCCACCCGAAGGTGGTGCTGTGCTATCAGATGAGGAGGTCTCAGGCTGGACCCCAGATGTGCTGGTGCCCAGTGACATGCCCAGCTGAGATGGGACAGGTGGGTACGCTGGGACCGGGCTTCCCATACGGGCTATGGTGTTGCAGTTTTAAGACAGATATGGGTTGGTACAACTCAACAGCATTCAGGATTACTTATGACAACATGAATAGTTGTTCCTATTAACCCAGGAAACCAAATCTGGAACAGTTGCAGAGCAAGCAGAACACATGCATACATACTGCATTACATATGTACAAAAGGTGGCAGACCTGTGGCTGGAGCTATGCACACTGGCCCAATAGTGCCATGTTGCTGTGATAACCTCAGACATTTACTGTCATACCAGGGTATTTGTGACATGTTCAGTGTGATATATGAAGTCAGTAACTCCCATGGCTGTCACCATGTACTGACTGCAATCCTCACACCATGTTTCAGCAGTTCTTAGATAGGTGTTTTGTGAGTAACACAAGAAACAGATGGTTCCACACACTGCCCAGTCTGCAGATGACCCTATATATTGGGGTTTCATCACAAACATAGCACTGTCATGAGAGTTATTACACCATGCAGACTAGCATTAACCACACACACACTGTCTGGGACTAGAGCTCATAGGTTCATAGTTCATAGGTTAGTACTAAGCTAACTGCCCTTGCAAGCCTAGCCAATTATCCCTTGTCAGACTCAAACCCTGCACCTTGTGTTTGTAAGGCAAACACTTTAACCATTAGGCCACAGCCCTCCTCCTAGTTAATCACACTACAGCATTACACAGTTACAGCACCCACCACAGAGATTATTGGGATATTCTTTTCCCAAATGTGTATTTCACAGTTGATGACATCAGCAGACTTGCCAAAGTAAGGCAATGGAGGTTGCAGTGTGGATGGCCTCAAAAGCATTGCTCCCTACACTTACAAAGGAGCACACACACACAAAAACATCCACATTTGTCATGTCTGGGAATAGAACTCCTGCTTAACTAGTTTATCACAATACAGCATTTTGCAGTTACAGCATGCACCAAAGAGATTACTGGGCTACTATTTTCCCAAAGGTGTATTTCACAGTTGATGACATCAGCAGACTTGCCAAAGTAGGGCAATGGGGAGGGGATTGTGTGTGCCAAGGCTATAACCCATTCATCTAGAGGCCGACACACCACACTCAGGCACACACACGTTTATATTCCACAGGTACATGTATACAACTGCTAAATGACTACTGATTTCTACAGTCATGTTGCCCATTTAGCACTAGCACCATAGACACTATCATGCTTAATGATTCCAGAGGCAAATGTCTATGGTGATAGACATTTGCACATCATGTGGTAATATCCATTTGGATATGTGCTGGGTGGGACAGGCCTCATGATGGTAGGCTCTTTGTGACTGTCACTCTCTTATACACATCTATATATGTCTACTTTTGGCCTATTATAGTGTGTTGTCCTTGGATATATGTGTGCATTCCTATTCAATGTGCGTGCAAAGCATGAATGATGCGTATTATGGGTGTATGCACTAACATCTGCGACTGACAGATATGTATGGTCCACTGTTGTTGGGATGACATGTGATTCATTTATTTTAGTGTGTGAGCATGCCCATTATGACCTTTCAGTATTTTGTTGTCTGACATGGCCTTCATTTCCCAAAGTGTGGGAGCATGTCCAGTATGACCTTCTGTACTGAATGTGTGATTCCATTCCAGGTTGTTTGTACTCCAGTGCAGGATTTGTGTTCTACACTTACAGCTAGCAAACTGTTTCTGCAGTACATCTGTAGATCAGTTGACAGTATGGGTTCAGATTGGGCAATGTATGGTGGGGTACTGTAGGTAGGTGTGTCTGTGCTGCTTCTGCTACATGGTCCTGAAGTTGGCAGACATATTCAGACATATGTACTGTTATACACTGTGATGTTTTATGTCATCAAGTACTGTCCTGTTGACATATTTGCTTGCAGTGGATGGCCTGGAGAACACAGGGTGAATGCAGCTGTATCTGGTATTGTGGTCAGCAGCCTACATATACTTGCACACTCATGCCATTCTAGAGGGGAAGCATCCCATGGTTGTACATCCATTGACATGACAGTATGGCCATATCTTGCTGTGGCGATAACTCACAGCTATACAGATTCACATTGGTTACCCAGAGGCAGGGGTCATACTTCTGGACATTACCCCTACACACTGTGGTGTATGAGCAGGATTTTAGCCACCCATTCTCATGTTTGCAGCCAGGGATAGTATGTGCACATGGCTGAGTAGTGGACTTCACTCACTCCATGATGCCCATGTTCCAACCCCCCATCCCTACATTATTCTTTCTTCTTCCATACATCATGCAGGCATACTCTAATGTTTTCCCTATAGATATCACTTCATCACAGCAGTAATTTGGTGCTGGTCCAGAATTCATGCAGTGAGACATGGTGACCATGTTATTGTGATTTGTCCAGATGGGCTTGCATTTGGGTTCAGTGGACTCTGTTATGTCATTATTTTGGGGTAGATGACATAACATACATTGGCAGTACAGGTGAGAGATAGGCCTTTAGCAGATGACTGTAGGCCAATTGGTAGTGATGCAGGCCAGATGTAACAGGCCCTTACATTCTGTCACTCCTACAGTCCCATATTGCATTAAACTATATTCCCCCGGGGTTATAGGATGGGTGTGCATGGTGTTCATGGCTATACCATCTGTCAGTATTGATTCAGTGGTGCGGGTGCTGTCAGGGTGCTGCTCACAGCTAGGGAGACACCTGCACGGGTCACCTGCACTGCATGCTGCATACTTTCACTATTGCCTTACACAGGTTGAGGTCATAATGTACTCATTCACAACAGCAGGGGTCAGACCGATGAGGTACCTGTGGGTGGTGTTTGTGTGAGCTGGGTGCATGTGTTCTCTGGACAGTACATGCATCGAACTGACATATATGCATGGGACATTCCACTTCTGCTGGCTTGTGCAGGGACATCAGCTGTTTCTCTATATATCATTCCAATGACCTTTGCTGTCTGGCAACATTTGTCCAGATGACATTGGTATTCCCCACTAGAAGCCCAATTGATGTGCTGCAAACCTGTATGTAGAATTCCAGGGGTATGTCCATTTCACAGTTACATATTCTGCATTGTTTGTCTGGGGTACTTCCCCCTGTGTACTGCTTGTATATGCGGGATGACATTCATGGCATGTCCATCTTTCAGATGGGGACACATATTACTTCTAAACATTTACTATGGCTTACTGCTGGCATGTGTTTGGCTGGACAGCATTGTGTATGGCACTGCAGTTGTGATACCTTGGCCCTGTCCTCGGCAGTACTGGGCAATGGCTACCAGGACAAATGTCAGCATGCATACATACTGACCACTGGCACACAATGCACAACACAGCAACCTAAATCACACTCCCCTGCATAGTGTACACATGCTACATCTATCCTGCTACCTTGGCCAGCTCAGGTAATCAGTGCTCCACTGTTATACCTACTCATACATGTTACTACATTTCTACATGGGATTGTAGGAGGGGGTACACCTGACTGTTACTACATTTTTACATTGGATTGTGGGGGGGGGGGGCACACCTGACTGTTGCAACATTTCTACATTGGATTTTGGGGGAGCACACCTGAATGTTAATACATTTCTACCTTGGATTGTGGGGGGGGGTACACCTGATTTTGCTACATTTTTACATTGAATTTGGGGGGGGGGTCACACCTGACTGTTACTACATGTCTACATTGGATTGTGGAGGGGGCACATCTGACTATTGCTTTATTTTTACATAGCGTTGGGGGGATGAGCACACCTGACAGTTGTACACTTTTGCTATGTCTGTCCTGGTATTTCAGGTACTCCATTTCATTCTGTATTCTAACCTATCATACTGCCTAGAGGCATATCAGTGTACCACGGGCCTTAGGTTTGATTGACCTACATTTCAATTTCTAACTTCTTACCCTTCAGATGTAACATCCCACTACCTGACCTGTTGTAGTCTATCTGTGTTGGTCTGGTGGGGGATGTTCTCCATAGCCATAATTCAGTGGCCTTAACACAGCCTTTGTTTGTGTTTGTCTACATCTGTCCTGCTGGCTGAGACTGTTGTTGGGTATGTGAGCCTCCCTGACTGGCATGTGTGCGTCATGTGTACATGCATGTGGAGCGGCAGTTTTCTTGCAGTGGGCTTTGTCACCTTGTGTAGTACAGGCTACTATGTTGACACCAGTATTTGTTACAGATCTTATGCTGCCACTAGAGGTGTCTACTATCTGCTGGCATCCCAATCAGCCACCCGCTTCCCTTACATGTTGACATCAATACCATCGATACGAGTAACCACACATACTACTCCATTCAGCAATTGGCAGGAAGAGTGACTTACCTTGTGGGTTTGCCAGTATTGAGTATGGTGTTGGAGGGCTGCCTATGTCGGATGCACATGATACACTCCCTATACATGGTTAAGCACAGGTAGTGTCTTGTCTGGCATACCTTTTACTGTATGTGCGAGCCAGAGAGAGGTGTCATTCCCTGGGTCCCTATTATGTCAGTGTATCTGCTACGCATTGCCTCTTTGCCAAGGCCAAGGCATACTGGGCACACCTCCTTCTGCCTACTGGGGCAGGCTCAGGTTGTTCCTCCTCTAAGTCACTCTGTGCCTGTGCAGGCCTAGGCAATGGTGGAGGTCTGTGTGGTCCTGTCCCCATGTTCTTCCTACTGCAGCTGTTTCCACAGGATCATATTGTATAGCATGGCACATATGATGACAATTTGGGTACTTGTAGCTGGTGAGTACTGCAAGGCTCCACCGGATGTGTCCATGCACCTGCGCCATGACTTGAGCATCTTAAACACATGCTCTATTATGATTCTGGTCTGTGCGTGTGCCTCATTATGGAGTTCTTGTTCGGGTGTGTGTGCATTTCTGATGGCTGTCATCAGCCACGGCTTCTGTGCGTAACCAGCATCCCCCACTAACTGACCGTACAGGATGTCCCCATTGGCAAATCTCTAGTACAGCTGCGTCAGATGCCAGATGTGGGAGTCATGATAGCTTCCAGGGCAGCCAGCACACACATTCATTATAATGCCCTGGGCATTGCACAAGACCTGGCAGTTGATGGAAAAGAAGCCCTTGCGGTTGATGTAGACCCTACCCTGCTCACCGGGTGGTGCTTTGATGTGTATGTGCGTGCAGTCTATGGCACCCACTACCTCAGGGTATTCTGCTATTTGGTGGAAGAGACGCATATTGCTGGCCAACGCCTCACGGGTGTTGGGGAAATATACATGGTCACCGGCATGTGCTGACATGGCATCCAGGAACTGGTCGAATACCCTGAATGCTGATGCTTGTGAGATGCCCATCATATCCCCAATTCACCTTTTGAAGGTACCTGTGGCTAGTATTCGTAGGCCAACACCTACCTTGGTATCCACTGGGATGGGTTCCACTCTGTTAGTTCTGTATGTGAGGCATGGTAGGCACAGCTCCACAATTTGCTGCAGGAGGTCCCTGTCCACCCTATAGCACTCCACTATCTACAGCTCATGTAGCATCTGATAGGTGACCCTGGGTCTGTTCACCCTTCTCCCTCTCCTCACTGCGGGTTGGTTGAGAGCATTCTCATCCATACCACCCTCAGCCTCTTCCACATGCTGATGTAAGATAGCTGCTGCAGCCCCTGTCATTTTGTTGCTTTGGCTATTTAAAATTTCTCCACTTCTTTACACTGTTAGTGCAGAGTTTGTGGGAAAAAAACAGACAGAAAAGTGTTTGCATAGTTTATAGTAGTGTGCTGGGCTGGGCTGCTGCCAGTGTAATTGGCTGATTATGATAAATTTCACCTACTAACTATGCTATTTCTCCTTGGTTACCTTCCTTCTGCTGGTTTCCCTTCCTATTGCCTTTCAGTTTAAGCCCGGGTGTGCTCCGCGTAAACACAGTGCTCAGATGTGCACAGAGCTGCTATTTTGTTTTTGTTTTTTTTTGTTTTGTTTTTTTACACCTGGTGCAAGCCGCTCACAGCTGCTTAAGCACTGTAAGCACCTTTTACAAGAGTTTGGCTCATCCTACCCTATGTACACCATAGTTTTCTTGGTGTGAGATAAGACAGCCCTAGACACACACCCTGCCTTAGCTGTGCTTAGCTGAGGGCAAACCTGGGCAATAGGGCTCCAATAAGCTTGCAACTTACATGACACACCCCTTTATGAAGTCATCTAGCTCTTAATCTTACACTGTGGTTCATTACTTCTACACAGTTGGGTGCAAGCTAGACCTGCAAGGAAATATGTGATTCAGTATCATACTCCTCATTTGCATAGGATTGCCTGCTAATGCATAGTTACACATCACACACTGATCCTTCCCCCTTAGCAACCATTATTCACTGGCCATGTTGTTTTATGCCTACCATTGAGTAGAATAGCAAAATACAGATTTTTGCCAGATTGCTTATTTCAGTTTTTTGGGGGGTTTTTTGGCCCCATCCCATTTGTGAGCCACTGTCCTATGCTTAAACAGCTGAGATCAGCTAAAAAACAAATAAAAGTTTTTTTTTTTTTTCAGACTGGCATGCTTTACACAGCATATACACCCTTTATTTGGAGCTCTCATGGCTCCGTTTTGTAGTTTGTAGAAATGTACTCGGTTACTACCCGAGTACATTTCTACAGACTACACTAGTCTTGCAAGGCCAGCTATGAGCTTCCTGGATCACAAATTCACCTCACTTGCATGGTTTTTACCTGCAAATGAGGTAATTTGTATCCCCGAGTTCTATCCATGCAGGATTAGTTTAAGAGCTCATGTGCTTGTCACGGAAGCTTGTTCCTGGATCACTCAGTGGCCATATTGCTGAAAATAGCTCTTAAACTAATCCTGCACGCCATGCAGGGTTTGCAGAATCTGGGGATTAGCCTCTACAAACTGCTTTTTTGCTTTCTTTTTTAATAACTTTTGTAGTACATGGTGCTAGTAAACTGTGCAGTAGAAAGAATTATGATCAGGTCTTTTTGATCATAACCTGGGATGTTATGTGCTCTCCAGATGAATTTCATGATATCCATGTCTGAAGAAAATAACATCCTGGTTAAGATCGGAGGCCTGACCATAATACTCTGTGTTAACTGATGTATGTAAGCCACTGATTGTTTTCAGAAAAATCAGTTAATATTCTTTTCTGGAAATTTCAAAACTGAAGGTGGTCGCCACACAAATGGAAATTCAAAATACTAAATCCAAGAATCTTTTCAAGTCATTCACTGATTCCCCAGAAAGCAAACTCCAATTTAAAAAAATTCCAAGAACAGAAGCACTCATAGTGATGACACACTTTGTAATACTCTGTTAGAATGCTACTACTTGTTTATCCAATACAAAGATACAGACTACATCTGATAATGGGAAGAGGAGGAGTCTGTCTTTAAGCTTGCTGTTTCTGGATGCCTTTGTCTGTTTCTTTGGAAGGAAGTGGCACCTGCAAACATAAAGGACAAAAGTGGAAATTAAAGAAATGACAGACTGTTGCCACTGACTGCAACAAGCTTGGCAAATCACTAAAAGACAATAGTGATTTCTTGCAGAGCTTTGACTACGTCCTCACACACTTAGAGGTGAGACACAACAGAAATAATTTTATTGTGAGAAGATACTGAGCCCTCTGGTCTGCCATGTGTGTGCTGCAGGTTGAGTTTTTCTTTGTTTCACACACTTCAGATAATTCTCAGGGATACCTGAGAGGGTCCATAGATCACTTCTCTTTCCTTATCCTTGCAAAATGTTACCAAGTTTAGATTATGTCTGGCTACTTAAGTTTGTTGAAACAGAACATATTTACAGGTTGCAAAATGTAAGAAGATGGCCTGAATTAAAAGATGGGGACATTTCCATCAAAGAAGGTACCCACTGACATTAGGAAAAATGAGACTGTGTGTCTTCATGCATTAAGGATTTTGTAAAAAAAAAGAATTAAAATTCATAAGGGATTTTCCCATAATCTTCTCTTCATTCTGGAATACCACTAAATATAGAGACAATAATTTAATGGAATCAAAGGAAATCTGTACACAGTTTTTCAAAAATGGCTGATTACTGTAGACTAAAATATGTTTAATATTTCATATTTTTTAGTGCTGGTGTCTCTGTTGTGGCACTGCATCGTGGGACCTTGGAGCTAGGTCATCATGGGAGATGCGAATGGGAAGCAATTGTAATTATCCATCTGTTCCTAATACGACGCTCATCAGTTCTGCTATATTAGCATTCACAAATATGACAACTATTAATGGTTCATGGTTATTTTTGGCATTTCTCTGACTGTTCTTTATTTTAATTTGCATTTATGTTGCCTACTTCAGGTATAAATGATTGACTGCTGTCTTATATGCATAAGTAAAGTTTTGTTGATATTTAAACTGTAAAATATAACTTTTTTTTTATTTTAGTTGTCATCAATTTGTCAGATAGATGTCTACGACTTTAAGATCATTATTAGATCTTCATGAAAGCTGTTTATTCTGGCCAGTAACATTGGTTATATAAACTATCCAGAATTACTAAAGCTATTTTACTTTTATTTAATTAACATTTGCTTACCAGAAAATTCCAACTTGGAAAGAAGCCAGTAACATTGGTTATATAACCTATCCAGAATTACTAAAGCTATCAAACCAGAGAACCTTTTGCTGTGCTGCGGCAACACTACTGCTGCACCACTGCACCATCCATTCACCATCTATGTTAAGTATTACCTTTTCTATTTGTGAGTTCTATCTGTGCAAGGAACCTAAGGATGTATGACTCACTTGCAGCACTTTTTGGTTTGTTTCATAGGACATTTACTTATGTAGTTAGCAGTTTCCTTTTTGATGTTTATACAAGGGTTATGATGGCTGGGAATTCTACAGGGGAGTTGGATTCAGGCATCCTAATGAGTATGGACATTAATCTCCAGCCAGTTTGTGACTTTTTTGTTGGCTTGCTTGTTATTGCTCAGTATGTGATATTTTTATTAGCCATTTCTGGCCATAGAGCTTTTAAGAAAAATCATCTGGGACAATGTAATACAGGAAAGTGAGTCTAATAAAGGGAGTGATAACATGTTTTCTGATATATAAGCTACTTGCCTTTGGAGCTAGTCTATAAGTGTTTTTGCATTCAGGGTTTACTTCCTTCCTGAGTTGTTTTGTAATGGCAGCTGTGGATTGCCTTATATGTAAAGCTGCTAGTACTTCCTCCAGGCCACAGCCTAGTTAATACTTACTTGTCCTTAGTGTTGCCTTAACTCTTAGATTATCATAGCATTCATTGAATCACTATCATAGTTATGTTATCAGGCATGTACTGGACATTACTTCTGCAATATTTCTAAAGCCATCACATAAGTACAAAGCCATTAATGATGACTGACCAAAAAGATTGTAGAAAAGGTACTGAGCAGTATAGGGTGAGTACTGCTCCAGCTAGGGTTTTGTCCAAAGTATGTAGTAGTTATACTCTATATTCATTTTTTTTGCTTCATTTAGTTGTGTCTTTAGTTATTTAGCTGTGTGTGTGTGTGTGTGTGTGTGTGTGTGTGTGTGTGTGTGTGTGTGTGTGGTCTATCGATTTTCTACAGATAGGAAATTCATAGGTTCATAGGTTGGTACTAGGCTATCGGCCCTAGCCATAACAATTCCCTGGCTATTTCTTCCCACACTATTTACTTTCCTGGACCCCTGTCTAGCAGGACGACTGACGTGATCCCTGGGGTGAATTTCCTTTCTCCCATCCAATCATCAAGGTTCCTTTTGAAGAGGGCCATAGAGGCGCTCTGCTTGACATGTATGGGCAGTCTATTCCAGAGTCTGGGGAGTCTCTGGGTCAGGAACCTATCCCTCCAGCATGTTTTGTTTATTGTGATGACAAGATTTTGATCCCTGGAGCGTGTGGCTCTGATGGATTGGGATTTCTTTAAGTGTAGCATGTCCAACAGCTCTGGTTTTGACATGGCCTTGTATGTTAAGCAGATATCGCCTCATAGTAGACGATATGCGACAGAGTATAGCTGGAGTTTGTTAAGGCGGTCAGCATAGGGAATCTGCTTTAGGCCTGTGATTCTTTTAGTGAGGTATTTCTGTGGCCTTTCCAGTTGTTGCAGATGTCTTGAGAGGTACATACCAAATGGGGCGTTGTATTCTATAATGGGTCTAATGAGGGATGAGTACAGTGGGACAATGACTTCCTTTTTTCTGGATGAAAAGCCCTTAGTGATGAGGTGAGCCACATAGAAGGATTTCCTGCTGTTGTGGTGATGTGGTTATTGAAGGTGAGACCACTGTTCACCTGTGTCCCTAAGTCTCTTATCACACTTTCAGTGTTTAGTGTACTGCCATCTATGTGACTAATTCATGGGTACATGTTTTTTCCCAAAGGGGATACCTATTCATTTCTTGGCATTAAGCTTGAGCCCATGGCTCTAGCATCAAGCATCTGTTTCTGTAAGGCCCTTTTGTAGAGTATCCACATCATTTGGGGATTCAATAATGGCTCCCAGTTTGCAGTCATCTGCGAACTTTGTTAGCCAGAGTCCCTTAGTGTTGGCCTGTACTTCAGAGAAGTAGATGTCAAACAAGAGAGGTCCCAGGACTGAACCCTGAGATACTCCACTTGTCACTTGTCTGGAGCTGGATTTGGAGTCAGCTACTTTTACAGTGTGGGTTCTTTCAGTAAGCCAGTTGGCAACCCATCGAGTGACGTAGGGATTAATGCCCAGCTTAGTAAGTTTATCTATGATTCCAGAGTGGGGGATGGTGTCAAAGGCCTTGGCAAGGTCCAGATAGGCTGTGTGGACTGCCTTACCCTCGTTCACGGCTCTGGAGACTGATTCAAAGAAGTCAATAAGGTTCAGGAGACCAGATCGTCCCTTCACGAACCCAAACTGGGTGGGGTCCAGTGTTTTAAGGTTGCCAATGTCTTTGTTTATAAGTTCCATGATAATATGTTCCATGGCCTTGCAGATCAGGCTTGTCAGACTGATGGTGCCGTAGTTCCCCGGATCCAAGGTGGATCCCCCCTTGTGGAGTGGGATAACTGTAGCTGTGCGCCACTCAGTGGGCACGAAGCCTGAGGTGAGGGTATGATTAAACATGACACTTAGTTGAGGTGCCAGTTCATTTTGTAGTTCATGTAGTACACAGCCCGGGATGTCATCTGGTCCCATGGATGCTGTATTCTTAGCTTTGGAGAGTGCGTTTTTTACCTGTGTGGCCATTATTACCAGAATTTGGCAATCTTCCAGTATTGAGATGGGCCATTTAGGGGGTGAGAGGGGGGTGAACTTGGCACTGAATCGATCTGCCAGGATATTGGCAATATCCATGGGATCAGTATATTTAATGCCATTTTGTTGTAGCTCAGAGCAGATCTGAGAATTGCCATTTAGATTCTTGACATAGTTATAGAATGCCCAAAAAGTAAAATGACAGGCACACCATGACAATTGAAGCAAACCTCAAGTAAGTTTCAATAAATGCAGAAATGTTATTTGTCAGTAAGCACTTTCACGTCTCAGTCGATGCTTCTTCAGACTTTAAAAACAAACTCAAAAGTCATAGACTAAGGATTCACTTTTGACTTTGTTTATAAAGTCTGAAGAAGCGTTGACTGAGACGTGAAAGCGCTTACTGACAAATAAAATGTCTGCATTTATTGAAACTTACTTGAGGTTTGCTTTGATTGTTGTGGTGTGCCTGTCATTTTACTTTTTGGATATTTGTTGCTGTTATTTGGAGGCACTTCACCCCTACAGTGTATTCCTTCTTTTTGGATTTGTAGTTATAGAATGCCTTGTGGTTGTCTTTGGAATCTTTGGCAATTTTATTTTCTTTATTTGGAGGATTTTATGAGGGATCTCAGCTTCTTACTGAGGCTGGTAAGGGAGTTTTTTGTATCCTGAGATTTTCCTCTTTTCTGCAACAGTTTTTTCCTTTTGTTGTGAAGTTTGTTTATGGCAGGGGACCACCAGACTGGCTTCCTTTTTTTGGAGGAGAGCATCTTGGTTCTATTTGGGATGGCACGATTCATGCATGAGTGGATGTCCTCGTATAGTGCCTTAGTGTAAGACTCAGCAGTCGAACTTTCAGTTCCCGTCTGCATGGGTGTCATGAATTAAGAGGTTGTGGCCTGGGGCTAGATGGAAGTTTGATTCATGTTGTTTGATAGTTATCCATGGTTTATTATTTGGCAAGATTTTATGAATGCCTACAAGGAGGATCGTGTTACTGCTCTAAGTCTTGGCAACACAAACATGTTTTTTGTGGCAAGCTACTTAATTGTTTGTGCTTATGCAAACCTCACTGATTTATGCTTGTTTTTTAATATTTTTATTCCTTATTGAGCAGTCTTCTGATGCTTCTTCTTTAGAAGTATAGCTAGGGTGGGGTGAAGGGCATGGCTACCCCAGGTGTAAGGTGTTAGGGTGTAGGATTGGCAGATGCCAATTGGTTGATAGTGCAACATTACATTCCTTTCCATATGGCCATTCTGCTATGGCACTCAGGATTGAAGCATATGTGGTAAAAGTTGTAGCAGGCCACTTGCTATAAGGCAAAATGTAGAAAGACCCTGTCCTGCACCCCTTTTTCCTCACCTTAAGTGGAAGACCTTTTTCCTGTTTCTTTTGTTCCATTCTCAACCTAAAGATGGTAGGGGGCAGATCAAGGGATGACAGCAGGTGCCAGCTTACATAGCTACCTCTCTGCCCTCTTTGACCTTATTTATTTTATTTTATTTAACATTTGTTTATCAGGAAAAGTCCAACATGGAACAAAGCTAATTTTCCGTGGCGTCCCAGGGAGAAATGTTCCAGATGCATGTCTTTGCAACATGAGAGGAAACCAGAGCACCCCTAGAATACCCACACAAATGCAGGGAGGACATGCAGATTCCACACAGAAGACACCCCAGTTGAGAATCAAATCAGGGAACCTCTTACTGTAAGGCAACAATGCAAATGCTGCCCCACTGTGCCATCCTACCTTAGATGCTGATAGTCGCATGTGACTCTCCTGTCCTAATCCAAAAGTTTTTTACATTGTCTGAGAGAAGACTGAAGTGTCACTGTGTTACATTATACTCCGACAGGAGGGGTTTATTTTAGTATTTGTTTTATTCTGTACCTATTCCCTGCTCTCATGCCTGGTGTGCAATGAGCTAAAGTCATTAAGACTGAGAATGACTGCTGGTCCATGCACCCATATTTTATAAGCTTGGGATGTATGCCCTCAAACTCACCAGTGGGACTACCATCCCACACTTAAGATCCCTCCCCCCTGCCAGAATAGGTGAGCTGGTAAAATGCCGCTGCCATTCCTATCCCTCCAGTCATCTCATCAGCTGCTGAATTCCCTAGTCAAATTTACTTATGTTCTATGTGTACCTCATATGTTGTTTCTGTTTTCCACAGCTATTCTAGGTGTGGATGCAAACTCTTCATAGACTGAGTTGGAAAAATCTTAATAGTATTCATATCTAGAAAAAAATGATTTGACATCTAGCTTTTAAAAATTATGCTAAGATTTTCTGTTTGCAAGAGACACATGAAAACTGAAGATCTGAAATGCACAAAGAAAAAGTAGATCTTCTTTTCTGCTGCTATATACAGTAATAACTATAAGGGAAAAGCAGTAGTATTAAAAAATCCCTGAAAGTAGTTACAAATATATGATATCCCCGAGGGTAGATTTGTCTCTGTGTTTGTAGAATTTCCTCAGCATATGCTAAAATTTTAAATTGTCTTCATCTGCGCTCCATGAAATAATATTGTATTTTTCATAATATTAATAAAAATTTTGGAGACCTTTAACTATTATACTATTATAAGTGGATCCTAACAAAGAACATTTTGAAATGACAAAATTCCTCAGTGCCCACCAATAAAACATAACCTTTTGTTCCGTTGAAGCCTATAGATACATATAATGTGTGAGCCATACAGGGTCCACACTTTCTTCTTAAAAAAATGAAAAATTGTTTAGTATCTTTTCATGGGTTCATAAATTATGGTTTTAAATAGATTTCTATTTTATAATAAATAAAATTAAGCTTGTTTTAATGTATTTTATAATTTCTCTACCATTACCTTCTAGTTAGTTCTATATGGACCTACTATTATGACACCTATTGGAAAAATTAATCAACTAATCCAAAAATATCAGAGTGTTAGCCACTCCTCTGCTGTTGAGGGATGAGACCCTGACTACAACCTCAGTGACCTGAATTCAATTAGCTTTCTGAGCACTGATTGGAGCTGGCATGGAGAAAATGGGCATGGCTATGATACTGAGCTGTCCTATGGCACCATACCTCAAAGGAAGTGTGGTGACACTTGGTGGTGGTCCAGAGACATACATGCAGTAGACTTTACTTTCAGGTTCACATGGGTATGCCTGCACATAAGAAGAGACAGTGACCCTGTGGGGATACAGGCCATACATCTCCTTCCCACAGCTGTGTCATGGACTGCTTTCATCATCGTTATGGATAGCAAATAGACAGTGTGATGACCTGATGTTCAGCAACCATGAAGGCTAGGAAAACTATACAAAAAAATTGAGAAGTCAAGGAAATTATCCATATGTCAAAGAAAGGATCTATTTACATAAGTCAAATTTTGGAGAGGTATCAGGAAGTTCACCTCTCGTATAATATTAAATGGGAAACTTTGAAATGCTGCCCTTGGGGAAACCTATTAAGCTGGTGTTGGTTAATATAAAGAAGACTGAGAACATTTTTTTTATACTGTAGGAAATTGTGAAATTAGACAGTATCAGTTAAACTAGGATTGTATCAATTAAACTAGGACTCTAATAAAATGGACAAAGTGAAAAATCTTCAGGCTGAACTGATGAACAAACATGATCATTTTTTGTAGTTTTGAATCTGATATAATGGCCAGATATGTTGAGTAGGAACAGATTCCCTCAAAATTATTAACCAGAGGGTGTTGATTGTACAGTGGTGGTTTATTCCCCTGGAGCAAAAATTACTTAATCTGTTTGATCTATGAAGGTGAAGAAGGGAGAAAAGTAAAGCACACACAGATCACAACTCAGGAGCCTGTAAGAAAATGAGTGAAGGAATAGAAACTTTGGTTTGTTAGGGTAGTTTAAGCAGCTTAAACCAGAGACTAGTATAGTTAGGACTGTTAGTGACCCTTCATGTTCCACAAGGTACTTAGAGAGGTGCATTCCAAAGAGGACACAAGGTAGTTTGAGAGTAACATTTCAAAACCGGTACTGTATTTGATAAAACATAACTCAGACAGGGTGATTAAAAGTGATCTAATTATCAACGTACGTACTTAGGTCTCTAGTAATGGGGTCTATTATAAGAGGAATACTAACATAGGTTCATAGGTGTTTACTAGGCTAACAACCACAAGGTCCTTTTTAAGCCTAGCTACGCGTCCCAAATCTCTGACAACTTCTGATACCCTTGATGTAAGTGCAAGCAGGGGCTTGGGAGATGAACCATTTACAGGTTGCCTGTGTCCATTAGAGACATAGGTGCTAAACCAGGAATGAATTTCCTGTTCCCCATCCAATTGTCCAAGATGCACTTGAAAAGGATTAGGGAGGAACTCTGCTTCACATGGATGGGCAGCCTGTTCCAGAGATGGAGTAGTCTCTGGGATACTTACTCGTCTCATCAGCAGGTCCTGTTTATATCACAGGCAATGTTTAAGTGTTTAGAATGGGTAATTCTGGTGCTGCTTACTTTGTAGATATCATGCACAACTCTGGTGACTGACTCAAAGAAGTCGACCAGGTCGCGCAGGCATGATCTATCTTTCACAAAACCAAACTGTGTGAGATCCAGAGCTTGCAGGTTCCCTATATCCTTGTTTATTAGGTCCATGATAATGTGTTCCATAGCTTTGTATAGCTTTGTATATCAGACTCATCAGGCTAATGGGGCAATAGTTCCCAGGGTGTGTAGCAGCTCCTTCTTTGTGGAGAGGGATGACTGTAGCAGTGCGCCATTCAGTAGGGACAAAGCCTGAAGTGAGGCTGTGATTGTACAGGGCACACAGGTGTGGTGCAAGTTCACACTGTAGTTCATGTAGAATACAGCCAGGGATATTGTCAGGTCCCATAGAAGCTGTATTCTTGGCCTTGGACAGAGCTAATTTTATCTGTGCAGCAGTAATACTGGGTGCCTGGCAATCTACTGGTATTGTGATTGGTCCTTTAGGGGGGTAAAGTTGGCACTGAATCTGTCGGCCAGTATATTGGCAATATCTGTTGGCTTGGTATAGGATGTACCATTGTGCAGTAGCTCAGAGCAAATCTGGGTATTGCCATGGAGATTCTTTACATAACTATAGAAGGCCTTGTGGTTGTCTTTACTATCTGCTACAATTATGTTTTCATAGCTAGCTTTAGAGGATTTGATGAGGGATCTCAACATTTTGTTGAGGCTGATAAGGGAGTTTTTCCAGTCTTGGGACTTCACCTTATTCCACATCAGTTTCTTCCTTCTGTTGTAGAGTTTGTTTATGGCAGGGGACTGCCGGATTAGCTTCCTTTTATTGGAAGGGATCATCTTTGTTCTATTGGGTATGGTGAGATCCATGCATTCGTGTAGGTGTTCATACAGTGTATTGGTGTATGATTTGGCGATCATGCAAATATTCTCCATTTGCATGGGTGCCGTGAAGTTAGCCACCTCTATTTCTAGTGAGGAACCTGTATGGATGTTCCAGTTGTTGGATATGCCTGGTTAGGTACATACCAAAGGGGACACTGTACTCAGTAATAGGTCTCATGAATGCCGAATACAGTGTAACAATGACTTCCTGGGAATTAGATGCTATACTTATTATATAAGTTGCATAACATAGAATGATTTCCTCACTACAGTAGACACGTGATGGTCAAAGGCTAGGTTACTGTCTATGTATGTTCCAAGTCCCTGACTGCTGGGTCAACTCTATGGGGTGTGTTGTCAATATGATAGTTATCAGTGGTTGATGACTTCCCAAAGGATACTAGTATGCATTTCTTGTCATTTGGTTTTAGTATATGGCTCTGACACCAGTTGTTTGTCTGTATCAGCCTTTCCTGGAGAGCATTTCTGTCAGTATAGGATTCAATGACAGCTCCGAATTTGCAATCATCTGCAAATTTAGTCAGCCAGAGACCACTGACATTGGCTTTGTCTTCAGAGACGTAAATGCCAAAAAGAAGCAGTCCAAGGACTGATCCCTGAGGGACTCCACTTGTGACTGACCTCTTTATAGAAGTGGACTGCTCAATTCAAACTTCCTGGGTCCTGTCTATGAGCCAGTTGGCTATCCACTGGGTGACATATGAGTTTGTACCTAACTTCCTGAGTTTGTCAACAATGCCTTGTTTTGGTGACCTTCTCAAAGAAGTCTACAAGGTTGAGTAGGCATGACCTGCCCTTAATGAAACCAAACTGAGTTGGGCCCTGTGTCTGGAAGTTTACTATATCACTATTGATCATTTTGATGATAATTTATGGCTTTACATATAAGACTACTGAGACATATGGGTCTGTAGTTTCTAGGGTCAGTAGATGGCCCACCTTTTGCTGAGGGATGACTGTTGCTGTTCTCCATTCATGAGGCACAAAGGCTATTTGGAGGCTACAGTTAAACAGCAATTGCAGAGGCCCTGATAGGTCATGTTTCAAGCTATTTAGAAGGCATCCTGGGATACTGTATGGGGCCATAGATGCAGTGTTCTTGGCAGTTGGTTCATCTTCAGCATAGTAAATGGATTGACCCCTTAAAGATACAAAGACCAGAGATATTACTTTGACTGTAAGGAAGGAATAGCAGTATTGAGATCCCATGTGAATCCTCCTGCTGCACTCCTTAATCAAGCTAAGTTGTGTTACTTTGTCTGTACCCATAGGGACCTCAGCCGAATGTTTGCCTTTAAGTGTGTCGAAGTGTTAGGTCAAAAGCTGTTAAGGAGGGCATTCTCGTGCATTACAGCAGAGTATGTTTTTGTAGTTAACTATTTAGTCTGGGTAAGGCATATACTCTTTTGTCTTCTGATACAGCACTCCACAATCACCTTCTCAGAGAATGTCACTTTATTAAGTACAAAGTACTAAACTTGATCCTCTCATTGCCTCTGGCCTATTCCATTGTTTAGCTGCTTTTTGTGGCCTGATGTGCCAATTCCTACACTTGCCTACTACAGCTTATTTCTCTTAGTATTCCCTTCCCCATCAGTAGAAATGTATTTTGATGGTTGATAGTGCTCATATAAAAACAGTCTGAGCTATAATTGTATTTTAGCAAATAATGTATTCATCTTTCTTACAAACTTTCTGATATTCACCTCTCCTTATTATTTTTCAGCATACATTCATATAATTGTACGCATGAATGACCCTTTGTCTACTGAAACTTGAAAGGTTTAATTAAAGGTAGCACTTCTAACAGCAAAGGACTCTTGCTTTGCTTATTAACACTGCATTACCACTTGTCAGTAGATTGCATTGCCAACTCAGTCTGCATGCACAAGTAGATGCACTCATACAGCTCACTGATTGGCCTGCTTTGGTCACCTCCCTATCTCCACCCCCAGCCATCCCTCAGTCACTAGTTTTGTACTTTCCTTTTCTTACCTCTTGCAATCTTATTGGCTAAAGACAATCACTTCTCTAACTATACACATTCCAACTTGTCAGTACGTAGCAGTTCTAATTATGCATTCATCAAAACATACATTTCTACCCACACCATACCCATACCTCCAATGAAACTAATGTTAACAGTAATCCCAGTTCTTTCACTACTACTAAAGGCTACCAATAACATTACAATCATTCCTTTGCTGTCATTTGCAGTATATTCAATAACCATTTATGAGAACCAATCACTTATTTTCTACACCTAGTCTGTTAACTTGGATATTCATCAGGAAGTCTCTAGACTTCAACCAATAAATAGTAATTACTTACAGCTATCATGACTATTGAAAAGGTTCCTATTCTCCTCATATTGGATTAGACCTTGTTATAGTTTCATTGTCATACCTTATACCCCCACTTCTACTACCTAACTGAGGGTATCACCTCTCAACTTTCATGAGGTGTTACCTCTACAACCTCAGATTCTCTTTGCATGCACTGCGCATTCACTTCAAGTGATAATAAATGCACTAATTTATTTTATTGATTTATATTTATTTATTGATATTTGATGACCAGGAAAGTTTGACTGGGAAGGAGCCCATTTTCAGAGGAGGCCCGGAGAGAAAAGCACCAAAGTATTACAAAACATTTTAAGAACAATAATTTTACAATCTTCAAAAATAATACAAAAACATCTACAGTTTAAATAATTATAACAAATTAGACATAATATAAATACATTTGTTAAGAATATGTATAAGTTAATAGATAAATTTTAGCCTAGTTTATAGAGAAATTAAATTTAAGTTAGTATAATATAAACATGAATTACAGTATGGAGTGAGAGGAAAAGCAGGCTTTTGGTATATTTAGAGAGAAAGCAAGGGGAGAGAAATTGACAGAATTAAGGAAGTGAGTGAAGAAGGTAAAGTAAGGAGGTATAAGGTATGAATATGTACGTGTTCACAATTAGGGATATAGGGCCGGATTCATGAAGACTAGAGTAAGACTCCATGAAGCCAACATGTCAGCTGAGCAATCCAGGAACAGCCGGCAGGGGCGTGCAAGAGAGCTCCTAAAATGACTCTTGCATGGACAGTGTTAGTTTATGCAAATTACCTAATTTGATGCTGAAAGCTATGCAAATGAGGTAAATTTGCGATCCAGGAAACACTAACCTGCTGAAAGCTATGCAAATGAGGTAAATTTGCGATCCAGGAAACACTAACCTGTCCGAGTAAGAGTAGTGTTATTTGTAGAAATGTACTCGGTTGGCAACTGAGTACCGTTCTGCAAATAGCAAAATGGAGCCATGACAGCTCCAAATAAAGGATGCATCCAGTTGATGAAGCATGCCAATACCCAAATATATGGCCATTGGCATTTTTATGTGTTGCAAAATAATAAAAAATATTTTTTTTTCCTTGATCTCCGAAGTTTAAGTGTAGCGCAGCGCCGCGCAAATGTGCGGCGCACTAAAAATCAGAAAATCACAATTTAAAAGCCACAAATATGGATTTCATTTAAAATATTCATCTGCCATGCAAGTGAATGGCAGGCTGAAGACAACATGGCTACTGAGTAGTGGTTGCTAAGGGGGGAAGCTCAGTCTGAGAGATGTAACCAAGCATTAGTAGGCAATCCTATGCAAATGAGGATAAGGATAGTGAATCCCAATTTTTCCTGCTATGTAAACCATGTTCCTAGAGTGTAAGAGTAGGATAAGTGGAGTAACAGAGTGGAAGATCTGTGACATCCTGAGGGGATATGTATCAAAAAGACTGTAAGCTCATTGGAGCAGAGTGGCATGTGTTTGCTGTGAGTTAGTCAGTTCTAAAAGAGGTGCGTCTACAGTTGTCTAAACTGAAACCCAGAAACTGAAGGTGTACTTCATCACTAAAGTTTCTTGCAAAGCTGTTTACACTGTGTGTGCGCGTGTGCGCGTCTGTAAACCCGTCTAAGCCTGTGTGCACATGTGTGCGCCTGTGTAAGGCTGTCTAAGCATGTGTGCACAAATGTGCAACCGCCTAAGCCTGTGTAAGCTTGTATAAGGTTGTGTGCGTACGTGTGTGCTCGTGTGCATGTGTTTGCACTTGTTTGCATGGCACTGCCCCCTGTGGAAACAGAAAGGGAAAAGGAAGGAAAAGAAGTAGTAGGAAGTTAACCAAGGAGAACTAGCAGAGCTGCCAGGTGAAATCAATCAGAATCAGCCAATTACACAGGCAGTACAGTAGCCCAGCCCAGCCCAGCACTTAAAACTCTGCAAACAACATTCCCCCATGTTTTTCTCATAAACACTGCAACACTGCAGTCAACAAAGAGAAGTGAAAACTTAAAAAGCTTAAACTGAGACATAAAAATGTTAGAGGCTGCCATTGCTGTTATAAGGCAACATGTGCAAGATGCTGAGGGTGGTGCCATTGGGAATGCTGCTGAGCAACCCACAGTGAAGAGACAGAGAAGAGTGTACAGACCCAGGGTAACCTACCAGGGGCTACATAAGCTGGTGATAGTGGAGTGCTATAGAGTGGACAGAGAGTTCCTGCAGCAGATTGTTGAGCTGTGCAGGCCACGCCTCAGACACAGAACCAACAGAGGGGAACCCATCCCAGTGGAATCCAAGGTATGTATTGGCATAAGAATACTAGCAACAGGTACCTTCCAGAGACCAACTGGTGATATGATGGGGATTTCACAGGCATCAGCATCAAGGGTACTGCACCAGTTCCTGAATGCCATGTCAGAGCATGTCGGTGATCATGTATATTTCCCCAATTCCCGTGAGGTATTGGCCAGCAATATGCGTCTCTTCCAGAAAATAGCGGAATACCCTGAGGTAGTGGGTGCAATTGACTGCACGCACATACACATCAAAGCCAGCTGGTGAGCAGGGTAGGGCCTACATCAACCGCAAGGGCTTCCACTCCATCAACTGCCAGGTCATGTGCGATGCCCAGGGCATAATACTGAATGTGTGTGCTGGCTGCCCTGGAAGCTACCACGATTCCCATATCTGGCATCTGTCGCAGCTGTACTAGACATTTGCAAATGGGGACATCCCTGATGGTCACCAAGTGGGGCATGTTGGATACGCACTGGAGCCGTGGCTGATGACACCCATCAGAAATGCATGCACACCTGAACAAGAACTCCATAATGAGGCACACACACAAACACGAAATGTAATCGAGTGTGTGTTTGGGATGCTCAAGTTACGGTTCCGGTGCCTGGACACATCTGGTGGAGCCTTGCAGTACTCACCAACTACATGTACCCAAATTGTCATGGCATGTGCCATGCTACACAATATGATCCTGCGAAAACAGCTGCAGCAGGAACAGCATGGGGCAGGGCCAAACAGCCCCCCACCATTGCCAAGGCCTGCACAGGCACAGCGTGACTCAGAGGAGGAACAACCTGAGCCTGCCCCAGTAGGCAGAAGGAGGCATGCCCAGTATGCCTTGGCCTTGGCAAAGAGGCAATGCATAGCACATACACTGGCTCAGTAGGAACCCTGGAAATGATACCTTTCTCTGACTCGCACATAAAATAAAAGGGATGCCTAACTTGACACTACCTGTTTCCAAACATGTATAGGCAGTGTAGTATGTGCATCTGACATAGGCAGCCCTGCAGCACCACCTGAGGCATGATTGCCATGTTTTAAGCAATATAAAGCAGTGCTAAGCAGCTTTCACCAATATCTAGTATATGTAAACAAAATTGCTCGTGCAATGTTGGGCAAGGTCAGGGAAAGTTGAGCAAAGTCAGTTAAACATGCTCATATCTGCTTTACTGTTCCTTAAGCAGTTTGGCCTGGCCAGCATGAAAATAAAAAGCAGTGACAGGGCTTGAACCCAGGATACTGTGCACTATAGTCACAGTACTGAACCACTAAGCCATAATAGCATTACAGTGGCACAGACACAGCAGGACAATTGTACACTAATGCAAACACAAAGCAATGCTGTATCATGCCCCTAAAGAGGCAAATTGGTAACCTCACCAACACGACTATGCAGACAGAGAACATCAGGCCAGGCGTTGTGATATGGGTTGTGTAGGCTATGAAGTCGCAAGCTAATATACGTGACAATGGACGCTAAGATCTGTAATACAGTAGTATGCCTCAAGCCAGTACAATAGGCAACAGTACAGAGTGTAATGGTGTCCTGTACATAGCAGTGCAGGCACAGCAAATGTGTATAAGTGTCAGGTGAAGCCCACATCCTATGTACACCCACAGTAACAATCCGGTGTGCCCACGGGTAGAAATGTACAAAGAATAGCTGTCCCCCCTGTATGTAGAAATGTTGATAAGTCTATGCAAAGTGTCTCATGGAAGCCATGCAGGCACAGCATGATCCCTGTTGATCTATGACACAAAGGTGAGCCCTGCTGTAAAGATACAACTTGATTTACCATACACATATAGTATAAATGTGTATACTGTGCGTGCTCACACACTCCAACAAATGTAGTGGATTTCATTCAGCATCACACTGAAAGGTCATACTGGGCATGCTCACACACTTAAATAAACAAAGCAAATGTCAGGCAGGAAGATACTGAAAGGTCATACTGGGCATGCTCACACACTTAGGCTAAATACGGATGTGATAATAAGGGATCTATGGACAAATGTGTATAGTCATCTCTACTTCCAGAAACACATTCACAAAGTGGTCTGAAAATCCTGCTATGTGTTCACACAAACTGCCAAGGTCTGTGCATGTAGGTCAAAGGAGGTTGCCACTACTCAGCAGTCATCAGACCTGTCAGAGAGTACCACAACACACTTGAGATGAATCTGACTAGGCACATTCAGCAGCTAGAAAGACCAATGAAGTACCTTAACAAGAGGATTACTGGCCTCAAATAGTTGCCCCATGCAACAAGAATGAATGTAACCCAAGCTGTACTCTGTTGCATACTGTCTACACAGGAGTTCTCTGCCCAACAGACAGGTCCATGTCATGGTTACACTCAGATCTGTTCTGAGTTACAGCTCAATGGCACTAAATGTACAGAGCCAACTGATATTGGCAACATCCTGGCAGATAAGATCAGTGTTAACTTTACCCCCCTGTCACCCATGAAAGAGCACATGTCTATAATGGAAGACTGCAAAGTTGCTGTCATCATGGCTGCACAGATAAAAAACACTCTCTGAAGCCAATATCACAGCAGCCATGGGACTAGATAACTTCCCAGGCTATGTAGTATCTACTTCCCTGAAGTAAACAGTAACATGGAAGGTCTGTGGCTACTGAAGTTTCCAGAGGACTGAAAACTAGGAGCCATCATTGTAAACACTAAAGATGTGGACATTCTACAAAAGGGCCTCACTGAGACAGATGGCTGTTGTCCAAGCCATGGGCTGTAGCTCAATGCCAAAAGGTGCATTATCATCACCTTTGTTAAAATCTCTGTAGCCAAGAACTACAACATAGGTAGTAGTATACTTCATACTGTAAGTGTGACAAGAGACCCTGGGTCACAGGTGGACAGTAAATACAGCTGTGATAAGCACATTCCCACAGTAGTCAGGAAACCCTCTTATGTGGCACACCTCATCACAGAATGTGTCTCATGCAGAATAGAAGAGGACATTGTTCCCCTCTACTCACCACTCACTAGAACTATAAAAGAGTATAATGCCACTGTTGCTATGTACTTCACAAGACAACTACAACAACTGGAAAGCCAGCAGCAATACCTCACAAAGAGCATTAGTGGCCTGAAATACATGCCATACACAGACCATCGCAAAATGCTCCATCCGTACTCCCTTGCATATCGCCTACTCAGAGGTGTTCACTGCCTAACATACAAAGCTATGTCAAACATAGAGCTGTATGATCCATGTAAAACACTCACAACCACTCTGACCTTTGGACCAAAAACCACGAGTGAAATACAAAAGGAAGGGGTGTAGCCATTTACCTTATGGATATCCACACCTTCAGGTTACTGGCACAGCATGAGGCCTTGGAGACCATGCAAGTGCAACTAACATTGTGCAAAGCATCAGATTGTAGCCTGCTACAGATCATGTACCTTGTCTCAGGAACCTCACTCAGTATTCTGGAGAACAATGTCAAATATACAGGTCCTATCAAACACCATTATATGAGGAGATTACAACTACCCAAACATTGAGTGGGTGAATTACTTGTATACAACGTCCTTTGCCAATGTGACCTACAGTTAAGAAACCCTAACACCCTGCAACAGCTAGTCAGCACGCCCACTAGAGGTGACAACATACTGGACATGATCATCACCAACATGGGGTACCAGTGTTCCACAACAGAGATAAACCCCTCGCTGGGAATATCAGATCATGAAGTAATCACACTGGACATCCACATCCCGCACCCACACCCAGCCAATGAAACCATTGTGAAGACATTTGCAAAAGCAAACTGCACACTTCCCAAGACCAAAGTGGAAAGTTCCGAAGACCTCTTGCTATAGGATAATGGTATGCAATCTGCAGAAACATTTATAAGTGCATCCTATGAGCATCTACAGGGATGCATGGAATGAGACATCACAAATAAAACAAAGATGCACTCCTCCAAAAATAGGACAATAAGCAGGTGTTTGCTGTCCATAAATAAGCTAGACAAGAGAAGGAGGAAACGAACACATGATAGATCCAACTTCACTAAAGGAAAGGCATCACTGATCATTATCAGGAAGAAACAATGATCACTCATAAAATAATCCAAGGAAGGTTTCTAAAGACAAATAGTCAAGGAATGTAAGAATAACAACCACAAAGCTTTCGGTAGCTATACCAGACATGTAGGTGTCAACTTCCAAATATGCTGTCAGCTACTGAAAAAAGGAATGAAATACACCAAACCAACTTTTATTGCCCACATCCAGGGGGACAAGTTCAGTGTAAACTCCCCCCATCACCCCCAAAAGGGCCTGTGTCCATCACAGAAGAATGCAGAGACCCAGACATCATGGACATGCAGGTAAAGACAGCCCTCACCAAAGCTAAGAACATAGCATCAATGTGACTGCATGTTGTCCCAGGCTGCGTCTTACACTAGGCCCATAAGGAACTACACACTCACCTACATTCACTGTCCAGACTCAACCGTACCACAGGATATGTACCCAAAGAGTGGCATACACTAACAGTCATCCAGCTCCACAAAGGGTGTGCCAAAACAGAACCTGGAAACCAGTGCCCAATATGTCTACTCAGCCGGGTCTACAGAGCTAATGAGCCAATTGTCATGGAACCCATACACTGAGACATTGGAGATCTCCAGACACTGATCTCTACACAACTTTGCCTTGTTAAACGCAGATCCTGGCTGCCAAACCTAGATGACCTATTTAAAACAGTTACCATGAACATAGATGGAGGTGAAAGTAGTCCACACAGCCCACCTGGACCTCACTAAGGGCTTAACTACACCATTCCCCACTCTGTCATCATGGACAAGTGTACCAGCTTGAACATTAACAGCTATGTCACAGGATGGATGGCCAAGTGGCTCACAGATCAAACACACATGTTCATAGTTGCAGGTGCCATGTCCATCTCCAAGTCAGTCACAAATGGCATCACACAGGTCTTGGTCCTGGGACCCCACCTGTTCAGTGGATACTGCTCAGAGGTACAGGGAAGCATGGCAGGTGTATGACTGAACAGGTTTGCAGATGAATGGTAACTGTGGTCCATAATCGACTGTACAGCTGAAACAGACATCCTGCAAAAATGTCTTACAGAGACAGATACCTGGTGCCAAAACAATGCCCTCGGCATAGTCATCCCCTTTGGGTAAAACAAAGTGCACACAAATTACCACATAGGTGGTAATCCAGCATGTACAGAGAAAGTCATTATGGCCCTGGGGACACAGGTAGATAGTAAACTCACCTTTGATGATCACATGCCCAAAGTGTTAGACATTCCTTCAATGTAGCCCATCTAATGTCACCTAATGTAACCCACTTCGTATAGTCTGATGATGTCACCATCCTACAAATTTACCTTTGGAAAGGATAATTCCCAGTAGTGTGTATACTGTGGTGTGTTAATTTGTACTCCTGTAATATCATGAAGTAGTTAGACAGGGGTTTGAATCCTGCACTGGACAGCTGTGTGTGTGGTCTCCTTGGGAAGGAGCAACCTACTAGGAGAGTAGTAAGAAACCTCAAAAGCGGTAAACTAACCTTTGTCAAGTCTGATGATGTCACCATTCTACAAATATACCTGTGGAAAAGAGAATTCCCAGTAATGTGCATAGTGTGTCGTGTTAATGCTTACTCTTCTAGTATCATGAAGTAATTAGGTAGGGGTTTGAATCCTGCACTGGACAACTGTGTGTTTGTGTGTTGCCCCCTTGGGAAGGAGCAACATTTTAGCAGAGTAGTAAGAGACCTCAAAAGCAGTAAATTAACCTTTGTCAAGTCTGATGATGTCAGCATTCTACAAATATACCTGTGGAAAAGAGAACTTGCAGTAATGTGCATAGCGCGTCTTGTTAATGCATACTCCTCTAATATCATGAAGTAGTGAGGTAGGGTTTTGAATCCTGCACTTGGTGAGTGTATGAGTGTGACACTGTTGGTCGATGTGTTGTGGGTTTTGCTTTTACCACTGTATGACATATCAGTATGCATTGCACATGTGAGCTAGCTGTGTGGCAAATACATATACGTACATGCTACCTCAATGATTGCATGTGTGGGAACCCTGCTTTTTCCAAGAACACAGCTGCCATCCTTGCCAGACTGTGCTTCTGCTTCTCAGACCTTAGGTCACATCTGTATGCTTGTGACAAGCCCAGCCACTGCAGTGATCCCTGGCCTAGGTCATCTGTGTCACACAAAGTCATTATGGTTGCTATTGGAATGTGTGAGTGAGGGTCTGTGCCTGAGGTATATGTCATACCTGTTCAAACACAGCAAAGTCTGTCAATGATGACTATTCATAACAGGTGTAGAACAACCTATGTTGATATGCATGCAGACCCCTTATTGCTTATGTGATCCACCAAGGGATTCCAAAATACCTTTGGAAATTTGATTAACAAAAGAGAGATGACATAACACTTGGTTGCATGTACACATCAGTACCTGTTCATCATGTTGGTGGCTACTACCTATGTGGTACTGTGGGGATAATTTGTTCCGTAAAGGTGGATGACTATGCTTAGTTTGGCTTATAGTTTTACAGCATGGGTTTGACAACAGGCATCTGTCTGTATGATACCCTTGTGGAGGATGCATGTGTCATCTGGAGAATGCATTATAGGCCACAGTATGCATTACCAGACGTGGACAGACATATCCCTACTGTGATTGCTTGTACCTAAGAGAGCTATATGTCAAACAGGAGTGGTGTCAGTAATCGGTGCAGGTGAATACCAGTGGTTACTGGCATTGTGCAGTACTTAAAGGATCCAAATATTGTTGGGTGTCCTACATCTGTGTGCTGGTTGTCAAGACATCATCTAACGATTGGTTATGGTCAGGCTGTTGAAGTGATGTACACTACCAGAATGCAAAACAATGACAGATAGTAACAGTATCACCCACAGCACAGTGTCAAACCATGTCATGCACACATGTGTAGTCAGGTTCCGGAATGTGTGTAGTACAATGAATACTGGCCACCAATAGAAACTATGGAGTGTTACTGTGTAATACAGAGCATGTCACCCTGGCCATATGTCCACTATGCATGTACATGCAGACAGTGCACTCCACATGTTCACAAATGTACACCTGCAAATCTGTGCTACACACATACTGTCCACTCTCTAACACATGCTGCCAATACTGCACACATCAGCCAAGTGGCACGTGGCTGGACAATACACAATTGGAACCAAAACTGGTGTAAACAGCACTACAATGACAATCATAGCTTTAATACATCATGCCTGCTCAGCTACACCTTCAAGCATATCATTACACTCTACTGCTGACAACATGCTAACATTGCTATACTGCTATATAGACACCCTGTGCATCAGCACCATGGTAGCCTGTTCCTGCATCGATGTTACAGATGACAGGAGGAGGCACAGGTTTCATCATATGCACAGGGTGTGTTGTTGGTTTGCCAGAGGCCTACAGTGAGCCATCCAATTGACATGTGTGTGTGTGTGTGTGTGTGTGTGTGTGTGTGTGTGTGTGTGTGTGTGTGTGTGTGTGTGTGTGTGTGTGTGTGTGTCAGGGGCAAGAATACTGGAATGGGCCAATGTTGTTGTAATGTGTGTGGGTATGTGTTAGCCCTAGGTGTCTGGAGTATGTGTGCATGTCTGCATGCACACAGTTCCACCATGTGGCTGCCATATATGGGTATTTGTGGAACAGCCACAGACTGTACCTGCGAGGCTTTACAGATCACCGTCTCTGGCCACAGATACGATACCTGTGCCTGGCAGGGGTGCTACTGACACTATCAGATACTAAGCCAGACTGTGTACTATCCCAGAGGTGGATGGATGTACACTGGACACAGGTCCCTGCTGGGACTGTCCAGAGCCAAGTGCATGTGGTCTTCTAGGATGTTCTATGGACAGCCCACCCCCAACATTGCTGGGGCTGGTACTGGCGCTACAGGAGCGGCTGTGGCTTGAGGGATGTCCGTGGTGACTGCCAGCTGCTGATGCTGGCATACGTCCACGTCGACATCTCAACCATCCTGCACTGTCCTGACAGATGGGCATGACACTGCGGAGGATATCTAATGTCTCTCCCCAATGTCTATCAGTGACCTCAGTGTAATGACGGATGGCACCTGTTAGGTCACTGATACTGTCAATGACGGCAGTGTTATGTGCCCTCTGTGTCCTTAGTCTCTGCTGGTGTACCGTTCCATATGTGCCTGTGCCTCCATGACAGCCTGGAACATGCATGACGTTGTCAGACCTGTGGCACATCTGCTTGTGGCATGATGAGCAGCAGTGCTCCTACGAGAACCCCTGGACATCTGCCTATGTGGTACCCTTCCAGTCATCTGGGTATGGCTGATGTGTTGGGATGCATGTGCCATGGATACCACACTGTCCTGGCCAATGCCAACTGTATGCTGTCCCTCAGCTATGGGTATTGGTGATGGATGTATTGGCAGTATGACTGTATGCATGGATGGGGTGGACAGCTGTGTACTGTCGATTGCTGGCCCAACGACAGACCCTGGCAAACACACCTGTGCCTCAACACACCTATCTTCATTGTCACTATATGGCTCAGTGACATCAGTTTCCCTGCTGCAGTGAACCAGCCCTAACACAGCACCTGTGGGAGGAAGACAGGAAACACACTTTACGACCTGTACATGATGTCGGCACACATGCACATATGCACAAATGCACACATGAGCACATGCACACATGCACACATGAACACATGCACACATGAACGCATGAACACATGCACACATGAACAAATGCACACATGCACACAAATTCACTCCTCACTACAGCAAATACCCACACACACCACCAGCAATCCAAAACATACTAAATAGTGGTTGAAGGTGGGTTACAGTATCACAAGGCAAACAGTCATATAACACGTGTCAGCATGCAGAAAATGTGTTGCTCAAGACCATGCAGTGCGAGTGTAGATAGCCTTTGTTAATAACAATATACGTGGCTTTGATGCATGTGTGTTGTTGTTCAGTGATTGGCCTCACCCTGGAATGCAATGTGTACATGGACACAACATTGCTGTGCAAGTATTAAAAGCTCTGCAATGTCCTGTGCACCATCACTCACAGGTATACATACCATGGCTGGATGTGTATCTGTGTGTCACATAAATATCCATTTCTGATTACAGTGTCTGTGTCTGTAGCAGATAATTGTGGACACAGGCTTAGCACATGCATGCTATGTATACACACAGGATGAGTGGTGCATGTATACGTGATGGAATACCATTGCTCAACATGGCCATTGTACAATGGTTATGGTGAGTGTAGGACATATTGTGGACATGCCAGTGCCAGCCATGACATGGCATGCTGCAACATGACTGCAACATTAAACATCACACATACCCAATGTGTGTCATGTGACCTATACACTCAATAGCATTACAAGACATATATGTGTCACTTTGTAGAAATGGTGATTGCTATGCATATTGTGTATAGGTGCATATGTTTGCACACAGACAACATTGAGGTGCATAGCAATGACTGCTATGTGTAGTACTGTGGTCACTGTAACTGGGTGGGCTGTAGTACCATGAGCCATCATCATCATGCATCATGTGGTCACTCAAGGCTACTAATGTGTGCCAGACTGCCACCTAGCATGCTGTACCTGAATTGTAGGACAATGGCTACATTCACAATTAGACAGCCACTTGTTACCTGGGTTTGTAAGGTGCCCAATAGGGAGCATTGCCTAACATGAATGTGTTATGTGTTGAAGAGTGTCGCACAGCCCCATGATAGGCCTCTACCCCTCAGGTATATTATGTGTGTTGTGTGGATGACATGTGGGATACTGAAGTGTGACCTTACAACGGGTGTCTGGATACACCATGTGTAACATGTTAAGGTGTACTGCGTGTGACAAAGTTGTGTATGTTGTGTACATGTGCATCAACAATGCCTATCCAATGTCCAGTACAGTGTTGCCACAATTGTGTGTGATGCTCTGTGTATTGCATGTGATTGAGGCAGCTATTGACATTACTGAGATGTGCATAGTCTCACAGCAAACATGCACAGCATGCATTATGCGTAGGTGTGTTATGTGTACATGGCCTACACCTCACCTATGACATGCACATTTCATTAGCAATATTACATTTATAACACACTCACCAGCATCGATCGGCTGCCTTGCTGTCACACCAGAGGGACCTACAAGAATATGAGACAGTTTGTCAGTGGCCACAACTGTGGCATTGCTACTGTGACTTTGCTAAACTACAGTAGTACAACAGTCGACAGTCACAGGTGTACAGATTATATTCCAAATATCAGTATTGCACAGCGCTAGGCAGCACAACTGCTAAACACACAGTACACATCTCACATATGAAAAATCTACCAATACAGGTAACAGTAGTCTACAAATAGGGCATGCTACCTGCACGCTCCATGTCAACATGCTGGGTGGTTCAGGCCTCCATAATGACACATGTATGTTGCTGTTCCTGTTGTTGGCCAGGAGCCACCACGCTTATGAGCAGCTCCTCCACTCTGATGAGGGGGGGATGAATGGCTACCCCACCACCTGTGGCAAGCTGTTGTCTATGGATATCAGATGCACGCCGCTGGACATGTCAAATTAAATCAGTGCAGTGATGGCGTACCTGCTCATATGTCTGGTTATACATGCCTATGTCATTTACCCGACAAACAAGATCTTGCCACAGTGCAGTGCAGTCCACTGATGTTGGTCCTGGCTGGTTCTAGAGAACAGCAGGGTGTAGTGCTGCACCAGGTTGGTGTGTATTTCCTGTTCCTCTGCAGCTGTATAACATGGGTTTCGTCGGTGGGCCATGCCCCTGGAAGACAATTAAACAATATGTGTGAGCAAGTCATGTCACACACCTAACATTCTAAAGTACAGATATCAATTAACTGCCATATATAGCATCTGATTTGCTGTCAGAGGATACATATGTTCAATACCACATATTAGTGCTCAGGCCACAACTGGCTGACAGTGCCCGGCATGCTCTATATATCAAACCATGTTCTGCACAGCAGCAAAGAGAAGCCAGTATGTAAGACTATACACCAGTACATGGCACACTGTATGTGACACAATGCACCACCTAGCCACAGGAGGTATATATCAAGCTAATGCATAAAGAAAGATGTCATCCATTGCAATGAATGTTAAGTACAGTTACAGTATTACCAGTATACCACCTTAGTCGTTGATGCCAAGCCCCTGCCTAACATATGTGCACAGTTGTTAATATAGGTGGCATACTGCTGTACTAGACTATACATGTTGCTAGATATACATGTATACCCTGTAACACACATATGATTGAGGGCATGGTATAGGCATAATTACACACACATCAGACATACATACAACACACAAATGTATGCCAACCCAGATGAGATTTACCTGTGTACCACACAGTACTGTGTGTCACTACTTACAAAACCTTATGCCTGAGGTATGTAATCTGTGAGGACTACAGGGAACACACAAAACAGTGTTTCCAAGCAATGTGAACATACACCATACTGTACTGTTTAGGCCTTCAGCTTCAGGTAGTACTACAGTTCATATGAGAGTTGGATTCACCAGCAGTACCACTCACTAAGCATACATGTATTGCTTTAGCCTACAATGGGACACCACAGTCGACAACAAGGGACTATGTCACACTGTATGCCATACTACTTTTTCTGCCTAGCAATAGCATACACATCTTTTGCTGGGATCACAGCTAGGACACAAACTACCATGATAGACACAATTTCACACTAAGCTATCACACCTTTACAGACCTTGCACACATTCACCAACACATTCACCATTACACTCAGCCAACCTCACATAGTAATTATTGCACTAAGTACATGTGTGTGTGCATCTTGTCATAGGTAGGTAATACACTGTTGGCCCTAGGGCCTACAGCAGCCTAGCCATATGCTACCCTGGCCTTTGATACACATGTAATTTAATTTCACTTGCCCCTGTCAACCAGAGCCACAGAGGTGATTCCCGGGGTGTATTTCCTATCTCCCAACTAATCATCAGGAGTATTTATGACAACTGCTAATGAGGAGCTTTGTTTGCTATTGATAGGTGGTTTGTTCCAGAGTATGGCATGTCTCTAAGACAGGACTCTATCCCTCCAGCATGTGCTGTTTAGTGAGCTGACAAGGTTTAGGGCCCTAGAGCATGTAGCTTGGAGGGATTGTGATATGTTTATGTGGAGGATGTCCACCAGCTATGGGTGTGACATAGCTCTGTATGTTAGGCAGAGGTCACCTCTGGGTAGGCGGTATGCAACACAGTCTAGCTGTGGTTTTGTGAGTCGGTCTGCATAGGGCATCTGTTTGAGGCCGGTATTACTCTTTGTGAGGTATGTCTGTGGCCTTTCCAGTTGCTGTAGTTGTCATGTGAGGTACATACCACATGGGGCATTGTACTCTATAATGGGTTTTGATAGTTGTTTATATACCTGACCTGTATCTGACATACAAACTGTTCAAGATGCAGATGTTACTGCTATGTATTTATATATTTAATTTATATTCATATATCTACATATCTGGCTGTCTTCAGGTTATATTATCAGCTACATTTAAACAGACCCCTACATTTCTAGCAGCACACTGACATTTCTGGGGAACACAATCACAAGCTACTCATGTGCCAGATTAACCTGTACATGCTAGCCATGAACCAGCAGTTGGGGACTGTATATATGCTTAAGAGCTACTGGCATTCCCTTCATCCACTTTATATGGACCTACCCAAGTGTGGACTGACAGCACTTAATACAACTGTACTATTTCCATAATGCAAGGGTACAACAACATATCAAAGAAAGTGACACGGACACAGTCCAGGAATTATACCTTTATTAATTACATTACACACTTTTGTAGTGGCTCTCTCATTCATTTCATATTTTGGTGCATGCAGAATACTTTTATTACAGACTTATTATACCGTTATTAATGGGTTACAACACTTTTTCATGCTCTCTCACTTATTTTATATTACAATACATGCAGAGACTTTATTCAAGACTTATTATACCTTTATTAATGGGTTACAACACTCTTTTTCAGGCTCTCTCACTTATTTTATATAACAGGACATGCAGAGAAGTTATTCAAGACTTATTAGACCTTTATTAATGGGTTACAACACTTTTTCAGGCTCTCTCACTTATTTTATATAATAATACATGCAGAATAATTACTAACCTGCCTGGTGGCGCAGCCTTAGCAGCCTGTCTGCATAGGCTTGCCGATTCGTAGCACAGACACCTGCAGCTGTGAAGTAAATGAAGGGATATTGAGACATACCTATCCATTATATAAGACTACAATAGCATTTCTTACATACTTCATTCCATGGCTATCTACTCAGTAGTGGGGCATCTTGCATGTCACGGGCCTCCTGTATCCATCGGTTCAGTTGGCCCTGCTTCTGTCTCTTCAGGTCTGCATGGTGGTGACGGACCTGCTCACCAGTCTGAGGGACGTCTGTGGCACTGGTGAGATTATGAGCTAACTGGTTCCAAGCCTCCGCTCTGTACTCCATCCCTTGAAACTGGCCCTGCAGGAGTCTTGACTCATGATGGTGGACAAGGAACCAAACCATGTATTTTGACTCCTCGATGCCCCCACTGCTGTGCTCAAAAGCGGTTACCCTCTCCAGCACCGGCCATTCTGACTGCAGATGGAAGCTATAACCAGTTATGGTGAGTATTCCCACCTATGGAGCTTAAATATGCCTCATTTCCCGCACTTATTTGTGATTGGCCATTTTTGAAAATTCTCAGCTAACAGCAAACCTGCATAGCAATGGTTAAACTTCCATTTATAAGTATATGTATGTTAACAATGCATGTTTATGCAAAGCTGTCATGGCTTAGTGGTGCAGTACTTTGATTATAGTGTACAGTGTCCTGGGTTCGAGCCTTGTCATTGCTTTTTATTTTACTACTGTCCAGACAGGCTAGGGGGTGTGGCTGTGTTTAGGCAACTTTGCTCAACTTTGCTCTACGTTGCTCCACGTTGCCCGATGTTGCCTGATGGTGCGCTGGTTAGCGCAGTGCGCAGCTCCGCGCAAAACTATTGCGCTAGGTAAAGAGCTGCTTAGCTATGGGCAACTATAATGTGCTAGGTAAAGCACTGCTTAGCTATGGGCAACTATAATGCGCTAGGTAAAGCGCTGCTTAGCTATGGGCAACTATATTACACTGGGTACAATGCTGCTTAGCTATGGGCAATTATATGTCAATATCCTTAATGCTGCTCACCTTCTTATATTTATATATATACATTTTGTTCACTAATACATAGGCCATTTCAATGCTTTTTACTAAAATTTCATTCATATATGTCAGGAATTATTTTATATACTAATTTAAAACATAAAATAGAAAGGGAAGTGGTGGGACTAGAACCGGAAATGCCTCCTCTTTGTGCGAAGGCTCTACCACTACTCTATTGCTATTTGGCTTAATTTGCATAAACATTTCTTATTATGTTCTTCGATGTCGAAATTGCTAACTGTATCCAAGCAATGGGCACACCCGCACAAACACGTGCAAATACGGGCAGCTATATCGGGAATTAAAATTACATTTTACAATTACAAAGAGGTTTAGTCTGTGGGGATGTGTAGTGTTTGCTATGTGTACATTTCAGTGGACTCGTCCATTGCACTTGTCATTTTCACATTTATATAGTTGCAGAGGCATGGATATTTGGACTGCTCGGCAGTCCGACACGCCCCCTGCAGTCTTACACATTCCGTGTTAGCCTTCCAGTTGAGTCAGCGTGCCCTCATGAATATGCATGGCACGCTGACGTCTTCTTCTTAGACTGCCGTTTCCATGTAAGACTTATTTAGTCTTACATGGAGGATTAGTGAATCCCTGCCACAGTTTATCCTGGTGTTGTATTTATTGTTACATATTACAGCTTTTGTTGTTTATACTACATGCTCAAATGCCTTACTTTCTTACTATAAAATATCATACTCCACCACAGCAAAATGAAAATACATACTGTGCTATAATCCATACTCTAACATGGTAGATACATTTCATAAAATATCTCTCCCATCTTCATAAACAAAGCTAACCATCAAAGATGATTATCTTGCAAAATACCTTTTCACGCATGGTTTTCATTTACACTAAAATCCACCTTAGTATCACTACTCACCATACTATAAGTTCTCTGTGGTAACACTGAAACCATCCCTGGTCCAGCCTTCCCACCACTTCCATTATCCATCAAATTAAAACTTCTTATAACAGGTCACATTACTATGTCAAATATCAGTACTAAATGGTCTATTCTGGAAATCTGGCTCAACTATTATAATTCCAAAATGTTGGTTATTACGAAATATTTGTTAAAAGACAATTATGGCATCACACTAAACATAGCAAACAATTACCTCTATCTGCAGCAACTGACCAAGTAAAAACCAAGGTAGTGCTACTAACATCTATACATAAATCAAACAATCTATCAACTATTCTATCCCTGTTCATCAAAACTCCTCTAACTTACCTGTATAAGACCTTCAGCTAACTGACTGGTCACCTGTATACTGTCGCACTGACCCTATCTCTGCCTTCTCTACTTTTTTATAACATCTGATGCCCCATACAAAAAAATATTCTCTCTCTTAATACCATTAAACTGCCTGGATAAACCAGACTTTTGGACATGTGATGAAAGATGGGGAAGAGGCCTGGAAAATATGAAAAGCTAATGCTATACTACAGAGACCAGTATGCAAGATAATTGCAACCAAATGAAAAAAAATGTATAAACGTTAACGAAGCAAAGGCCAGAAATTTCAGATCTGTCCAGATGGCACAGTTAGGTAATCTAAAAAAGATTCTGAGCAGCTATAAAACAGTAAGGCACATCTTAATATCTTTTTCTATAACTAAACAACCATTCCTCATCACTTCATCTAGATCTCCCAAGTTGCATTTCATAATCTCTATCTTCACCAGTCCTCACGCCTTTACTTTTATAAGGCATTATTTAACAAACACAGACTCCCTATTTTATGCCATCATTGAAAAATACCCTTCAATTTTAATCCATCTTGGATAAAAAAGTAGAAAACCTTCAAAACTCATTATACCTACAAGTCATTTTTTTCACAATCTACACACGTTTTTTTCAACACAGGGCTATCTTTCTAAGTAACCCATCAGAATAAATATTTAATCTTTCTGTTACTACAAATGCTATCCTACACAGTTTTTTATACTCACTCACAACCCCCTTCCAATAGTTAATCATCTTTCCATAGTAAATGACTACCAACCAGTCTCAAAAACATATGCCTACAGGAGTACCCCCAAAGGCAGAGTTTTTGTCCCTCTTTTATTTTCACATTTTATTAATCATCTCCCATCTGATCTTCTCAAAATAACTTAGTACTTTATGCTGATAACATAATGCTCACATCATCACAGCAAAGGTTCTTCTGTACTACAATCACAGCTTCAGTCTGACTTGTATTCTCATTGGAATTAGCTGGAAATTAATGTCAAGAAATCCAACATCTATTTACTTTTAACAGGCATTAAAAACATATAGATCTTGCTGGGGCAGTGGGGCCCCTCTTCCAATTGTCACAGAATAACAATGCATAGCATTTCTTAAACTTTCTTCCACATACACATCTTTAGTCATAACAAGTCAGCCAGCAGCTGAAAGCTACAAATAATGTCAAAATGTCACCAATCTTCTGTCTATTGAAGCCAGAAAACCATAAAAATTCTTATTCCTAGACTGGAATATGACCTACCTAAATTTGCTGCTACCTCTGCCTACAACAGTGCCAGAAAACAGAAATTAAAATTCTTAGGTTTATCTATCTAGGGATGTTGGATAAATATCACTGTGAAGTCATGGAAAAAGCTAATTGCCTGCCTATTCAGTATGGAACATAATGCCCACATAAAGCCTGCCTATTCAGTATGAAACATAATGCCCACATAAAGCATTATTATAAAAATTCTTGAATGAACCCTATTGGCCAATCCTGTCATTTATTTTAAAATCCATTCCACTGACTATTTTCTTAGAAAGAGCTCCTTAGTCCTATGCAGACCAAATGTTCAATTAATAGTTTGTGAAAATGCATTCTCTAAACCTGCCCTGACTACCCAGAACTCAATTCACTACTAGATTATCTAAGAGTTGAACAACGTCTCTGAATTTTATAGCAAGTGGCTCAAAAAATTCCTTCATAATCAATCAACTTGCAACTGTTTTCTTGACCATGGCTCACATAGGACACCACTAATGAATTATACCAAATCACACACTACCTCCTCTTATCTCAATGCTGCTGTTTACCTGTCTCATTATTGTAGTTCACTTAGGCATTATTTCTGAAGGGGAGCTATATTTCACATTCGCCCAGCCATTTATCCACACACATCATCTTATTACTAAAGTACTTTATTTTATGTTTTATTACTTACATTATCCTATGCCAATGCTGTATGTGCTACAAATTTTGATTTCTAAACTTTGCATTCATATATTTTATTTTGTTCAATAATGATTCTTTTATGTATGCTTTTTCCATTCATATATATTACTGTCCATACTTATAATTTTGTATACTGTGTAACTAATTTTATTGAACTGTTATAATGTGAATCTAGGCCAAGAAAGTGGTTGAAAGGAGTAATCAGACCAGCTCATTCTCTCGTTAATGAACATATATAGATAAATAAATTTGTGGGGAGCCCATTCTTAATATTGATGTAGGTCAAATGAATTTGGGAGTAATCAAATGAGCTGACAATATGACCTAATTTGAACCCTTCCATAAACTTAGATATCTATAGACTTGGAATGTCCAGTTTTGCCTCTGAGAAGTAAGGGCCAAAAAAGATGGGTCCCAGGACTACATCCTGTGGGATGGCAATGGCAACCCCTACTTGGACAACATAACTTTATTCCATATCCTAATTAGCTATCTGGAGGATAACACAGAAATTATGTCTGTGACTATGAGAATGTGCTTATGATGTTCAAGTGGAGAATGATGTAAAAGATGCTAGCAAGGTCACCTTAAGCAGTATAGAGAGTCTGGTCCCCTCCCAAAGCTTCTGTGATCTTGCCAAAAAGTCACCAGGCTGAATAGCCGTAACCTTCCTTTAACAAATCCAAATTGATTGAGGTTGAGGATCTGTAAGCTAACCATGGTGTTGTTAATTATTTTAATGATAATGTGTTTCCTACAGACAGTGTTGATGAGTTGTTAGATTTTTAATTACTGAGGTCATTTGTGGGGCCATCAACGTGGATCATGCCAGGTATGGCTGTTCTCCATATTTGTTATACATAGCAAGTTTCAAGTATATAGCCCATGGAGAGACTAATCTTAAATTGATTCAGAAGAGGATGCACTATGTGATGTTTCATACTTGCAAGGTAGATATCCTGGACCAATGAAACCACTGTTTTTAGTTTTGTAACGAGCATAAGTCATTTGATCAAGCATGTTAGCTGGTGGTACAATAAGAGAGACATGAGGGTGATGGAGGTGTAACAGGTGTGAAACTGGAGCTAAATTTATCAGCATAGATACTAACAGGAGTGTATGGGTTAGAGTGGGATACACCATTGAAGAGGTATTTGGAAAGGAACTGGATGTTACTTCTGTGTTCTAAATGTAACTGAGCAAGATCTTCTAGTTGTTATTAGCATCTAAAGCATCTAAAGCAATTCTAACTTTGACACTGGCATTGTACTGTCACTCTCTATGTTTATAATGATCATTAGGGGGTTTTAATAGTGCTGGAGATAGATTTTTTTTGTACAACAAGTAGTGAGTATTTTCTTTCTCCTATAGAATTAATTGATATGGGCATTCCATCATCTGGCTTAGGCTTGCATTTGTTAGTGTTCTTTTTTTTTTGGATGGGAACAAACTCTATACATCTAGTCATAAAAGAGTAGAACTGTGAGGCGAATGCTGAGGCAAGGACAATATATCAAATGCATTTGTTTTGAGTAATAATCCAGTTGTGCTTGTCCAGGTTATCTGTAAGTAATAATAAGTTAGAATAAGAAGTAATAAGTTAGAATAATCTTAAATACCGTTTTGTTTTCTTTTGTAGGGAGTCATGTACTGAGGGTAGAGGTAAAAGCTTGGGATCAGCAAGATCAACACAGAGGTAGAGAAAAATGATGTACAGCAGGAGAAGAAGTTTGTAAATATAATGTCAAGGAGGTTAACACCTGTGGTGGAGGGCAGGATCACACCTTTAGGTCCCAAATGACTGATTGACTGCTATGGCAGATGAAGGGGAACAGGCTTATATGTAGCCATTAAACTATTCCTTTTTCTCTGTAATAGCATGATATCTGAGTTAATATACATGAGTACAAGGGGGCTGTAGAGGAGGGATTATTCTATGCAAAAATGCTTATTTTAACAATTTTCTTCCTACTAATGAAAAACGCATATTTAGATGCTGGTTTGTCTCCAGGCAAGCTTGTTGGCAGATCTGCACTGTGGAAAGATCAAGTTTGATGAGCTGGAGTTTTTGTTAGCTGCCAACATAAGGGATCAAATGCACATTATTTACAAACATTTGAGTGTCATATTCTCAAATAACAATCAGTAAGGATGTTTGACATGATGAGTCCTTGTAATCAGTAAGGAAAGACACTGGCGTGTTGAAATTTCATAATCATCCTGGCCTGGATGACATTATAATTTTATTTCATAAGAAAAATAGTACAATCACAATGATCATTTTGAACTATACTGGAAAGAATGGGATAAAACAAAGTCAGATCCTATAGTCATGAAAAGATATCATCCTGTTTCATTGACATATTCTGATGTTAAGTGGTTAACTGTCACTCATTTAGCAGGAAGAATACAAAAATATCTTCATACTTCATTTCATACTTTCATTCTAATTTTATTAAACAAATCAGGCTTACAAATATAATAGTTCTACTCAAGAATTTATTCTTTACCATAATGATCACAAATCACACCATGGGATAACTGTCACTCTTGATGCATCAAAGGACTTCTGTAGGGCACATATTCTATTTCATATAAACATTTTAACAAATCTTTATTTTCTACAATTATTTATTAACGTATTTATAAGCTATATGCTAGTTCATTGATGCTGCTTTTTGTTATAAGGTAATTGCAACCCAAAATTAATATAACTGGAATAAATCATCTCTGCCACATCTCCTTTTCTGTTCAGTCTCTACACTGACCTACATTGCTTTGATCAATAATCCTTTAGTAAAAAGAATTAAATGTTGCTTAATATGAAGTTAGAATAACTGTGGTTGCAAATGATATGATGTTCTGTCGTGACCAGTTCAATATTTCCCAGAGCCTACTAGTCAATATAGTTAAGGGATTTAGTTCTGTATCAAACTATAAACTACAACTAGGCAACTCAAAAATTTGTTGCTGTCATCAGTCTATTTTCTTTCTCACTTTTCACTAATCTTAAATATTATAATAAACCATGGAAATGTTAAGTTGGGGATTAAGTATCCAACAATGCCTACAAATAAATACTAATATTTTATGGACAATACTAAATTGAACTTGGATTGTTGCTCTAAGTTGAATTTTAATCTATTAGCTAGAGTTTCAGTGGTAAAGTCTAAGGGCAGGATTCACGAAGGCTTGCACGGAGTATAAGAGACGTGCAACACTCTCGATCCAGGAACAGCCCTAAGCTCCGTGTAAGAGACCAGCTAAAACGTCTCTTACAAGGACTAGGCATGGACATGCTAAATACCTCACTTGTATCTGAAAGGTATGCAAATGAGGTATATTAGCGATCCACACAGCAGAAACCAGTCCATGTAGGAGACATTTTAGCTGCAGAAATGTACTCAGCTGACAACTGAGTACATTTCTGCAAATTCCACAATGGAGCGATGTCAGCTTCAAATAAAGGTTGCATATGACTCAGGCAGCATGCCAATGGCCAAATATGTGGCCATTGGCAAGATAACCCGATGCAAAAATATTAAAAATATAATTTTTTTTTTTCGGCGATCGCCGATGTTTAAACCCAGTGCAGCCCCGCGCAAATGGGCTGCACTGTATAAAACTATAAAAAAGAAGGTTATAAACCCACAAATGTGGGTTTCATGCAATACATGGAATGACAATGCAGGGACCAGCAGACCAAAACCAACATGGCCACCGTGTAGTGGTTGCTAATGGGGGAAGCTGATTCTAAGACATGTAACTAAGCATTAGTAGGCAATCTCATGTAAATGAGGGTTCGGATACTGAATCTCACAGTCACATACCAAATGAGCACAGTCTGAGTAGTGTAAGAGATACAAAAGGGGGAGGAATAGAGTAGGAGATAGGTGACATCACAGGGGGGAATGGTAGAAAGAAATGCAGTTCATTGGAGGCCAGTGTAACATGACAGATGACAGGCACAGATCATGGAAAGAGGTGTGCCACTAGATAAGTCATGGAAAGTCAAGAAATGGAAGGTGTACACTGTTACCTACACCAAAGTTTCTTGCTGGCCATGCATGCACACGTGTGCATGCCAGGAAGCGTGAGTAGGACAGGGTGTGTGCGTGTAAGGCAGTGTGAGCATGTGGGAGCATGTTGGGAGATGTTTAACACTGTTTGCGTGGGTGTGTGCGTGTGTAAGGCAGTCTGAGTATGTTGGAGGCTGTTGGCAGACGTGTAACAGTGTTTGCGTGGGTGTACGTGCGTGTAAACCCAAATAAGTAGATTCTGAACCGTGTAAGCACGTGTGCGTGCGTGTAAGCCACTGTGAGCGTGTTTCAGATAGTATGCACGTTGCTCCCCCCTGAGGATACAGAGAGGAAAAAGGAAGCAACAGAATTAATAGGAAGCTAGCAGGGATAACTGCTGAAGCTAGCAGGTGAAAACAATTAGAAGCAGGCAATTACACAGGCAGAATAGTAGCCCAGCCCAGCACTTAAAACTCTGCAAACAGTAGTGCAGGACGTTTCCATTAAGAGACACTGCAAGACAGGAGTAAGCTAATAGAAGTGAAAACTGAAAAAGCTTCACTCAGAGCAGAAATGTTAGGGGCTGCCATAGCTGTCATAATGAGACATAGGCGACTTGCTGAGGGTGGTGACAATGCAGATGGTGCTAGACAACCCACAGTGAGGAGACAGAGAAGAGTGTACAGGCCCAGGGTCACCTACCACGGGTTACATGAGCTAGAGACAGTAGAGCGCTATAGAGTGGACAGAGAGCTCCTGCAGCAAATTGTTGAGCTGTGCAGGCCACACCTCACACACAGAACCAACAGAAGGGAACCCATCCCAGTGGAAACCAAGGTATGTGTTGGGCTAAGAATACTAGCAACAGGTACCTTCCAGAGACCAACTGGCGATATGATGGGGATATCACAGGCATCAGCCTCCAGGGTACTACACCAGTTCCTGGATGCCATGTCAGCACATGTCGGTGATCATGTATATTTCCCCAATGCCCGTGAGGTATTGGCCAGCAATATGCATCTCTTCTAGCAAATAGCGGAATACCCTGAGGTACTGGGTGCAATAGACTGCACGCACATACGCATCAAATCACCAGCCGGTGAGCGGGGTAGGGCCTACATTAACCGCAAGGGCTTCCCCTCCATCAACTGCCAGGTCGTGTGTGACGCCCAGGCATAATAATGAATGTGTGTGCTGGCTGCCCCGGGAGTTATCACGATTCCCACATCTGGCATTTGATGCAGCTATACCAGACATTTGCCAATGGGGACATCCCACATGGACACCTAGTGGGAGATGCAGGTTATGCACTGGAGCCATGGCTGATGACACCCATCAGAAATGCGCACACACCTGAACAGGAACGCCATAATGAGGCACACGCACAAACACGTAATATAATAGAGCGTGTGTTTGGGCTGCTCAAATCACAGTTCCGGTGTCTGGACACATCTGGTGGAGCCTTGCAGTACACACCAACTACATGTACCCAAATTGTCATGGTATGTGCTATGCTACATAATATGATCTTGCGAAAACAGCTGCAGCAGGACCAGCATAGGGCCGGGCCAAACAGCCCCCCACCATTGCCAAGGCCATCACAGGCAGAGCGTGACTCGGAGGAGGAACAACCTGTGCCTGCCCCAGTAGGCAGAAGGAGGCGTGCCCAGTATGCCCTGGCCTTGGCAAAGAGGCAACGCATAGCACATACACTGGCTCAGTAGGAACCCTGGGAATGATACCCCTCTCTGACTCACTCATATAGTAACAGGGATGCCTAACATGACACAACCTGCTCTCAAACATGTACAGGGAGTGTAGTATGTGCATCCGACAGAGGCAGCCCTGCAGCACCACCTGAGGCATGATTGCCATGTGTTAAGCAATGTACCACCATCTAGTATATGCAAACATGAAGACCCTGCCTAACATCTCACCCTCACCAAGCATGATGCCACACTATGAAGACAAGAAGATCAAGTACAATAATTGGCTGAAATAATGCAGTCAGTCAAAGGGGAGCCAATGTGTTACAGGCTGGGAAGATATGCGGAGTTTGACATGATGTACCACCTGCTAGGGGTGACGTGCACCTATCATGCCATGCCCCATGGATACTGGCAAAGGCTGTCAGTACCCACAGCATGCCCTGAATAGGTAAGTCTCAAAACACAAACCCAACCTCATAGGTTCTACAAGGGATAGGAACCTAGATGTAATACTACCCCATGACAGATGTATAAACAGCAAGATGTGTGCAGTGTAAACGCACACAGTAAGGAGAATGTAGATACCAGTCCTGTAATACAGAACTGGGCAAGGCTCACATCAGCACCCTAACACTACCAGGTCACACCTCATACTGTGCTGTACAGCCACAAAACATGGAACAAGCTACAAAAGGAGGGTGACTAGCAAGAAATGGCAAGGATAACCACACCCCCATGTTGGAACCACAACAAGAAGCAGCATGGAATATCCATGGTCAAATACCAATGGCTAAAACTGCCTCACAGTATATAGCCTGCTGCAGACCACTGTCCTAATACCAGGAACAGCACCTGGCCTATGTCGGAATACATGAATATATCAAGCCCCCCAAACCACATTATATTGCTCGACTGAAAATACCCAGACATACACCGGTAGCATTGTACTAGCACCAACACAGTAGGAGAAAATTACCCAGATTCCATAAACCAAAATGCCCAGGAACAATGTACTACTCCCACAAGAGGGGTAAGCATACTGGATGTGATAGTCAGTAACATGTGTACTGGATGGCAAGATGAGAAGTGTACCCCTCACTGGTAAGACCAGACCATAGAGTAATCACACTGGATATACACACCCTGACCCCAGTCCCTGGCCAGAATACCACAGTGAAAAACATGTGTAAAGTATAGGTTCCAGCCCTCAAAACCGATGTTGAATCCACAAAAGGCCCTGTGCAAGTGCAGAATATGGGACACACCACAGAACATGTTATACAGGCATTCCATGAACACAGCCAGGAATGCTTGGAGTATGCAATCACAAATAACAACAACACACAATGCCATACACGCAGGCATCTGGCATGCTGGCCTCCAGCCATTACCAAACCATGCAAGAGAATGAGGAAGTCACCACATGATAGAGCAAACATAAAAAGGGAAGTAATCACTGACCAGTAGTATGGCAACAACATATGTCCACACATACAATCCACTAAGTCCAGCACAACAAGTATAATCTATGAATCCAGAGGCAATGTGACGCCAGTACCAAGTACACAGACAACCACAACACCCCCCAATAAATACAAGCATATGTGATAGATGCATCCATGTATCCAAACCAGAGGTTGAGCTCCAACAACTCAGTACTGTCAACACTAGTCAGGAGGAGAAGGTGACCACATATACCACAAACCCAGTCCCACATAGACCTACCACAACTGTAAACCAAACACATAAACACAGACAAATATTCCCGGAGGCCTCAATTACAAACACACCACACCAACAGAAGCCTCCAAAGTAGATCATAAGCAACCACAACCTTCAAACATAGCACATGCAATGAATAGTACGCAAAGCTGGTGTGCCAAACAGTCACAGGCCCGAAGGAGAAACAACATGCCTGATACAGTCGTAATAGGTGTCTGTATAGGCAGACACACAGCTGTCCCACTCACCAGACTGAACAAGGGAAAGGGTAGAGTAAGCTGATTGTAGGTTGCCACAAAATGCCACTTAACACAAGAACGCAGGTCACCCCAAAGCAAGCAGAAATATGATGCACCCAATGTCCATGCTGTTGTGAATTACCTGAGATGTACCTCCCTGGTCAACATCAAATGAGACATGGATGGTCTCTCTGAGTATGTACCCCAGGGCGGGATGACACTGGCTGTGTGCAGCATCCAACCCTCACCAAGAATGATGCCACAGTACAAACACAGAATGCTCATGTTTAACAGCTGGCACAGTTACAGCTGTCAGTCCAAGAGGGTGTAATGTGTGTCTGCTTGAGATGTCAAGCATGACAAGCCATGCTGCTGTTACAGGGATGGCTGTCAGCTGTTACCCGTGTGCGTCTGGATACTGGATAAGGCCTATGCCGCCTCCATAGAGCCGTATGTAGGCAAGGCCAAAAAGACTACCCACCACCCTAGAAAACATAAGTGGTAGGAAACATAAGTGTAATGCTGACCAATGCCAGATGTGTAAACTGCAATATGCATGCCCCTGAGGCACTTCCCATTATGGAGAACATTGATGCCTGTCCAGTGACAGAAGCCTGCTGCAGGCCTAGTGATAGCACACCAGCACTACTAGGTTATACCACATAGCATGTGTTATGGCCCCAACACCTGCACCAAGACATCAAAGGAGGGGGAGTATCCATATGCAGCACAGACACCCATATAGCCAGGTAACTGACAATGCACAAAGCAGCGGACACCACCCATGTGCACATAACTGTAGTCAAAACTGCTGTACAGTCTGTAGCATGCGACAGACCACACTCTCACACACAAGAACCCCACCCAGACATCCGAAGACACTGTACAGTATGAATGTCCCACCAAATACCAGACAAGGTACACAAAGTACCACATAGGTGTCAAACCATTATGTATGCAAGGAGTCATCAGGGACCTAGGGACACAGGTCGACATTAATCTGCCATGTGACAGCCACAATGCCAATGTGGCTATGAAGACTGTTGATACTGGACACCGTATCATGAAAGGATTCACATCTACATCAACAGAGGTCACTGTGCTGCTGTACTGTTCCCTTATCAGACCCATAATCTAGTACAATGACTCATATGGGATGTACCATACGTGACACCTGCAGCAGTTCGGAAGGCCTCATAGTTACCCCACCAACAGGATAAAGGGTGTGAAATATATGTCATATGCTGCCTGGCTGTAGACACCCCAGCTGACTGCAGTCACACACTGCCTACACAGAGGCATTGTATGTCTGTTGTACCAGGCCATGTCCAACACAGGAGTAATGGACATGCTACACCACAGGAAATCAAAGCAATTGGAGCTGTGAGAGTCACAGATGTCAACCTCAACACATAATGAAATAAGATGTGCTGGAGGGACAGATACATAACCCATAGGCTACCCACACCCAGAAACAGGATCCCAATCCATGGTAGGCAGAGCCCCTCACTGACACCCCTTAACAGGAATATTTCCAAGTGGATGGATGACCGCACATGTATACTGGGGGTCCCCACTGTGTCACGACCAGACAGAGGCACAGTGAAGAACCTCATAAATGGCCATAATTGAACATAGCAAGGGGTGGCGAAAGACACACACACTCTAGCTAGGCTTACTAATGGCCTAGGGTGTCTAGCCTACTATGAACCCATGAACCTATGAAGATACAAAACATACAGGACACTATGGATAATCACAAGGCATACCCAACTGATGGTAGGAATTATGTTGGGCATCCACAGATATGCTCCGAATCACACAGATATTACAAACAACATACCAAACACACACATATTGCTAACCTACAACCTGTCAGGTGCAGCGCAAACACCCCCCCCCCGAGTGCAAAATACATATCCCAGCAGATGGTCCCCTGACATTGCAGATGCTGAGGTAACAGCCATCATCTGCAAAGCAGAACACACAGCAGCAAAGGTATGTGATGGTGTCCTGTGCTGAGGCCAACTTGGACCCCAAGAGCAATGGAATGCAAAATCACACCACTGGCCAATGTCAGCCTTACCACAGGATATGTACCCAAAGAGCAGTGTACAACAACAGTGGTCCATCACAACAAAGGTGTTGCCTGAATAGATACTCCAAACTACCACCCCAGGATCCTGACAAGCTTGTTCTGCACAGCTATGGAAAGGATCAGTATGTACCGCAGACAGAAGGCTAATGTGGACCTACTGATACTGGACCCTACACACTGTGGCTGTTGTAACTGCAGAACCGGCCTTTAAACATGTCTGACCCATTTGAAGCAGTCATTAAGGTCATTGATGAGGGCTATGTGGGCCACACAGTGTAGCTGGACCGTGCACATGCTTCTAGACAATACCGTACGTGTTCAGTATGGATATGTTCACCAGCTTAAATATACACCCCTATGTCAGTAGAGGGGTTGCAAAGCAGACCAAGGACAGAACTGACATGGTCAGACATGCCGCATCCATGTCAGACTACAAAGGGGATATGAGTGGCATCCCACAAGGCCTGGTCTTGGCCCCCCCACCCCCATTCTGTATACATGTCCCATAGGTATAGGCCAACATGGAAGGACTGTGACCGAGCATGTATGCAGAGGAGTACAAACAGCCCACCATATCCGACCCCCAGCTGACACAAGCAACCCACAAAAGGGCCACCTACAAACAGACAACTGTAGCCATAGCCATGTCAGCAAGCTAATCGCAGAACTGTATATAGACAACCACCGTGGATATACAGTAAGTGCCCACAAATTACCACACAGGTGTTAACCCATGAGGTACCTAACATGTAATGTGAGACCTGGGTACAAAAGGTGATAAATATCCTGCACTTGACAAACATGTGTCCGTAGTGTTCGCAGAAACATGTACCATATACCCACCCAAACATGAAGGCTGGCAGATGTAGATAAGGGGAACTCACTCTGGCTCTGCAGCCATCCTCCATCAGCATCACAACTGACTACAATAGCCCCTGTGGGATATACCACAGCAGACACCTCCATCAACTGTAAAGTCCACAACAGTACCCCACCAGGGGTAGCAAAGAGCATGAGCAGATGCCATGTGTTGCCTGAGTAAACAAACTGCAGCCCCACCCCACACTCCACCATCCTTCCCACCTACAGGAAAGCTGTGCCTGATGTATGAAGCCATGTCCAACCTGGAATGAATGAACATGTTGCACCTTGTACAATCTGAATGGCAGTGAGCTATGCACATGAGAGACCTGAACCCCAGCAATGGCATACATAGGACAAGCTGTAGAGAATGATCCATAACACAGAAGGCACCCCCACACTTCAGTAAACTCCTGGTACAGGTCAGCCAGAGTGCCACATATTGACACCCCTCAAGAGGCATCCTGATGAGTGTATGGAAGATGGTAGGCTACCCTGGGTATCACTGTTATGTCAGAGGTAGACAGAGGCACAGTATACCAACCATGACATATGTAATGGCAAACTCCAGTTACAATGTGTGTCGAAGGACAAACACACCCTGTGACTACCATCCGAAATGGCCTACGGAACATCGCTTGTGTTTGCCAATGTCCACCCATGTTGTGGAATACACTAGCAATGTTGGACGAGCCTGGTGTAGGTAGTCCATATCTGAACATATTGCAACATGGTCATATGTGCACAACTGGCCCCTACACAGTCTGTTGTGCTCACTATGAAGATGTCAAGCAGTGATAGGACTAAAGCCCAGGATACTGTCCACCACAGTGAAAGTACCGAACCAGTACACTATACGGTACTACAGTGTTAGGTCATTATGAAAGTATGTTGAGAACTGTCTGCAAAGTATTCCATGCAATTCCTACAGGCACAGTATAATCCCTGTTGTGGCAGACACGAAGCAGTTGGCCAGTTAGTACACAACATGACACCCAGCACACAATCATAAACGTGTGATAATGTCGAAGGTCACATACACCCAAATATGTGGTGGACTTCAGAGTGCAACATATGGAAAGCTCACACTGGGCATGCTCGCACACTTTGATAAATGAGGCATATGTCAGACAACATGCCATGGAAAGGCTGAACTGGGCATGCTCACACACTTAGGCCATATCTCCATGTAGCAGTTGGCCACACATATCTGGTATTTGTACGTGTCAGTCCAGGAACCAACCACAACACAGCAATCAGCCCAGTGCACACAGTAAATGACCACAGAGACATAAGTGATATAGTGGATCGCCGTCATATGCAAACATCTGCCACAGATACACAAGTTGGTCATAGGAACAGGGAATGCTATGGCAATAAAGACCTGCAAACAGTAGAACAGCACAACAAATATTGTGCATCCGACAATTGAAGATATGGGTGTAGAGGTCAATACTAGGCTTCTTGCCCCAGGGAATGACAGCTCAGCCAGAGTGTGCTTGGCATCTGCATCCCCAGGATAGTTGGCTACCGTGCCACTGTAAAGTAGGTCACAGAAGGCAACATGTGAGGCTAGTGAGCTGTGCCTCTGTCAAGCAGGGGCACCGTGGAGGTCTCAGGGATTGAATGTGCTAAGCCACAGCCATGTTGTCGGTGTGTGCTGTGAGAGGGTTGCTGAGGATCTCTGACAGTAGGTGTCCATCAATAACAGACTGAGGGGAGCCCTATCTGCATTCTCTGAACGATTCCACTGTCAACACCGTGTTGTAATGAGTATGTGTGAATGAAGTGCCATGCTGGAACTGTCCACAGATGCCCTCCCTCTGTGGGCTACAGCTCTGCAATGTATTAGGTCACTCTGTCTGTTGAACGGCGCATATATGGCCGGTGTACAGCTGACAGGTGTCTTGTTGTGGAGCAGTCATGGATATATGTGGGATAGCATGACCAATGCAAACTGTACACATGCTCATAGGATGCAATTGTCAAGGATTATGCTGAGTGGCCAGTATAGTCCTCCAGCATGGGTCCTCTGAATTCATCCACCCCAGTCTACACAAGTGTAGAGTCTGCTTGTGCTAAACACAGTTTGTGTGCAGTGACAACCTTGCCTGAGGGTGGAGATGAGATATGGATGTCCAGGGAAAGGTGGTTATGGTCAGATATCAACAATGGTGGTCTACCTCTGGTGTGGAACAGTGAGTACCCACGTTGCAGATGGACAGGTGCAATATGTATTCACCCATGTGGCTGTGGTGTGTGGTTCTGCCATAGCACATGGACCCACAAATTGTAGTGGCTGTAGGGTAAAGTGGTAGAGGCCTGAGTAGTTCTCACACACAATATGCCTGTACCTGATGTTAACAACTGGAATGGTGTATGTGAATACCTGCATATCCTGGCACTGTTCCCAGGGAAGCTAAGTGTGTGTCCTGGATGTGGGTGTGGTGTTCTGGACTGGTTGTGTTGTGTGTTACAGGTCCTGTGGTCCCAAAGCATGGTATAGAACATAACCTGCCAGTGCGATGTGCATATCTGACCCTGACGTAGGTGGCTGCAAATGCATATATATGCTATCCCCCACCTGACAGTTAGTACTACATCTACATACCTCTGTGGAAATAAAGATGTCAGCACCCTAGAAATACTACAGGTGCAGAACAGATGCCCAGTAATTCGGATAGTGTGCTCTGCTAATGCGTCTCCCTCAAGTGTCATAATATAGTTAGGTAGGGGTTAGAATCCTGCAAATGCTCAGTGTGTGTGTGGGTGAGTGGGGTTTGTGTGTGTGAAAGGCTGTGAGAGTGAAATGTCCCTTTTGGCAACTGGGAAAACACACTACAGGATGCACATTCCCCTTACTAAACACTGATGATGTCAGCACCCTATAAGTACAGCAGGAGAAGGGAAACTTCCCAGTAATGTGAATAGCACGCTCGGCTAATGCGTCCGTCTTGAGTGTCATAACATAGTTAGGTAGTGGTTTGAATCCTGCAAGTGTGTGCGTTTGGATGAGGGGGGTTAGTGTATGTGAGGGAAATGTCCCTTTTGGCAACTGGGAGTACACACTACAGGATGCACACTCCCCTTTCTAAACACAGATGATGTCAGCACCCTAGAAGTACAGCAGGAGAAGGGAAGCCTTCCAGTAATGTGAATAGTGCGCTCTGTGAATGCGTCCGTCTCAAGTGTCATACCATAGTTAGGTAGTGGTTTGAATCCTGCAAATGGCAAGTGTGTGTGTTTGGATGGGGGGGGTTAGTGTGTGTGAGGGAAATATCCCTTTTGGCAACTGGGAGAACACACTACAGGATGCACACTCCCCTTTCTAAACACAGATGATGTCAGCACCCTAGAAGTACAGCAGGAGAAGGACAGCCTTCCAGTAATGCAAATAGCATGCTCTGCTAATGCGTCCATCTCGAGTGTCATAACATAGTTAAGTAGTGGTTTGAATCCTGCAAATGGCAAGTGTGTGTGCTTGGATAAGGGGGTTACTGTGTGTGTGCAAATACGTATGAGGGAAATGTCCCTTTTGGCAACTGGGAGAACACACTACAGGATGCACACTCCCCTTTCTAAACACAGATGATGTCAACACCCTAGAAGTACAGCAGGAGAAGGGAAGTCTCCCAGTAATGTGAATAGCGCACTCAGCTAATGCATCTCTCCCGCGTATCGTAATGTAGTTAGGTAGAAGTTTGAAACCTGTAAATGGCATGTGTGTGTGTTTGGATGTGGGGAGTTTGTGTGTATGCATTTCCATATGAAAAACATGTTAGTTCTGGCAATCAGGAGATCACAGATCCATTTGGCAAATACTACAATACACCAGATGCTGCATACTCCCCCAGTAAACACAGGGGATGTCAGCACAGCCAAACAGGGCTAGTTGGCTAGTAATGCCAATAGTGTGCTCTGCTACTGTGTCTATTACCATTGTCAGAGTACAGATAGGTATGTTTTGGTAACCCACAACTGTCACGTGTGGTTGTGTCACACAGTATGACCTTGTGTGGGTGTTTGTACATAACAATGCATGCCATTGCCTAAACCAGCAATGGCATTGCACACATGATGTATGTGTGACACATACACATAAATACCTGTGACCTGCAGTAGTTACCATGTCTGACACATGCTTCGAGTGGAGAAATGGTATTTGCAATGTATACCAATATGACTGTGTCTTACTGTGCAGGGTCCACACGTGGCATGTCCCTATACAGTGTGGGTGTCTATGGTGAAAGACCTACAGCAGGGGATACACATCTGGTCTGGGCCATATAGTGTACATGTAGTCGATGTACAGGTGCTGCATGTCTCCACCTGTTGTGGTAGTGGTAACATGTCATTCCACTGCAATTCGGTGACCACATGCTGTGAACCCTTCAACTAGTGTGTTGTAGCTACAGTAATGCTCACACACAATGTTTGGCTGGATGCAGTCCAGCCATATAAACACAGTTCTTGAGACTGTCATATTGCCAGTATTGTTATGGAGGATAGGTGGTCTTCCTGTGTATGGGAGGGTTGTGTGTGCCAGGCTATGAACCAGATGGCAGTCCGACACACTGTCAGCTGCACATGAGTAGGCCCTGATGGTTTGTGCTGTGCCAACAACCTGGAGGTGTGTGTATCTGTGTTACCTTGGGATACCACCCCCCTATCCATGTGTGTTACATGTGTAGGGGACGACAGGCATGGTATGGGGCATAACCTGTCAGTGATGGGTAACACCTGTGAGCCATGAATCATGAATCTGGTACTGCACAGACATTGCAGTTCACCATGCTGAGGGCAGTGTCTGGTGCATGCATCTTCCGGTGTACACTGCTGTTGTTGTGTAGCAGCACTGTTAGTGTCCTAACCTGTATGATACCCACGGAGGTCACTATGTAAACCATGTCCTGCAGCATAAGGCAGTATGTGTGTACCAAGGAGCTTTGCCATTATACATCGGGCCATGGGTGTCACTTGCAACATGACCCATGCACATCATTGTGGCTTCCCTAGCATGTAAGCACACGTTGACAGCCAGTGGATACCCTATGAATGACAGTGGAGACTGAGCATAATGTAGACATACAACACCCTTCCCACATATAGTGGTAGAATACCTGGTGAGGGTATGTTGGCAACCAACATCAGGCTCATACTGGCCTGTGCCACATGCTGAGAGATCCATTCTATGTTCCCTATCATGTAGCCCAGGGAGGTATGTCTCAGGCAGCCACACTGGCATGGTCAATGAGTGAGTCATATCTGTCCATGCCTGTGACTCACATGTATGCATGTGTGCTGTGGTGGACCATAGTGCCCCTGAGGCATATCACTGTGACCTTCACCAGATACAGCCTGTTGAGCTGGACCCCAGTGCAGCACATAAGACAGGTACCTGACACGTCTGTAGCAGGTGTGTTGTGTAGCCCTACAGGCTGTGAGTGTGTGGCACAGGGGATGTGCGTGCCATGTGTGGCATGTGCTCTGTTCCGATAGAACATATGCCTGTGTGCAAGCTGCAGAGGTGTGTGATGCCCAGGCAAGCTGCTATTCTGAGTCCCCACGTATGCCCCAGTGTGTTCAGCATGCTGTCAGTGTGTGTCAATGTCTGACTGGTATTGTAGTCACTGTAATATATTTTATTGATTTATTTATTTATCCTACATTTGTTGACTGGGATAGTCCGACTGGATGCATGTCCATTTCCAGGGGAGGCCCGTGGAGACAAGCTACGAGGGTAGCAGATACAGCATTACATAATACTAGCATTACATATTACAAACAGATTATTTACAGAGATTACATAAGTAAGCAAGTCAAACATGTTCCACAGGTTAATGTTAGACCTGAGCACAAGTCAGGATTAAATTAAAATTACACAGTAAAGTGGTTCACAGATTTTACACATTCGAGTTAGCCAGGCTTGATACATTGACATAGCCAGTTAAGTGACAAATGTTGTTTGAGTCTACTGTTAAATTGACCTAAGGTGGACAGTAGGGTAATATCAGCTGGAAGTGAGTTCCAGGATCTACTTACAGGGTTTGCAAAGAGAGAATCACCGGCTGTGTTATTAAACTTGCTAGTCTGAAGTAATACTTTGTTAGAGGATCGAAGCGGTCTAGGATTGTTATGGGGGGGTGATAATATTTGAAGTGCAGGAGTATTGTCTGGATTATAGAGGATTTTATAGGCCATAATCAGTTGATTATACTGTATTAGGCTGGGTATTGCAAGCCAACCAAGCTGATTTAGATTGATGCAATGATGTGTCCTAAAAGGCAGCCCAGTGGCAAACCTGTCAATGTGGTTGTAGCAAATTGAGTGTTTGCTAAGGACAGTCTTGTTCATATTCGAGAGTAGAGGGGTTGCATACAGAAGGGTTGAAACAAGGTGTGAGCGAGCTATGGCACCTTTAGCTGGAGGGGCTAGGAAGGCTTTAATTCTGTAAAGTGACCCTAGTTTTCTATTGATGGCTTTGATAATCGGGTTAACATGTATGTCACATTTGAGATTATTGTCTATGATGACACCTAATAGTTTTGGAGATGGGTCAGGGGAGATTATTGTGCCATCAGTTGATGTTATGGTAACGGTGAAAGTGGTAGACCTATGTGTTGGTGAAATAACAGCAGTTTAGTTTGATTGGGATTTAGGATCAGACGATGTTCAGAAAGCCAGTTTTCTATTGTATTAAAGGTGGTCTGGGTAGCTGAACTCTACTGGAGATGTGGCTGAGCAGATCAGAGTAGAGTATTCAGCATATTGGATACAGCTGACTTTCGGGATGACAGTATAAAGGTCGTTAATGAAGATGGAGAACAGCAAGGGCCCTAGTATAGAGCCTTGTGGTACTCTGAGGGTGTTAGGTAGAAGGTTAGAGAGTTTGTTCTGCCAGAGGCCAGCCTGCTGTCGACCATGCAGGTAGGATTGAAACCATTGGAAGGCTCCAGTATCTAGACAGTCTTTGCAGGGTGTGGAGTACAAGTTGGTGATCAACCATATCATATGCCTTTGAAATACCCAAAAAGAGGGCTGCGGATATATAATTATTGTTGCAAGTATGGCTTATGGTGTTAGTAAAGGCTAGGAGGCCTGACGTAGTGCTGTGATGAGGACGTAAGCCATGCTGAGTGTCTGCCATTATGCGAGTTTGGATTAGGTGGTGCATGACTTGTCTATGACGAAAGTTTCCATAATCTTTGCAAGTGGAGAGAGTATAGCTATTGGCCTATAATTGGAGACTTCAGTAGAGCTGCCTCCTTTGTGAAGTGGGATTACATATGACATTTTCCAGATGGTGGGAAAGTTAGATTCTAACATGGTTCCTTTGATTACCTTTGAGACGGGGTAAGCAATAGCATCATCTGGTTTTGATAGGTACTCGGCAGGGAGTTGATCAGCAGAAAGTGTAGTGGGTTTCACTGTTTCAATCAAGGTACGGAGAAGTGAAGTGGCGACTGGTTGGCAGCTGGGCAAAGTAGTTTTCTAGGGTGCTACTTTCAGGACCAGGGAGCTAGGAGGTAGATGGCTAGCTAGGGCCTGAAATGTCTCAGTAAAGAACTGGTCAAAACTATCAGGAACATCTTCAGGGGTATTATCAATAGTAGCAGCAGGGATTGGGGTTGACGTTTGTCCAGGATATAGTATATATGACATGCCACCTGACAGGGTATGGCATTACTGGGTTTAGAGAGACCAGTCCCCAGATTGGCTGTGTGGTGGCATCCCACACATGTGTTGTACGTTCCTGGCCAAGGGTGATGGCTGACTGCATACATGTGGCAGCTGTGACAATGACACATGACTCACATAAACCACAACTGGACCATAGAGGCAATTCACAGGTTACCTTTGCACATGCTACCCTAGTAGTGTGATTGCCATGGTGAGTACCAACACATAGGGCCAATGGGGAACAACATACTGAAGGTGTGTATGTGTGGGCATACCGCTACTGTTTCATAGCACTGACATATATGACTGCACACGTGGGTAAATGCCAGGTAAGACGTGTGCAATGTGTCACAGGCAACGTACATGCATACAGGACAGACAGTGACGTTCTGTCATGTGTAAAGTTGACATACGTATCGTACGCTATGCAGATGTCACTAGAAGTCTAGAGAAGCACTGTAACTCTGCATTGCAGGTGTAAGCAGTGTTCCAGGGGACCCCAAGCGAACATGCATGCAAACAAAGCTACAGTAAACAGGGCTGGAAGTAGTGCATTATACAACAAATAAGGGGTAACAATAACAGTAAGTAAGAATGCAAATTTGTAGGCACTATCAACATGTACCCAGGAATACGCAGTGCAGATGCCCATGGTAGAACCGATATTATGTCATACTTATTTGTGATTTGGATTACATTGGTACTGCACACATATCTACATGCGCGAACATCCACATGGCATAGTCATTGTGGGCAGCTTGACACCATTACTGTACATGTCCACCATTGCATATCACTACTTGCGTTAGCTTTCCCCCTGTGCTACCCATTTATGCGGCTATCTGTTGACAACCTTACCACCGGCATGCAATTATGTGCAGCTGTTATACTTTGGTATGTACTATGTTTGCAGATAACAATTCAGGACATTCATAAAGTTACTGCAGCAGGCATGCTGGGATAAACACACAGTCATAGCAGCACACTGTACTGTTACCAACATGATACTACTAATACACTTCTATGTAGTCACCCTGTGCATCAGCAACGTGTTTACCTGTTCCCGCAATGATGTTGGAGATTGCAGGAGGTGGCACAGTGTCATCATATGCACAGGGTGTGGATTAGGTATGCCTGAGTCAGCCACTGATACCACCAATTGACATGTGTGTGTATGTGTGTTGGTGAGGGGCAGCAGTACAGGGTGGGGCAGTGTTGGTGCAGTGTGTTCATGTATGTGGTTGCCCCAGGTGTTAACATTTCACATGTGTATATGCACGCACACAGTTCCACCTCATGGCTGCCATATACAGGGGTTTGTGGACAGCCACAGACTGCACCTGGCAGGCAATACAGATCAGTGTCTGTGTGCATGGACACGGTACCTGTGCCTGGCAGGGGTGCTACGGACCGTATCCAGTACAAAGCCAGACTGGGTACTGTCATCAGAAGCGGGACTGTGTTGACTGGACACAAGTCCCTATTGGGACTGTCCAGAGCCACGTGCACGTGGTCTCCTGGGGCATTCAGATGACAGCACAGACCCAACATTGCTGGGGCTGCTGCTGGCACTATGGGGGCGTGCGCCAGCCTGTTGTCGTCTGCGCCAACTGCCAGCTGCTGCTGCTGCCGACATACGGCCACGTCGATGCCGCAAACGCCCACCATTGCCCTGGCTCATGGACATCTGGTTGTGGAACTGCTGTAATATGTCCCCACAATGTCTGTCTATGACATCGGTGAAGTTACGGATAGCATCCGCAATGTCACGCATACTGTCTGTCATGGCTGTGCGACATGCTCTCAGCTCCCTCAGACCCTGTCTGGTGTACCTTTCCATACGTGACTGTGCCTGCATGACAGTCCGAAACATAGCTGAGGTTGACAGACCTCTTTGGGCACGTCGGCCAGAGGCAGTATGCCCATGGATGCTCCCACGAGAACCCATGGGCAACTGTCTGTGTGGTACCATCGGAGGACCCTGCCCATGGCTGCTGTGTGGGGATGCATGTGCCACAGGTACCACATTACCCTGGTCTATGCCCACTGTATCCTGTCCATCACCTAGGGACAATGGTGACAAAGGATGTACAGGCAGGATGACTGTGCACAATGATGGGGTTGACAGCTGTGTACTGTCAATTGGCTGACCAATGGCAGACCCTGACACACCTTCCTATACCATTACACAAATATCATCATTACCAGTAGCCGTGGCACAGGATTCAGGTTCCCTGCTGCAGGTCACCAGAGCAGCCCCAGAACCTGTGGGATGAAGACAGGAAACACAGTTTACAGTCTCCAGACATTGTTACCAGTGATGCACTTATACACACATGCACACATGCACACATGGACACATGCACACAGGCACACATGCACACATGCACACATGCACACAGGCACACATGCACACATGCAGACATGCACATGTGGACACATGCACACGTGGACACATGCACACATGCACACATGGACACATGCACACATGCGCACGTGGTCACATGCACACATGGGCATATGCACACATGCACACATGCACACGTGGACACAGGCACACATGCACACATGCACACGTGGACACAGGCACACATGCACAGATGCACATGTGGACACAGGCACACCTGCACACATGCACACATGGGCACACCTGCACACATGCACACATGCACACCCCACAGTATACACACAGAACACTACTGAGTTACACTACTGTTACTAGCATTATCAGGACTATTATAGGTTTTGTTAAACACACTCACCAGCATGGATGGCCTGTCTTGCTGTAACACTGGAGGGAACTGCAGAAATGATGAGATTAATGTCAGTGGGCACAACTGTGCCATTGATATTGCATATGATACAGTGTACAGAACAGTCAGGTGTACATATGGCATATTACCTGCACGCTCCATGTTGTGCTGCTGTGTGGAACCAGCCTCCATCATAATGCAGGTGTACTGCTGTTGGTGTTCCGGGGCTGGAGCCACAACACTTAGGAGTAGCCCCTCTAGTCTGGTGAGGGGGGATGTGTGGCCACCCCACCTCCTGTGGCGACCTAATGCCTGTGGATATCTGATGCACACTGCCGGACACTTCGGATTAAATCGCTGCATTGATGTCGTACCTGCTCATATGTCCTGTTATGCGTGCCAATATCATTTACCCTACAGACAAGGTCTTGCCACAGTGTGGCCCTCTCCTGCTGATTCTGATTGGTGCGGGAAAACAGGATGTCTTACTCCCGCACCAGGCTCTGGTGGATCTCCTCATCTTCTGCCACAGAGTAGGTGGGGTTACGCTGTCGCACCATCTCCCTGGAAGAGAACACAAACAGGATATCAGCAGACCATGTCAGCAATATATGGCACTCATACTATACATGATACTCATGTGTAGTGATATACTACTACTCCCATATGTTGCATATGTGTGTGTCGTGGTGGATACACAGGTACATGGCCAGATATCAGTGCTCAGCCAACACCTGTGCAACAATACCTGCCACATTCCACACGACATAGTAGCATGCCCCATTGGTCAGCACACACTGACAGGTGCAATGCACAACCTCACTCTGGGGGTTCATCCCAAGGTACTGTATGTGGGACACCGTCCACTACTGTGATGTGGACAGATGTTACTCGGCCTGGATATACATATCCCACCACCACCACCAGCACAGTAGACTACTTTGATATGTATGTGATTAGACAGTTATTCACTTGCTGGGACTGAGATGGTATCCATGCAGCACACTGGGCCAGTGGAAGCCACAAGCCACACTGCTGACCCCTTTGCAAATGCTTACCACGGACATGCCACGGGTTGCATGGAACTTGCACACACATTTCTAACCCAGACCCTATGCACAAAGGTTAGGCATCCTGTCCGGTGGACCCCGACAGAGGCAGATTGTATAACAATAGCAGGAGGCTACTGCAGGACAGAGCACATTCACATTAAGGGAAGGCATCTGTGGTCAGCACTGGTACTACGCTACGGTCCGTCATAACAACGGCCATGGCCTACTCTGGGAGGGAAATGGATACAAACACTATGGATGACCACAAGGCCTTCTTCAGTTATGTTACACATATGGATCACATGCCTCAGATATGCTCTGTGTTAATCCACACCTACTTAACATTCACCAAACACACAGATATTGGCAACAATCTTGCAGACATGTTCGGTGCATGTATCCCCCCTCCTTCTCCCCCATCTTTAAAATATTTATCCCAGCTGGATGTAACCTCCCTATCATCTCACATGTCCAGGTGAGGGCCGCCCTCAGCAGAGAAGAACTCACAGCATCACTGTGACCTCGTGGTACCCCTGGATGTGTGCTACCGGCACTCCGAGAGGACATACAACCGCATATAATACTGATAGTTTATCTTGGCCATACTACAGGATATGTACCTGGACAGTGGCATACAGCAACAGTGGTCCCACACCACTAAGGGGGCACCTCGACTGACCCTGGGAATTACCACATCATATGCATAACGGGCCTGGTCTGCTAAGCTATGGAATTATGCAGTATGGGATGCATATGCAGTGACATTGGGTACCTGCAGACACTTGTTTCCAGCCAGTGTGCCTTTGGGATGGGCTGATCCTGACTTTTGAACCTGGCTGACCTTTTAAAGCAGTCACTACAGCCATTGCTGGGCCAACGCACAGACAACTGCTGCCAGGATCATGGCCTAAGACTGATTGACATGTAATGTATGGTCATCCCCTTTTGGTGGAACTACATACACACAACATATCATATGGACATACCTATGGATACAGACCTATGACACATTTGGAGGGTTCACAGTATGCACACTATTAACCTGCTACTTTGCATTACCTGTGTTTGTTGCAGCTGGTTGCGTTACCACTGCTTCTGCTTGCTGCTGCTACTGTTAGTGCTGACAGCTTCGGGTGACAGAGTCACAGTGTATTTTTTTTTTTTTTTTTGCTCTCTCTCTCTCCCTCTCTCTCACTTCTCGCTCTCTTTCTGTCTGCTTACAGACAAAGCAATGAATGTATTGCATGTGGGGAGTGTTAGCACTGGATGCTTTTGTAGGTATCTGCATAGGTCCATGTGATGGCCTCTGCACCAATTGTAAGCCATCATTTGCTAATTGCATACAGCCAGTTGTGTACTGATTGCAGTTCTCACTGTGATTTCAGGTCAGTGCTATAAAAGGGTATGTGGGATAGGCGTTGCCCTTTCATATTGTGAGGGCGGGGACCATGCTGGTATGCTGTGGACAGTGTTCTGTGAGTGTAAAGGTTAGTATCTCTCTCATGATTCAGGCTGTGTTGTATATTCACATTTCTCCATTCCTCTCTCATGTTCCCTGTAGCAAGTGTGTATGCACAATGACTCCTACAACTATATATAGATATATATTTATATATATATATATATATATATATATATATATATGTACATATACATACATTTATATATGTACTTTAACTGACCTTATTATCTACAAGCTACCAACTAGCATGGCTGTTTCTGTTCACACACTACTATTATGGAAATCCAGTAGTTTTGACAATAATTTTAAATGACATGCTTTGGGTACTACACATCCTATATTCCCTTTACATTCATTCCTACTATTACATGTTATATTTATTTTAGCACAATGTTTTTGTATAAGAGTCATGGCTTAGTGGTAGGTCGTACAGACTAGTGTTTGCAAGGTCCTGGGTTCGGGACTGACAGTGGGATTTTATTTTGCTTTTGAACTGAGTACAGGACCTGTAAATCAAAGTGACTAAGGCACTTTTAAGCAGTTGTAACCGGGTTAGCGCTGGTTTGCGTGGAGCTCATGCATGCGCACTGGTGGTTAGCTCCGCACACACCCGCTTACAACTGCTTAACGGTGCTTACTCTGGCGCACACCCGCGCTATTTTCTTTGAAAGAAAAGAAAATGGGGAGACAGGAAAGTGGTGAAAAAGGGGTCACAAAGAGGGTAAGACAGTAGGGAAACAAGCTTGGGATGTGCAGGAGGGATGTAGGTAAGGCCCATAGCTGCCCATTTCTTCATCAGCAACAGCTGTGCATATGTATGTAATTTGGTGTGACATTTGAAACCTTCCACCCCTGAGAGAGGTGTCAGGACAACAATAATACTTGTTGTATAGCCAATTGTAATTGATAGGTTCCATGTCCAGCAGACATGTGTGCGGAATGGGCAGCTATGTATGGGGCATAATTTTTTTGTGGGTACAGAGTGCCCTTTCTTTTTTCAGGTGAGAGTGGTATGTCAGGTGAAGGAAGTCAGCACAGCTGGGGAGGTAGTTTGGGTAGGTAAAAAGACAAGACAAACAAGACGCATACAGGGGCGGTGTATGACACGTGTGGGGGGTTACACAATTGACGGGGACGGAGGTTTGGATATCCAGAGCCCATGAGCCCACAGATGACAACAGTGGAACTGATATCCCCACCCATAGGCAGTTGCCACTGTTCCTTCACTGCCCAGGATGGGGCTATGCTGGGGGCTGTGTAGGTGGGGCAACAGGCATGCCCGTTAGTTGCGCCACCCATGCCTCAAGCTGGCATAGGGGCTCAAGAACAGAGTCCCGAATCTCCCTATGCACCACAGTCCGGATGCTACGGAGGGTGAGTGGTGGTTCTCCTCTGGCCACACTTGCAGAGGGAGGGCAAGCCCCATCCCCTGCAGCGCTTCCACCTGCAGGTGGCACAGGGCCACCGGAGGAGGGTCCGGACTCGGCACTAGTGCCAGGTGCCCTCACCAGCTCAGGTGGGAGAGGTGGGTCCGCTGGAACCCGCCTTCCCTGTCTTCCTATGTTTTGCATTATGTCATGACGGTTTGGGTTAGTGACATATAATACCATTCACAATTAGTTGTAACAGCATGCATTAGTATTCCCATTAACCAAACACCCAGATATTCACACCATTGAACAGCGTGCATAACACATGCATAATTTGAACAGAAATACACAGTCCAACAACATGCAGGGTTAACTGATGGCAACAGGCCATCAGGTGAGGATGTATGAACAGGGCAGATGCATCAACGGACATGCAAATATATATGACCCAACAGGACAAACGTCCAGGGGTGTTAATTGTGATTGCACATACCATTTTCACGTGGAATGGGTTATATGTGGTTATAGGGTGGGGTAAAGAAAGTAATATTAACACCTTTGAATACCAATACATATGCTGTACATTTCTAATAGCTACAGTTATATACACACTACTGTTCTAACTACAGTTTCCTATATGATAACTATTTCAACTTGGTGATGGGACTGTTACTGCAACATCAATATACATTTTAGTTTTCTTCATACACATTCATATCTAGCTTTGTTCAGCTACATCATCCTGCTACATTTGCTTTATATAGCTGTAGACAAGTGTGGATGTTTGGTATATCAGACAATCATCCTATCTGCATATTTCAGACTGAGAGCAACATATCCAGATTTTGGGATACACATTCCAGATGCAGCAACACTTTGAACAGATTTCGCTGTTTGGTTTTGAATCTCACATGCATTTCATTCTGTCTTGACTGCAGTATACTTTATTCAGGGATTATTACTACTGTATTGCTGGATTCATGACACTTTCTCACACTCTCTCACTTGCTTTCATTTTACTATTCAGGATGGTACTTACTTCTAGGCTTTATTGACATGTTTTACCTGTAGTTATTACAATCCTTTCCAGCAGTCTCACTTCTGTCATGTTTCAGTATTTCCACAGGGATATATTTCACACATGTGATTTCCTCATCTTCTGCAGCTATACTTTTCAGCCTGCTGCAGGTTGTGTACTATTTTCTTACAGGTAGGGCATTTTTATTTCAGAATATATGTCAGACAGTTTCATTTTTCGGTTTAACTTACAGGCTGAAACACACTTTTGTAATCAAGCAAGACTTGCAGACACTTTCACACTGTTACTTGCAGATTTTATTCCTTACTGACTAGACTGCACTCTTTTGCTGACTGTCATACTTTTATATTTCTTTACAGTTACTGGTAGTGGATTACTGACCTGCCTGGTGGCGCAACCGCACCAGCCTATCGCCATAGGCTCTGCGGTTCATAGAACGGACACCTGCAGCTGTAATATAAATGAAGTAATATTGGAATACACATCTCCATAATATCAGCTAGTTTAATTTCTTACATACATAATTAAATGTTACTTACTCAGTAGTGGGGCGTTGGGTGTTTGCCGGGCCTCCTGGATCCAAAGGTTCAGTTGGTCCTGCTTGCGTCTCTTCAGGTCTCCATGGTGGTGATGGACCTGCTCACCAGTCCTTGGAATCCCTGTGGCACTGGTGAGATCATGAGCCAACCGGTCCCATGCCTCGGCCCTGTATGCTCCCCAGAGGACCTGGCCCTGCATGAGTTGGGCCTCATGATTATGGACTAGGAGCCAGACCATGTACCTGGACTCCTCAACATCCCACCTCTGTGCTCGATAGCAACTACCCTCTCCTACTCCTGTCATTCTGCTTGCAGGTCAGTTCTACAATCGTTTATGCTGTGTATTCCCGCCTATGGGGCTTATATAGTCCGTTTTTCCTGCACATATCTGTGATTGGCCATTTTGGAATTGTATCAACTTCAGTAAACCTGCATTGTCATGCTCCAGTTTGTATTCATTCCTATATATTAGCTATTATTGCATTTAAAGGTACTGCTGTCATGGCTTAGTGGTTCTGTACCTTGACTATGGTGTATAGTATCCTGGGTTCAAACCTGGCCACTGCTTTTTATTTTTCATGACTGTCTAGACATGCTGAGGGGTGTGTCTGTGTAAAGGCAGTTTTGATACGGCTTGCTCAACGTTGTCCATCGGTTAGCTTGTTTGCACGGTGCGCAGCTCCGTGCAAACGGGGTACGCTGCTTTAAGCCTCATTTGGCTATTGGCACACATATTACGCTCAGCTCAGTTAGGGGCACATAAATTTAGCGTGTTAGACCACTGCTCAGCTACGGGCACTCATTTTGCACCAGTTAAACCACTGCTCATCTACGGGCAGATGCACTCACTCTGTTAAACTGTAGCTCAGCTATGAGCACATCTGGCATTTTTTATTCTTTTGTTACCTCACATGTCTTCAATATAAATGGGCTATTTCATTACATTTTACATAAATTGTAGTTTTATGTGTACATATTTGTCAGGGACTTGTTTCCTGCTTATTTTGAAAAAAAAAATTGGTGTTGTGGGGGCTCGACCCATGAATGGCTGCTCTTCAGCCAACATCTCTACCGCTACGTTATTGCTTCCTGGCTCATTTTGCATATTTAGTTCTTATATGCTTTCCCACTGACTGCTAACTGTAGCTGCTCTACGGGCACGCCCGTGCAAATGAGCGCACTCACGGTTAAACATTTTTACAATTTAAAAAAAATATATAAAACGTGTTTATATGTTTTCTGTTCATAGTCTGTGGGGGCATGTGTTGTGTTCTGTTTAGTCACATTTCCGTGGACTCTGTCGTGGGTGTTTACTTTGGGTACTTTTCCTCTTCTGGGGACGTGTCCGCTTACAGGGCTCGGCCTACAGACACGCCCCCTACTGTCTTACACGGACCGTGTTGGCCTTAAGTGTGATTCAGCATGCTCTCATTAATATGCAGAGCATGCTGACATCACTCCGTTTAACTGCAGCCTCCGTGTATGAGTTATAACTCTTACACAGAGGCTTCGTGAATCCTGCCCTAAGTATTTTTCCAACACTTTCTTTTCTGAAAAAACACATTGGTAAAAATAGATAATGACATTTTCAAACAAATATATGACCACATCAAGAAAAACAATATTTATTTGGAGCACCAGCTCATAAAGGATTATGTTTAGGAAACTGTCTGTTCCAAAACCAGTGAAGGCTAGTGCTTCTAAACAGTAAATCTTATTATCTTGTTGCTAATAGAGTTAGGCAGCTCTAGAACTCCTACACTGATGAAAGTTATTTTGTTTTAGCTAGATAAACTCACCTGTCTTTTACCTTCTTGAATATCATGTTCAATGAAACCAGTTAAATGCAGAGAATCGTCAGGGACCTTATTCTAAATATTAAAGTCTTTACTGATGTTGCCAGTCTGTCTGGAGAATTTTATAATGTTGTATTTGACTGCATTAAATAATCTAAATTTTAGGTTAGAGGATAAAGGTACCTTTTTCCTCCATACTCAGCAATAAAAAAAAATAAATGTCTTAGTTGATAATAAGATTGCTTCCATACGCAATTGCTTGATAAAATGATCTATTTCTCCTAAACCATCCTTACTTATTAATCTGGCTAGGACTGTTGTCTAAAAATGCATTGCAACTGTTTTGACTAATCTACAGACGTTTAGAGTTTTGCAATCATTGTTTAAGTTGCATTTAAGCAACCAGTACAGCAATTTCATCACTTTAGAGCCTATGGTTGGATTTCACATCTCAAATTATTGGGTTTATTGCATAAAAATATATTCAGTGTATCTTAAAACTCTGTGTGGCATAACTAAAGCCAATATGCTGCTTTTGCTAAATATTCTTACACAGAAATAATCCCCGGGATTCATTAAACCCTAAATGGAGTGTATAAATAGTGCAGCAGTTGCTGCACAGAATATGGCTGCTGAGCGATTCAGCAACAGGTGATCTGACGTGCACAAGCTTGGCAGCACGATTTCTGCATGGACACCACTGCTTAATGCTAATTACCTCATTTTCTGGTGAAAACCATGCAAATGAGGTGACTTAGCGATTCAGCAAGCAGGCAGGTGTCCATACAGGAATTGAGTAAGAAGCAGAAATGTGTTCAGTTACTAGCTGAACACATTTCTGCAAATTAGAAAACAGAGACATGACAGCTCAAAATAAAGCTTGTGTTATATCTAATAGGCATGCCAATGGCTAAATATATGGCCATTAGCATGATAAATAGTTTCAATATTTTAAAATAAAACATTTATTTTTTTTGGCCGATCTAGGCCATTTAAGTACTAGCGCGCAAACGGGATTGTGCCGAAAATAAAAAAAAATGGGAAAAATCAATTTTTACAGAAATCTGCATTTTGCCATTATAATCAATGGCATGCAGAATGAAAACAATACCAGGGAACAGTGGTTTCTAAGGGGAAAGGCCCAGTGTAAGTGTGGTAACTATGGAGTAAGGCAGTGGTGTATGAAAATGCGGGGATTTATACCGAATCACAAATTTCTTATGTCAGACTGCACCTAACTGTGTAGGTGCTCTAACACCACTGTGTAGACAGGAGGAGCATCTAACATGAAAAGTGGGTGTGTCATGCTTGCTGTAAGCACATTGGAGCTCAGTGGCCTGTGTTTGCCCTTAGCTAAGTACAGCTAAGGAAGGGTGTATGTCTGAGGCTGTATTGTCTTATTCCATGAAATGCAGAGTGTGTTCGCATCCAGGGAGGGCCAGTTCTGCTTAAAACTGTTGACTTTAGCTAAATAGGTGTGCGAGGTGTGCACTGGGCCAAAAACAAAAACAAAAACAAACAAAAAAAACAACAGAAACAGCAGAACTGTTTACAATTGAGCACTGGGTATGAGTGGCATGCATCAGGGCCTAAATGGGGAGGAAAAGGGAAGGGGAAACAGCAGAAGGAAGACAATCAAGGTGAACCACCATAGCTGGCAGGTGGAATGTATCTGAATCAGCCAATTACACAGGCAGCAGCCCAGCACACTACTATAAACTATGCTAACACCTTTCAGTCTGTTTTTTCCCACAAACTCTACACCACACACATTTGGGGGAATTTTAAACTGACAAATCTAACAAAACATGTTAGGGGGTGCTGTTGCTCTGATCTATCAGTATGTGCTAGAGATTGAGGGTAGTGAGGAGGATAATGCTGACAACCAACTCAGATCAAGGAGGAGTAGAAGAGTGTTCAGATCCAGGGTAACCTACCAGGGGCTATATGATCTGGAGATAGTAGAGCGCTATAGGGTTGATAGGGACATTCTTCACCAACTTGTTGAGCTGTGCCAGCCCCGCCTCAGACCCAGAACCAACAGAGGGAAACCCATCAGAGTGGATACCAAGGTGTGTGTAGCCTTAAGAATACTAGCTACAGGTACTTTCCAAAGACCAAAGACTAGGGATATCATGGGGGTCTCACAGGCATCTGCATCCATGATACTCCACCAGTTCCTGGATGCCATGTGACCACATGCTGCTGACTACATTTACTTCCCCAGCACCCGTGAGGAGAGGACCAGCAATATGCATCTCTTCCACCATGTGGCAGAATACCTAGAGGTAGTGGGTGCCATAGACTGCATGCACATCCACATAAAAGCACCACCTGGTGACCAGGGTAGTGTCTACCTAAACCGCTAGGGCTTCCATCAGCTGCCAGGTCATGTGTGATGCCCAGTGCATTATCATGAATGTGCATGCTGGCAGCCCTGGAAGCTATCATGACTCCCATGTCTGGCATTTGTCACAGCTGTACTGGGCATTTGCCAGTGTGGGCATCCCATATGGCCATCTGGTGGGGGATGCTGGCTACTCACTGTAGCCGTGGATGATGACACCCATCAAAAATGCACACACACCCACATAAGAATGCCATAATGAGGCACACACAGAAACCAGGATCATTATAGAGCATGTGTTTGGGATGTTCAAGTAACGGTTCCACTGCCTTGACATATCTGGTGGAGCCTTGCAGTATTCTCCAGCTACATGTGCACACATGTTCATAGTATGTGCCATGTTGCACAATATGATCCTGCAGAAACAGCTGCAGCAGGAACAAAACAGGGAAGGGACATACAGCCCCCCACCATTGCCAAGGTCTCCACAGGCACAGAGGGACTCGGAGGAGGAACATCCTTTGCCTGCCCCTGTAGGCAGATGGAGGCATGCCCAGTTTGCACTGTCACTGGAAAAAAGGCAACGCATAGCACATACACTGACACTGTAGGACCCGAGGGACTGATCTCACTCTCTCTCTGACTCACACACACAGTAAAATTAATGCCAAAAATCACACCACCTATACCTTGCCAAGTATAGGCAGTGTACTGTGTGCATCTGACATAGTCATCCCTCAAGCATCATCCTCACAACAGCCTTAGGCACAAGGTAAGTCAGTCTCCTTAACAAAATAAACAAATGGAGTGGAATGTTCTGATAGCATTTATATGGTATTGATTCAGGCATGGAAGGGAATGGGGTGGCTTACTGGGATAGCAGCAGACAACTGACAGCTCTGTGGGACAGCAAGAAGTGTAAACTCAGTACTCACCTACCCACACCATGCAGTATCACCCTAGATAACAAATACCACTGCAGTATATGTTTTGAGCCAAATTACTGGGGGGGTCATAGGTCACATGCATGGTTTTAAAGTGAGGGTCCCATACCCACCCCCAACCTCACCCAGTAGATCAGCTGTAGAAAACCATACAGAAATGTCTGGCAAAGGCCCCTGCATGGCAACATCCATGAAATCCCCACCTACATACTTTTACACAGTGATATCACAGCAGGTCTGGCAGTGACAGTATGGCTTTGAAAGGTAAGAAGGTTGAAACTACAAATGTTTATGGCAGACCAATCTGACCTATGGTCAATAGTATTATGTCTGTAGCCTCAAAAATAGGGCACACCACTATGCTAAATGGGACCAAAATGTTAAGCAAGTATCAGCACAGTCTCTGCAAATGTTCATAGTTCATAGAGTTCATAGATTAGTTCATAGTTCATGTGTATTGTGTACAGATGTATCACCCCCCCCCCCCATAGTCTCATAGAAATGCAGTAACATGTCCCTAGCCTTAAGCAGTATCCAGCCATCAACTAGAGTGATGGCTCAACACAAATAGAAAGCAATTGTCAGTAACACCCACAGTCATACTACTGGTACCATCCTAAGGTTGTCCACTGCCAGCAGCCTGGGCACATATGATCATCAGAATGCACTGCCGTGCTACAGGTGGCCTAGATCTCTCACACCTGACCTACAGGCCTGTGGCAAATGCCCATGCCTCACCCACAGTGCCCTGTTAGGGAGTGTCATGGGGTCCATAACATGAAAATAACTCAGTCTACAAAATGCAAAGAAAGGCCATGCTGCTAACTGCTAGGAGAAAACCTGCCAGTGTCAGAGAGCCAGAAGTCTGGACAAAGCCATGAATAATGGGGTGAAATAGGTCCAAAGAGGATGCCTTTGAAATATTGCTCTAATAATGTTATAAAGTTGATGGAATGATTGTAGTAGCCTGGAATGTCTGATGGGTATGAAGTCTGAAACTGCAATGTCAACTGTCAGTAATATCTGACTTCAACCCTGAGTGACTTGCAAAACACTTTTCCTTGAAAACCACACTTGTTTGGGTAACCAACAAGATATATGAGTCATGGATGTGAACATTCTGTGATACCCTGTACAGTCGACAGACAGGACTAAGAGTCTAAACATGGGAATTCACTCATGGCAGGCAGTCCTAACCCTGGAAGATGGTGACATGTATGCACCCACAGAACCCTGTCCCACAGCCATGGGGACTAGCACACCCTTCTCTGGTGTGTGCATCATCCATCCTGTAGTCCTCTAGTAAATCACTGTGATGATCTGAGGAGGTTTTCACGAGGTACTGAAATAATACATGGCAGTGTCAAATGACATATATGTCAGATGTCTGATAAAACAAGCCATGTAATCCTAGCAACCCATACATTACTGAGAGAAATAGCCACAATCACCCCATGGCTCATTGTCTCCCCATTTTGATAGGCCATCTCCAGATATCATGCACCAACAGGTTGAGAGGTATGGCTACAGCATGAAACAAACCAGAATGGAGTACAACAATCCCTGGAATGGAGTCCTACATGTACTATAAAAGGTCACATGGAGCATGCTCATACACTTAGAGAAATGTCAGTAAAATGTGGGAATGAACAGGCCTTCCCCACCCAGTGCACTTCCCATTGCCCAACTTTAGCAGTCCTGAAGATGTCTGTCACCATAGAAGTCCCTTTCATCAGATCTCAGCCCTATAAGCTCTGTGGCATGTGCGATAACTGTGTAATGCTATAATACAAATAACTAGTTAGGTAGGAGCTCTACTCTCAGTCCACCCAAATGTAAAAGTATGTGTGTGTGTGTGTGTGTGTGTGTGTGTGTGTGTGTGTGTGTGTGTGTGTGTGTGTGTGTGTGTGTGTGTGTGTGTGTGTGTGTGTGTGTGTGTGTGTGTGTGTGTGTATGTGTGTGTTAACAAGTTAAAGGTTTTGGGTCCATTCAAACCCAGTACACTTCCACTTCCCCTACTTTAGCAGTCATGCAGATATCAGTCACCTTAGAAGCCCCTTTCATCAGGCTTCAGAACCATAAGCTCTGTGGTGCGTACAATAACTGCATAACACTATAGTACAAATAACTAGTTAGGTAGGAGTTCTAATCTCAAACCTGGCCGATGTAAAAGTGTGTGTGTTTACAAGTAAAAGCTTTTGGGTCCATTCAAACCCAGTACACTTCCCCTTTCCCTACTTTAGCAGTCCTGCAGGTATCAGTCACCATAGAAGTGCCTTTCATCAGGCTTCAGCCCCCATAAGCTCTGTGGCATGTGCGATAACTGCATAACACTGTAGTACAAATAACTAGTTAGGTAGGAGTTCTAATCCCATTTCTGGCAAATGTGTGTGTGTGTGTGTGTGTGTGTGTGTGTGTGTGTGTGTGTGTGTGTGTGTGTGTGTGTGTGTGTAGTTTAAAGTATTTGTGGCCTCTCTCACCCAGTACATCACCCATTGCCATACTTTACAAGGGCTGATGATGTTCCTCACCTTAGAAGTACTTTGGACAGCCTTCACTCTATAAGCTCCATGGCACATGTGCTAAATGTGTAACACTGTAGTAGCAATTAATAGATAGGTAGGGGTTCTAATATCAGTCTAGGCAAGCATGTGTGTGTGTGTGTGTGTGTGTGTGTGTGTGTGTGTGTGTGTGTGTGTGTAGTTTAAAGTATTTGTGGCCTCTCTCACCCAGTACATCACCCATTGCCATACTTTACAAGGGCTGATGATGTTCCTCACCTTAGAAGTACTTTGGACAGCCTTCACTCTATAAGCTCCATGGCACATGTGCTAAATGTGTAACACTGTAGTAGCAATTAATAGATAGGTAGGGGTTCTAATATCAGTCTAGGCAAGCATGTGTGTGTGTGTGTGTGTTTGTGTGTGTGTGTGTGTGTGCAGTATCCTGTCTGTGTTGGGGCTGTTGTGTTTATGTGAGAACCATACTATTGGGGGGTGGGTTTTGCTACTTTTTGCTGTCACCCACCCAGTACATATCCCAGTGTCCACATTACAAGGCCCACAGTTGTCATCCATTATATAGGGACCTATAGACACTCTGCAGCCCTATAAGCATTGTTCCATGTGCAATAACTATGTGACAGTATGGAATAGATAACAAGATAGGCTTCCCATCTAATCCTTGAATATCACTCCCCACTCAGAAATCATACACAAACACAGTCAGGTAAGCAGCCACACCTACATCAGTAGGCAGCCTGCATACCAGCTCATAGATAGAATCCACAATGTGAAAGCAGCGGACTCCATGTCAGACTGCTGAACAGTCATGAGTAGAGTCCCATAGGTTGTGGACCTGGATTACCTCATGTTTGGGATCCACACCTCTGAGGACCAGCCCAATATAAAGGCGCCCTGGCTGATAATGTTTGCAGATGCACTACAAGGCGGGTGCTATTATTACCCCTTCCCCACATGAGGTTGACATCCTTCACAAAGGCCTCTCTGAGCCCTATGACTCTTGTCAGAACCCTGGACATAAGCTCAATGCCAGATGGTGTGCTGCCATGCCCTTTGGGTATGACATGGTTCCCATAAAGTAATACATTAATGGTAGTCCACTGAATACTGATGTAGGCATAACAGAACTGGGAACACAAGTTGACAGGGAGCTGTAGGGTGACCACCACAGTGCCACTATCTTCCGAACGTCCTTCCATGTGTCACCTCTCCTGACTCAGGGTGTTGAATCCAGGAAGTAAAAGGACAGTGTTTTCCTGTACACATCCCTCAGTAGGCCAATCAATGTGTACTATGGACCATTTGCCATGTACCCCACTGGACACCAGCAACAACAGGAGAGCTGTAAATGTACCTCACAAAGAGGATCTGAGGTACTACATGCTTGCCCCATATGGACAGAATCCATCAACTGCAATGAATCTCTGTCTCATACTGGCTACTTAGGAGCGATCTCTGCCTGACATAAACAGCCATCTCTGACCCAACCCTGTCAGGAATGCTACATCTGAGGACACCAATCTGTCCACACAACATGCCCCAGATACCTCAACCCCATCCTCACAATCAACAGGACATGCTGGAAGGACAGGTTCACAACCCAGAGACTGGCCATGCCATGGAATAGATGCCACATACATGTCATACTGAGCACATCACTGACCCTCTTCAAGAAAAATCAGAAGGAGTGGATGGGGAATAGAATACCCACCCTGGGGATCACTCCAGTGACTATACTCAGTAGACACACTGGGGAGCATCGTCAGGTGGCATGATGTCAGTGTATCCCCATGGGCTAGCCTTGTAAAGCCTCCATGGCTATTTGCTGCATACACACCTATCACTCTTTGAACCTATGGATCTTAGTACTGTCAAATGTGTATGCGTGCATTAGTGCATCTGAAAGTGTTTCTGAGTGTGTAAACATGTGGGTGAAAGTAGTTGTTGGCCTATCTCATCCAGTACAACTACCGTTGCCATACCTCACAAGTGCTGTAGATGTAATTCACTATATAGATACTTTGGGACACTCCACAAACTATAACCTCTGTGGTGTGTGCGATAACTGCATAACACTATAATACCAATAAACACATAGCTATGGGTTCTAACATGAGTCCTCACAAATGTGTATGTAAGTACGTATATGTGTAGGTTACCATATTTTGTGGCCTTTCTCACCCAGTACACCACCCACTGTCATAATTTGCAAGGCCTGATGATGTCCCTTACCACAGAAGTACCTTTGGACAAGTGGCACCCCATAACCTCTGTGGCACATGATAAATGCATAACAATAAATAGATAAGTAGGGGTTCTACTCCCAACCCTGGCAAATGTGTGCGAGAGAAGAGTATCTTGTGTGTGTTTGTGTGTGAATGACATTCATTGGATGAGCATGGATTCTGGATGAGCAGTGATTCATATTTTATGCCATGGTACACACAGTACACATTCCTAATTCTACTGTATGAGGTCCACTGTTCACATCAACTGCAGTGGTATCTGTAGACACTCTTCAGTCCTATAAACCCTGAACAACAGTATGGAATAGTATGGTACAAATAACATGATAGGTTGGTCTGCTAATGTCAGTACTGGCAAGTGTGTGTGTGTGTGTGGGGGGGGATGAGTGTGTGTGTGTGTGTGGGTGTGTGTGTGCATGTGCGTGTGTGTGTGTGTGTGTGTGTGTGTGTGTGTGTGTGTGTGTGTGTGTGTGTATAACAGTGGTTGTAAGTGTGTAGACTTGTATGCGACACTAGTATGAGTGCTCACACACCCAGTACAGCCACCATTGCCTTACTCCAGAAGACCACGTGATGTTATTCACCTTACAGGTACCTTGTAGCACTCATCACACTAGTAGTCCTGTGCCACCTGCAATAACCGCATAATAGTGTGGTACCACAACTTGATGGGTACAACACTGGCAACTGTGATCCTGTGTGTGTGTGTGTGTGTGTGTGTGTGTGTGTGTGTGTGTGTGTGTGTGTGTGTGTGTGTGTGTGTGTGTGTGTGTGTGTGAACAGTATTCCCTGTGTGTTTGGTCGACACAATATCCTCTGCGGTTGAGGGCATTATCAATCTGAGGTGGGTTCCACCCACCACACTTACCATTGTCCAGTATACTAGAGCTGATGTCAACCACCAGAGACTGAGATACAACCCCTAAGCCCTATAATCTGTGAGGCACATGCAAGAACTGTTGCACAGACCTGGGAAGTATGTGCAGATACAGCTGTACCCCGACAATGACGTGGTCGATGTGTTACTACACTCCCATACCCCTTGTTGTTGATGTCTGCAGGGCCAGATTCTGCTGACACACAGACACCTGGAACACAAATAGAATAGAGCATGTGAGAACATATTTGCTTAGTGTTACTAACACCAATAATGCATCATGGCTGAAAAGGCACACACACACTCTGATGTGTGCCCATTACAAATGCCAGATGACAGCACCTTACACAGCATTAAATAGCTACACTCTATTAAAGTCACCCTGTGCATCAGACCCATATAAGCATGTCCCTGCATCGATGGTATGGATGTGGCACAGGTATCATTATATGCACAGGATGTTCTGTGGGTTTGCCAGAAGCCTAGGCTGGGCCACACAGTTGATATCATGTGTGTGTGTGTGTGTGTGTGTGTGTGTGTGTGTGTGTGTGTGTGTGTGTGTGTGTGTGTGTGTGTGTGTTCTAGGGCTGTTCACTAAATGGGCAGTGCAGGGGTGGTGTGTGTGTGTGTGTGTGTGTGTGTGTGTGTGTGTGTGTGTGTGTGTGTGTGTGTGTGTGTGGGTGTGTGTGTGTGTGGGTGTGTGTGTGTGTGTAGGTTACTTTTCTGATGGTGATGTGTGTGTGTTTATATGTGCACAGTCACACCATGTGGGCACCCTACACAGGGGTATTTTGGACAGTTGTGGGCCGTACATGGCAGGGTGTACAGTTCACCATCTTTGGCTACAGACACAGGAACTGGGCTTGCTGAGGATATCACCATGGCCGAGTCCAGATGCAGATTTACTCCCCGCTGGTGACTGCTGCCCACTGGATCCGCATCCCTGTTGGGACCAGCCAGGATCATGTCCCCATGGACTGCTGCATCATGGTGTGGACAACACACTCCCTTCAGTAGTGTCAGTGGTACTGCCACCATAGGAATGTGATGGTGCATGGTGTCATAAAGCCACATGGCTGCTGGCCAGTATCAACCAAATGTTCAGGCACAGATATTTCACAGTCAAGGAATGCCAAAGTCTCCCCCCACCATCAATCCATGACCCCAGTATGCTCACAGATGGCTGCAGTGAGTTCATATTGCCACGGACACCAGGGACATGCTCATCCATGAACCTGCGTATATGTCTGGTATTATGTTCATTATGTGCCTGTGCCCCATGACAGCCTGAAACATGTGTCTGGTGACTGCTGCAGTGGCACTTGCAACAGAAGCATGATGGGCTCCAATCCTCCTCCAAGCACCTCTGCCCATCTGCCTGTATGGGACCTCACCAGCACTCTGGCTATACTAGTGCCTGCACCCTTACTTGCAATAGTCACCACAATAGTCTGCTCCATGCCACCACCCACCAACTGCACATTATCTGTGGCACTGGTGATGTTTATTGTGTGGGCATTGTGACTGTGTACGGGATGGGGTTGACAATAGTGGGATGCCAACTGATGGCACAGTATCAGCTCCTAACAACTGCACCTGTGCCTCAATATGAGTATCATCATGGTCAGATTCTGCAGAGACACTGACATCAGTCAGCAGCTGCTATGTCCACCTGTGATGGAAAAACAACATATGTAAATCACTACTGGCACTATAAGGTTTGCTGGTATATACACACATACACACACACACACGCACACACACGCACACACACACACACACACACACACACGCACACACACGCACACACACGCACACACACACACACACACACTGGTGAGGTGCCTCAAAGGCATTACACAGACCTCACATTAGCTAACTGAGGGCATTCACGACACCCAGTCAGACAATAACACAGACACTCTGGATGGACCCTCAGCATCATGCAGTGCAGCCCTTTCCAATTACCGCTACTACTAATATACACCTCTGGGATACGTGAGTGGTGTTAGTAAGTGATGGCCCTTCACCTAGCACACACTGCACCCATGTAAATTATTGCTGTTTACCTGTATAGTACTGTGGTAATTCCTGCAGAACATACCCCCAACTGTAGAGGGTTTTGCTGAATGTCTACATGTGTGGTCATTTGTTTGATCGGATCCTCATAACTCCTGTGTTTGTCTGATACATTACTGTGTTGTCCTTTGGATTGGTGCCACTAAGTAATGTCCTAATTGGAGGTGCAGACTGCATAACCTGCCGTACATATATTTTAAAACAAAGCCATTTATTCAAACAACTTCCCAAGCTTACAGTGTATAAAGTAAGTGTAAACACACCTGTTAAACTGCCAAGTTTTTGTGATATATTACATAAGGCCTCAAAAATTAGGTCATAACATTGCCATCATTTCATATGACATATGACTGGTGCAATCCAAATGAAGATCATACACATCAGTTATAGGTAACATCTGGTAACTGAAATAGGTACAATAGGCTGGTTGCATGAGTGTGCAAACCCTTAAAATAATACTCTGTTAAAGCAACTTCTGATTTAATCACAGCATGCAGTCCTCTTGGGAAGGTGTCTATCAGCATGGCATATCTTGACTTGCCAATGTTTGTACACTCTCCCTTGCAAAACACTTCCAACTATGTTAGATTGCAAGGGCATCCCATGTGCACCACTCTCTTCAGGTCACCCTGTATATATCCTATTGGATGTAGGTGTGAGCTCTGACTCAGCCAGTGCAGAACATTATATGTGTTCTGGTGAAACCATCCTTTTGTTGATATGGATGTATGGTTTGGACCATTGTTGTGTGGAAAGGTGGAATTCTTCACCATCCACAGCTATGTGGCAGACACCAGAATGTTTTGGAGCCACAAGGGACCAGTGTATTAAACTGTCCATAATCCCCTCTAACTTGGCTACAGCCCCAATTCCAGCTTATGAACAGCAACTCCAAAGTAGGACACTGCCATCCCCATGTTTCACCGTGGGGGTGTTGTTGTTGTGGTGATGTGCAGTGGTGATATTGTGCCAAACACACTTGTCAGAATTGTGAACAATGAGTACAGCTGTGGTCTCATATTACCATAACACATTTTCCCACTTGCTTTTTGGAGATCTGATGTATTGTTTTCAGACTTTCACCAGGCCTGGATATTGTTTGGTGTGAGGAACGTCTGCCATCTTCCAACCGTACCCTCTAGGCAGGACATATGGAGACCATGGAAGGTTGTTGTGACATGTAATACACACCCAGTACTTGCTGGAGATTCCTGATACTCCTTCACTGTTGCTGTTGGGCTCCTGGCAGCCTCCCTGGCCAGTTTTGGTCTTGTATTCTCATAGACTTTGGTGGGATATCCACTCATTTGCAATGTCACTGTAGCCTCATATTTTCACAACCTTTTGATGACTGTCTGCACTGTGTTCCATGGTATGTGCAATTCTGTGGAACTGTGTGGGTACCTTTCTCCGGGCTGATACATATCAAACATGTGGCCCCATAGCAGCTTCATCAGCCCTATATGAACCATGGCTGTTGCTGTAGCAGGCAACTGGGTATATGATGGGATAATCCTGGTAGGACAGCTGACCGTTAGTTGCTGTTAATCAAAAAGTCTCTGTAATTGATGGCTGTTGTGTACACAATAAGATGTACTACTTTAGTTATATAAAAAGCTGCATCAACACAGTACTAGCTTCAGCCTGTGCACACATATGCATCTAGGTTGTTGTACTATTGTTATGTATCATTATTGTTCCACTAACAGATTTGTTTGCTTTACAATTGAATTGTATAGTTATAGGTCACATGAAAGATTGACAGTATTCTGAACCTGTCTATTGTGCTCTCATTTTTGTATACCATACATACCTGGCATTCTAACAGGTGTGTACAACATTTATATGCACTGTATACCACTAATTTCTATAATATGACCCTGGTTTTTGTCCTTTATCCCCCAATTTTGTCAGTCTTTGTCCAGGTGTCCTGCAATGACAGGTTGTGAGGTATGCTATGATATGACATATGTGACATCTTCTGCAAATAGGCCCCTGTCATGACCACCATAATTCAATGCAGTAAACAGTACCACAGGTGAACATGCAGATATTGCCAAATGGGTGTAACAGTTGTGTGCATGGTCACATCTATTGACTTTAGCATGCCTGAGGTACTGGTGAGCCACAACAAGGAAACCCCATACTTACTAGGTTCAGGCTGCTGTCCCATGTGCAGACCAGAGGGACCTATGTAGTTGTGAGGGAGAAGTATTGTCAGCAGATTCACATTAGACATTGGTACAAGATGACGGCTAAGTTTCTGCACAGGTACAGTACACACTATGATATTACACAATTTGCTGCCTTCACCATAGATGTGCACTTGTGTGCATTACTACATCCCACCCACTAATCCATTTTGCACTGACATATGCATCTAGAGACTCTGTAGAAGATATTAAATGCTACCTCATTATATTGGTGTGCACTTTGGCCTTACCTGGATGCTCCTTGCCTGTTTCCTGGGTACCTCCCACATACACAACTGCGTTTTCCTGTGTCTGAGTTTGTGTGGGGGCTACCCCAAGGTTGACAAGGAGTTCCTCTGTCATCGTAAGTGGGAACTGTGTGGCTGGCCCCCCACCGGTAGCAGTACGGTCCCTCGCTACAGCAGCAGCCCTTTGCCAGGCACATCATATCAGGTCAGTTCCTCTATGCCTGACCTGATCATGTGTGCATCCATGGTGGCCCAACACGTTCACACTGTGAATGATCTCATCTGACAGGCAGTCTGCTCCTGCAGATTTTGCCAGCTACATTCAGAAAGGATGACTTAGTTTAAGATTACAGCTTCTGTGATGGCTGCTGTCTCCACATCAATGTAAGGTGTTTACTGCTGCATGGCACCTGGAGGACATACACAGGGAAACACATCACAGGACCTCAGACATTGCCCAGAGTTCTTTACAGAGCCAACACATGCATATGGATTATCATTAGCTACCACTTACAAACACATCATACCCCTGTACCTGTCAGCACTTTATGAACATGCATTGTACTCCTGGTCCTGATGTGTCATGTTCCCCCCAATGAGGGCCAATACATTGCATAAACCACCATTCATCATCCACGTTTGTGTAGAGGGATGACAGTGGCCATGTTCCTTGCAGATGGGATGTCAATGGTGCTCTGGTTTTGCTTGCATAAAGTGTTCAATGGAGTTGGAAGCATATACCTGGGTTCATGTAGGATGCAGACAGGAATGTTGTCAGGCCCCAAGGGGACTAGCTTTTGTTGTCAACTTTGATTAGGCAGTTTGCACCTGACTCACGATGATGAGGGGAGGGGTGCGTGTGTTGTGCATGTCCACTTATACTGATAGTGATCCAGGGTGATGATGTTTTCCCTAAACCTGTCTGCAGCAGGTTGGCTGTAGCTATGGTGTGTGTGTATGTGCCATGATTGACCACCATTACAGGGTGAGCATGGTCAGTGCCTCGGAGACTAAAGACATGTGAAGATGGTTTTGTGATTGCCCTTAGTGGATGTGTCCAATTTGTACTCATAGTTAGCCTTACAGTAATCCACCTGTGACCTATTATGCTCGTTCAGATAAAGGTTGACATGCCGCCCAGTTGGTGCCTGCTCCTACTCTGCCCTGTACTAACAATATAGCATCACATTATGTGCTTTGTGCATTGCTGCTGTCCAGCAAAGGGGTTTTCTCTACTTTGGTGGAGACAGGTTTTACAAGTAAGGTTTTGCTGATGCCATACAGCTATGTGGGTGGTCATATATCTGTTTTTAGTAGGCATGGACACAGGATCAGAACACAGTTGGCCACCTCTACAGTTTCAGCGTGCTACTCATGCTTATTATACTACCCATGTCTGTGTCAGGGCAATGACACCACCAGTAGTTGTAGAGGTGTAACTGTTGGATGCACAGAAACTAAGGTTACACACGCGTACAACATGTACAGCTTATTCACCTGACTTTTGCATTCCATGTCAGTTGTTATGAGGTAGCCAGGTACACCTACTCATGCATACATATGCACATGCAATACCTGCTACACATTTCTATTCTATGGCAGTATGGCACATTATAATGACAGTCTTGCTGCTCAGTCAGTCATATCAACCTGTTAGGGCAGGACATCTGTAGGACAACGTATATAGATGGTGGGCTATGGGTTGAAATTAGTGACACTTTCTTCATATTGCTGTAAACCACATATGTCATTTGATAGTGCAGTAGGCTTTGCAATCACAGACATACCCTGGTAGATGTCTGATGCTCATATGGCAGTCAGAGAGGTGAAAGGTTAGGTGTGTGGTAGTGAGGGTAGAAACTGTTAATGTTGTGAGTGTGACTGGTATGGGGACAGAGCTAGCTGATATGCTGGACAGAGAAAAGTTGGATATATTGTGTGTGCCAGAGGCCACATGGAAGGGATGTACAGCTGTGTGTATCAGAGTCAGGTACAAATAGTTCTATCACGGTGTGTATGGCAGGGGAAATGGTGTAGGGGTTAACCTGAAGGAACATTATGCCAAGAGTGTTTGTGTAGGTGATGAGTGTCGGGTAGAGTGATGTTCAGGAGGCTGGGAATTGATGGTGTAATGTTGACAGTTGTTAGTGCAAATGGTCCGATAATTGTGTGTATAATGGATGAGACAGACATACTTGGTGTGGTTGGATGAAGGGGTGATGCGTGTACCCAAGGGTGAGTGAGTGGTGATTGGAGCAAATTTCACTGGGCATGTTGATGAAGGGGACAGAGATGATGCATAAGTGATGTGTAGTTATGGAGTTAAGCAAAGGAATGCAGAAGTTGAGATGGTGGTGGAGTTTTTCACAGAAGGTGGACATGGGTGTGGTTAATACATAGCATCACAAGACTGAGGGGCATAGAGTGACATACAAGAGTGGAGGAAGATGCACACAGGTGGATTATCTCCTATGCAGTTGGGCATTTTTGAAGAGGATTGGTAACTGTAAAGTGATGATGGGGGAAAGTGTAGTTAGCCAGCATGGAAGGCTGGTCTATGGGACAATGTTAGTGATCATGAAGAGGAGGAGGAGTGTGAGGGTGGTACCATGGATCAAATGGTGGATACTGAGAAACAGTGATTGTGAGGTTGAGTTCAGGGAAGAGTTAAGACAGGCAGTTGGTGGCAGTGAAGAGTTAGCAAATACCTGGGTAACTACAGCCAAGCTAGTAAGGCAGATTAGTAGAGCAGAGCTTGGTGTGACATCTGCACAGAGGAAGGCGTTCAAGGAGACTTGGTGGTGGCATGAGGAAGTACAGGGGAGTATACAGAGAAAGAGGTTGGCCAAGCAGAAGTGGGATTGTCAGACAGATGCAGAAAGTAGACAGGTGTATAGGGAGATGGGGTGCATGGCAAAGAGAGTGGTGGCAAAGGCTGAGGATGGTGCATCTGAAGGGTTGTATGTAAGGTCGGACACCAAGGATGGAGAATAGGACCTGTACCAATTGGCTTGACAGAGGCATGTAGCTAGGAAGGATGTGCAGCAGATAAGGCTGAGAAAGAATAATGGTGGAAGTGTACTCACAAGCGAGGAGAGTGTGTTGAGCAGGTGGAAACAGTACTTTGATGGGCTGTTGAATGAAGAGAATGAGAGAGTGAGAAGGTTGGATGATGTGGTATTGTGAATCAGAATGTGCAACAAATTATCAAGGGGGAAGTAAGGATAGCTATGAAGAGGTTTAAGAATGGATAGGCTATTGGTCCAGATGACATACATGTGGAAGCACGGATGTGTTTAGGAGAAATGGCAGTGGTCTTTTTAACCAGATTGTTTACTGTAATTTAGGAAAGAGAGAGGATGCATGAGGAGTGGATGAAATGTGTTTGACTACTGATTATGAGAATAAGGGTGGTGTGCAGAGCTGTAGTAACTACAGAGGGATAACAATGATGAGTCACAACATGAGGTAATGGTAAAGGGTGGTGGAAGCTAGGCTAAGAAGGGAGGTGAAGACTACTGATCAGCAGCATGGTTTCATGCCAGGATAGAGCAGTGTTGATGAGGCATACAGAGAAGGCTGGATATAGCTGCATTGTGTCTTTGTAGACTTACAGAAAGCATATGACAGGATTCCTAGAGAGGAGTTGTGGTATTATATGTGATGGTCAGGAGTGGCGGAGGAATCCATAAGAATGCTACAGGATATGTACAAGGTTAGTGTGACAGAAGTGAGTTCTGCATTGGGAGTGACAGGTGTGTTTAAGGTGGGGGTGGGAGTATATCAGGGATCGACTATGAGCCCTTTTCTATTTGCAGTGGCTATGGACAGGTTGACAGACATGATCAGACAGGAGACCCCTAGACTGTGCTATTTGCAGATGACATTGTGGTCTGTAGTGAGAGTAGGAAACTGGTTGAGGAGACCCTGGTGAGGTGGAGGTATGGTCTAGAGGGGGAGGAATGATGGTCAGCAGGACTAAGATGGAATATATGTGTGTGAATGGGAGGGAGGATGGAGGAATGGTGAGGATGCAGGGAGTACAGTTTGCTAAGGTGGATAGGTGTAAATACTTGGAAACAACAGTTCAGAGTAATGGCGAGTGTGGGGGAGAGGTGACCATGTGAGTACGGGCAGGATGTGGGTGGTGGGGAAGAGTGTCATGTGTGATTTGTGACAGACAAGTACCATTAAGAGTGATAGGGAATGTCTACAAGAGGGTAGAGAGACCAGCTATGATATATGGGTTGGAGACATTGGCATTGAAAAAATAGGCACAAGTCAGAGCTGCATGTAGCAGAGTTACTGATGGTATGATTGACACTGGGTGTGGCCTAACAGTGTCACAGTCAGTACTGTGCAACACATAATCCAGTAGTGCTCATATGTGAGTCATCCTTTCCTGGGGTGACTCGAGGCCATGAGCTGTGTTCTATGTCACTGCAGACAGACACAGATGCTATGGCCATAAGTTTTGCTCAGCAATATATTAGTACAGCATGTGTTGTTGAGACATAATATTGTTTAAACTTCCTATTTTCCATATTTACATGCCCCCTACTACATTCCATTACAGGCTTGATTGTTTGACATAGCTGTGTTTATTTGTTTTCAGTTCAGTTGGTATACTCCATTAGTCTCAGTGCGTGTGTGTGTCTGTCTGTTTCTCTCTGTGTGTATGTGTGTGTGTGTGTGTGTGTGTGTGTGTGTCTGTCTGTCTATCTCTGAGACAGATGTAGGGTATACATCTGTTTTGTAATGGCAGCATTAGGCACCATCTTGCCTTTAGTAGGTAATGCTCATGAGCAGATGATGGCCTGTGCACCACTTGGAGTCCCCCACTTGCTAATTGCATGTGGAACAGCTGTGATATCATTCCCATACCCAATAGCATGGAAACACACTCCTATACCTGAGTACTTCATGTGGGCATTGCCCCTTTTCCTTGCCTGGGAGGAGTACTTCATGGAGGTGTGTGTGACAAACAGCATCACAGAGTGTAGTTGGGAATACCTCTTACGACAAACACTGTGGAGACAGCCCAACAAACTGGGGAAGAATTTTCCAGACATAGGAACAGAATGCAAGTATTGCTGTTATACAGTTGAACTAATGGTCATTTGACAGGATTTGTGTGGAGACGGCTGCTCTGCATGAATTTACGTCTGATAGTGTTATGTGGTTGACATAATTTTCAAATATAGGGCTATCCACAGACTGGCCAGAGTTTGGACTCATATTTGGTGTGTTACTCCCACATTTTTTGGCCTTGGAAATTCAGTAGCATACTCTGAGGATTGCAGTCAGTAAATGGTAACATCCATGTGTGTTTCTGACTTCATATCCCTCCGAACAGATATGTTACAACAACCCTGTTACACCAGCAACTTTCTCAGTTTAGACAGGAATATGTCAATAATGACCCTGTGTTTGGGTCTCTGCCCCCAAATATGTCAGGCTTTGTCCAGATGTCATGCTGTAAGAGTCGTATAGGTGTAGTATATCATTATATAGTAACTTCATTCCAGATATCATCCCAGTGATGCATCAGAATGCCAGACATGTTACATGTTGAAGGCCTTATATATGAGGATGAAGCCTGGACGTTCTGTGTGACTCTATACTGTTGAGATGAGTGTGTATTTCTGACCATTGTTGACAGACTGTCAGGATTGTGTAGCATTGTATTGTGAATGAGTTAGTTGGCCTTTGTAGGGGGGGAGATGTAAGTGTTGATGGTCCTTTTCTATCTGACTTTGCGCACTGCTCCAGTTTCTGGTGCTCTATCAGCTGTATATGTTTGTCAGGGCAGACTGAGACATGTCCCATACCACAGTCAGGCATCAGACTACATTGTGAATTGGGCAAGTATATACAGGGATAGTGTGTGAGTGGCAAACATGCTGATGATTTTGTTCACACAGTCCATATACTGTACTGTTCCTGTGGCTTACCAGTATGTCACTTTGAGTGCGGTGAGATTGGTTCTGGGTATGCACTATACCTCTGGTGTCTGTTGGTCAGTGCTGTTACATCTCTGTAGTGCCTGATATATTTGTAATTACATGTGTATTCTCCCATAGCAAATTTGGGTTTGTGTTGAGTTAGTTTGCCTGTACTTTAAACAGTACTTGGTGGCATGCCTAACAGCTCAGTATAGTTTCCCTACTGTGATGTTATGTCTTAATATTTATCAGATGTACTGTTGCCTGGCCCCCATACATGTGTATGTCTGACACATTAGTGGGATGATGTAAAGATATTTGTCAGTGAGTAACAGGGAATAATTTGGTTTTGGACTTGGGCTATTCCAGTCAATATATGTTACAACAGACAGGAGGGTGTTACTGCATCAACTGTGTCACCTTATCTACTCCACTATTTGGGATATGTTCCGGTTTCATGGCTTTACCCCACCCCTTGGTCAGGCTTGGTCCAGATTTGTTGCATTAAGGGGTTCTGAGCATACCTCTTGACTGGCCAAATTGTTTCAGACTGTCCAGGATTATAGCAAAATGTTAAATAAAAAAAAATAAATAAAAAAAAATCATTATTTTAATTTCTGTGGTAAATCACTGTGATGATGTGAGGATTTCTCTCTGTAAATGATGACATACATTTCAGTTTCAGAACTCACATCCTTTTGGACATATATGCTGACACAAACCCTGTTACTGTAGGAGCATTCTACATTTACAGCCTTTGTCCAGAATTATTGAACTAAGAGGTGTAGAGGTATGGTGCTGGTTATTACTCCACTACATGTATATTTATTCCTTTTTTGATATCTATACATATGTTTATATAACAATATATATGTATATATTCTATACATATTTGTTTTATATGTATAGCTCCATACATCTGATGTATATACTTTTTAATATTTATCTATCACCATACACATCTATATGTGTATATATATGGGTACCTATCAGTTCACCGACAGTTCAGCGACACTCACATGTTCGACTCCACATCATCGACACTTCATAACATCGACGTTTCAGGTAAGCGCTCTTCCCCCTCACAGGACCCATGGTAGCACTAGTTTCACTATTAAGAAGGTAAGGACAACGCTGTCAGGGTAAATTTTGAATAATGACGTAAACCCTATGCGTTATAACAGAGAAACGAGTGCTACCATGGGTCCTGTGAGGGGGAAGATCGCTTAAATCGATGTCGATGATGAGTCGAACATGTGAGTGTCGCTGTTTTGACCTGTCGGTGAACTGATAGGTACCCATATTTATATATACTAAACATCACTGATTCCACAGTGTTTGTTCCCTACTATTCTATACCTGTACTGAATGATATATTTGAAAAAACAGCATTTATTATTACATCTCAGATGGTGTAGTGTTTTGACAAAGCTGATTATTCTGTTGCTGGGCGAACAGTAGATGATGAAGACAGGGTGATTAAGGCACTGTTAAGCAGTTGTATGCAGGTTTGTGTGGGTTTGTGCGATGATAAGGGATATCAGCACATGGTTAAATGGGAAACTGATTAATCTGTATAGGCATCACTTAGTATTGCACAAACTCGTTTACTGCCGCTTACTGCAGCTTACTCACACTTGCCCCCATGCTGCTTTCTTTAAAAGAAAAGGAAAAAGGGGTGATAGGAAAGTGGTAAAAAGGGGGCATGTAGAGGGAAAAACAATGTGACAGATGGCTAGGGATGTGCAGGATGGGTGTAGAGAAGGTCCATAGCTGCCCATTTCTGATACAGCAACAGCTGTGCATTTATACAGAATTTGGAAGTAAATTTGGACACTCAAACCCCTGAGAGAGGGGTGAGGACAACAGTAATGTGATGTTAAGTCAATTAGATCAGATTACTTGTGTCCAGTGGACATGTGTGCAAAATAGCTAGCTATGTATGGGGTGACATTTATTTTTTTTTTTGTGGGAAGAGATTGCCTTTTTTTTTTTTTTTTTTAATAAATTGAGAGTGGGATCTTGGGGAAGGATAGTAGGTATATTTGGGGGGGGGTAGGTTGGGTAGGAAGACAGACCAGACAGCAGACATATATGACACATGTGGGGGGTAAACACCTTGGACGGGGAGGGTGGTTAGGAATCGGATGCCCACGAGCCCCCAAATGGATACAGTGGAACTGAGGTCCCCACTCATGGGCAGTCACCACTGCACCTTCATGGCCCCAAAGGTGGCTGTGCTGGGGGCTGAGCAGGAGGGGCAGGCTGACCCTCAATATGCATCACACGGCCCTCAAGCTAGAATAACAGATCTCCAAACTCCTTTCAAAGTTTGCTACCCACCAATCCCCAGACCTGACAATGGGTGACAGTGTCCTGTCTGTGCCTGCTCCCAGGGGGGGTGGGCCCCATCCCCTGAGACAGTCCCACCCAAAGGTGGTGCTGGACCAGTGGATGAGGTGGTCTCTGGTTGGGTCCCAGATGTGCTGGGGCCCGGTACCATGGCCAGTTGAGGTGGGACAGGTGGATCTGCTGAGATCAGCCTTCTCAGATGTGCTGTGGTGTTACAGTTTTATAACATATGTTGGTTAGTCATGAAAAGCACATTCCAGGATTAGTTATAACAGCATGCATAGGTATTCCTGTTAACCCAAAACAACAAATTTGGAATTGTTGCATAGCAAACAAAACACATGCATATATGGAACCACAGTTGGCATTATAATGGCATGCAGGCTACATTGATAGTAACAGGCCACCAAGGATAGTATTTGAACAGGGAACATTAATAGTCAAACACCTAAGTATTTGTAGAACAATAGGACACATGTCCCAACAGTAGGTTTGGTGAAAAACATACCCATTGATTTATGTGTTTAGATTATTGGTGCAGATAGGTTGGCGGAGAGAAACAGAGATAGAGAGAGAGATGTCAATTAACAACTGTACAGGCTTTAATTGCTCACAACTTTAATGATCATTGCTCTAATCATTACTCTCCAGGTATTACCTCCCTTTACATCGACCTATGGCCTTGGGTTGGGCAGTGGTATGTTTGTACACAGTGTATAATTACAGCCTTCTTACAGCTAATTTATACCTTTTCTTACCTGGCAGACCTGTGGAGGAAGTTTCTGTTTACACTACCTAACTGTTTCTACCCATATTCACATAGTCAGGGTTACATATGTGCACTCATACTGTGTGTGTATGTGTGTGCTACTGCCATACTCTGCCTTGATTTCTATCGGTCACCCTGGGTGTGGGTGGCAGTGACCACATGACATTTGAGGGACATTTCTTGGAGGAGACTACTTGGTGTATGTACTTATCTTGCTGTCATTTGCAGCCTTGGGGTTGGACAGTGGGTGTTGTACACAGTGTATTAGTACAGCCTTCTTACTGGTAATTTATACCTTTTCTTGCCTGTTAGACCTGTAGAGGAAGTTTCTGTTAACACTACCTGACTGTTTCTACCCATATTCGCATAGTCAGGTTACATATGCACACTCATACTGTGTGTGTGTGTGTGTGTGTGTGTGTGTGTGTGTGTGTGTGTGTGTGTGTGTGTGTGTGTGTGTGTGTGTGTGTGTGTGCTACTAGCATACTTACACACATCTGGGACATTCCTCGTCCGTGCATCTTGGACTCACTGGTCCAAGAGCTCCCTCTTCCTACGCCTCAAGTCAGCAAAGTGGTGCCGGACCTGCTCACCAGTCTGAGGGATGCCAGTGACACTGATGAGATCATGTGTGAGATGGTCCCAGGCCTCCGCTTTGCATTGGGAGCTCTGGTACATGCAGTAGTCTCCCTTCATGGTCTTTTACTTGGAGTTCAACCATGACCCTGGACTCTTGAATGCCCCAGTGCTGCGCCTGAAAGTGGACACCTTCACCAACACCAACCATAATGCCTGCAGTAATCAGCTACAACTGGTTATGGTTGTCTTCCTGCCTGTGGGGATTAAATAGGGCTGGATTCCTGCCCTTTGCCCTGATTGGCTGAGTTTGAATATGCTGAGCTAGGCTAAGCGACGGGCAAACCTGCTTAGCACAGATAAGCATTGCTTAAAGGGGTAGATGCTAAGCACTGCTTACCAGTGCGCAAATCTGCTTAGCTACGCTAATTGTTGTTAAGCATACAAATTTAATCTATGCTTACTCCAGCTAAGCATAGCTGAGCACAATTTAACATTGTTCCTCTTTCATTTTATGGACTATCAGGATTGTGGGGTTGAGTCCTTCTTAATGGCATCGTATGATATGTATGTTTCCCTTCCATAGCATCCCCTTATGTGCTTTCATTACATTATATTTTTTGTGGCTATACTATACAGGACAATTGTGTTTATATGGGAGTTTCACATCTGTACTATACTGACACCTCACATTTGGACCTGCTACACTACCCTGGTTAACACATATATATTATTCACTACCTATTTATAAAAAAAGATACTTTTAGTGCTGTTTTCATATATAAAAATGAATGGACTGCATTGGGGCTCAACCCAAGAATTAATGTATGCTAAGCGAATGCTCTAAACACTATCCTATTTCATTTTTGACTATTTTGGCTGTATGTTTCTATTTAACTCCTTTGGATGTTTCAGCTATGCTCTACACAGCTGGGAAAAGTGCACACCTGCTCAGCTATGCTTAAACTTTATTGGGTATGGAAAAAAAATAAACGTGTTTTATTTTTATTTACCTTAAGGGTATGCACATTGCTTTCTGCCATCTTAGGGCAGGACATCTGGACAACTACAGGATACAGGGGGTATTATTTTACATGTTCCTCTCAGGAACATGCTTGCTTATTTGGTATGCCAGGATGTGCACTGGCATACTATTGTGGACATTATCTATGCTGGACCATTGTGGGGGGGGGGGGCTGTGCTTCTGTGTGTATTCTAAGCATACATCACAACCTCTTAGAGCAAAAAATCTGGACAAAGCCTAACATGATGGGGGGACAAATAGGGACAGATTTAAAATATTGCTCTTACAAACTTAGAAAGTTGATGGAATAATAGGTTTTGCATGATTATGAATTTTATGAATGGTGTGGAGTGTTAAACTCAAATGCTAGGAGGAACACAACAAAACTATGAGGCAAAAATCTGGACATTCTGTGAAAATCTGTACAGTTGAGAGGTATGTATTTTGTCTGTGGACACTGTTTTCTGGTGATAACAGTGTCCACGGACACTGATAGTTTATCTTTAAGACTATAATATTTCATAGAATTTAAAACAATGTGGTAGGTCTATCAACCACCAAGTGGTCTGTAATGTACAGTAGACAATAAAGGACATTCCTTATTTTGGGTGATGCCTGATTGTAAGGATGTCCTGTCTGGTCCATCGGAGCTGTGACAGGCTGCAATAATTACCAATACAAAAAAAACAGATTACTGGTGAGCTAAGTCTAGAGTGAGCTTAATCAACCTGGCTGAAACTCCCTTGGCCAGTTTTTACTATGAATACTTCATGGTGTAGTTCTCAGTCTGTCTGGTGTTAACCAGTGCTTTATATTTTTATAAAGGAAGACACAGTAAACTAATGTTTGCTTAGAGTGCTGAAAATATTAAAATCCTTAGAGTGGGTGTTTCTGATATTATTGATTTTGCAGATGTGTAGCAGATTCATTAGTACAGGGTCTGATGAGGACTTAAAGGTCCATACTTCCTTCAGAGTGAGGTATAATTTTGGTATACACTGATTTTTATATATAATTTGATAAACATGAAACTTTTTTCTTGTTTTCCTGTCCAACTCATCCAATACACTTTGGGGCCAGTCAATCACACCAAAACTGTTAGTACAGGAACAGCATTTTTTATAGATTATTATTCCTAGAAGTCAAGGCTGTTTTCAATATTAGTTTTAGTCTTACAAAACATTCCTTAATGAGTTTTATTTCCATTTGTTCATGTTTTATTGTCAGTCCTTTATGAATTCCCAAATATTTATACACTCCTTCCAGCGCAAGTTTCTGTATATCCAATTCTTGTATCAGATTGATATTTTCTTAGTACTGCAACTTTCCTGCTTCAAGTGGTGCTTTTAAACATTTCTTCTTCTTTTGGCTTTTCCCAGTCAGGGGTCACCACAGCTGATCATCTGTCTGCTCATAATTGGCAGTTGAGTTTTACGGTGTGGAGTTGCCAGCCTGGTGCCCAACCTTCCACAGAAGGCACACACTCACATCTTGGGCCAATTTAGAGTGTCCAGTCCACCTACTGCATGTCTTTGGGATGTGGGAGGAAACCGGAGCACCCAAAGGATACCCATGTGACTACAGGGAGGACATGCAGACTCCGCACAGAAGGCACCCCAGCTGAGAATCGAACCGGAGAACCTCTTGCTGTGAGGTGGCAATGCTAACCGCTGCACCACTGTGGCCACCCTGGTGCTTTAAAACATTTATCAAGACCAAATGACATTTTTATACCATCAGAGTAAGTTTTATCGTCTTGCAGGTGTACTTTCAACTCATCATCTGATGGAGTGTATAGTTTTAAGTCATCCACAAAAAGTAGTTGAGAAGTCCTTAAGCAAGGTTATTTTCTGGGAGCCAAATTGTAACCAAGACCTAATCTGTTAAGCAAACAGCTTAATGGGTTAAGTGCAAGACAAGACAACAATGGTGACAAAGAATCACGCTAGAAAATCTCCCTTTAAATGTTTATCCCTGGGATAATAAATTGCTTTTTATCATGGCTTAACTGCAAAGGGGGTTGCCACTGTTTCATTGTCACTGTAATGTAACTGAGTAATGTAGGATATATCTTATAAAAATATAAGCACAACTTTATTTATGTATGAATGCAGGATGCTGTCAAATGCTTTTTTGTACTCTATCCATGTCATGCTTAGATTCTTCCCCTTTTTATAATTCTGTATTATGACTTTATTTAGCAACAAATGACTCCATGTGCAAAATGGTAAAATGGGTTGAGGATGGATCCTTTGTTGCATATGACTTTCTTTTGTTACCCCTTTGTTCTATTGCCATGATTGAGTTTTCTTGTAAATGACTATAAACTCTGTGCATCAATTACAGTGCAGAGTTTGCACATTGTTAGAAGTCAATTTACTGGTCTGTAGTTTTTAGGATGGCTTACAGGTTCGCTCTTAAGGAGAAGTGTCATTTTTTCTGTTGTTAACTAGGCTGGTGTTTCTCTAGATACACATATATAATTTTTACTTATGGCTAAATCTTTATGTAAAGATGCTATCCTGTTAAGTGTTGGGTTGATACACCTGAAGGAGGAAATGCAACTATGCCTTGTGGTAGATGTAATTACTGCAATTTTTTTAGACAGTAGTGGAAGTTTTGACCATCCAGATGTAGGACGGAAATTTTACTTTAAGATTGGAGCTACATGTTCAACTACTCATGTTGTTTATCTTGCTTATTGTCTGCTCTGTCATGCATTTTACATTGGCAAGACAGATAGAGCTCTTAAGGACAGGATTATGGAACATTTATATAGTATTTGTTGTAATTCTGTCAAAATTGATCTCTCAAAACATGTTGCTAGTATTACTGTACAGCACACATTTTGTTTCATGGTCATTGATAAAATTACACTAAGTGTCAGGAGTGGTAATATAAGGAACACAACTGAAACTAGGGAGGTCAAATGGATGATTAGGTTATGAGCTGACCAAGGGAGTGGGCTTAATGAAAAGGTACCACTCAGACCGATTCTCAAGGGATGAGGGCTCAGGTACTGATGAAGTGTATAAAAGTTCATAAATGTTTTTAGTATTATCAAAAGCTAGTTTTGTCAAGGTTAGTTATAATATACACAATATATATATATATATATATACACACCATATTTTATATGTGTTTAATATTTATGTGATTGTATTATGATAGATCTTTGATATTGCTATTATCTTATTTTATTATTTTTTATTCCTTTTAAGGGTCTGATTGTTGTTTGTCATTGACTGGTTTATTTTGAATTGATGCTTATATATATTTATGTGGTTGAAACGTTTGGATTTTAATGGTCTGATGAAGCAGTTGTGAAAGCAATTACGCATTAAAACATCCTTATTTAATTTTATGACCCCTCTGACAGTGTTTTATTTCAATGGCATATTGGTTTTATTCTCTCTTTGTGTAAAGATGTTAATATTTTTAGGCAGAAGTTATGTACTGGATCTGTGCTGTGGTTTTCCAATTAGGAGCTTTTCTTAATTTTGTTTATTTTTTTTTCTGGCAATTACTTCATCCCAATTCATATCCTGTACATTTGAATTCCTTACTGTTTCTTTAAATCTTCCTATCCATTTAGCATCTTTGTTATGTTCCACAGAGTCTTCACGAATAGTTCTCCAAAATGTGTCTATTTCTTCTTCTTTTTTTTTTTTTGTAGTATTTCTATTCCATTAGCTTTGTTTCCTAGTTCTCGATAAAACTTACAAACTAAATGTAGGAGAAATAAGCTGGCTCAGCTAATAAAATGTGTGTACAGAAATTCAGAAAAGAGAGCCAACAAAGCAGACAAGCAGCAACAACATTAACAGAATGACTACAAACATTAAAAATGTTAAAATCACACAAAATAAAAACATAATATAAAAATGATGAGCGTTTTCGCATCAACACAAGGTGCTTCAACAGATCTAAATACAAGTCATCCATTCATGCTTAAATACCTTTAAAATTACCTCCTAAGACCTTGTGACTTCAAAGCAGGTCTTAAAGGGATAAAGTCATTCAATCCTTTACCTCTAGTTGCCTGAAGCAGCAAAATCAGTTTTGTTTCAAGACTCTCTGTCAAAGTTCTGATATCCCCACCCCTTGCTGTAGCAAAATACTGCTCAAAGGCGAGAAATTTAAAAACATGTAGACTACCCACATCCACTATGTGTTTACCTAAAGCATTCCTAATATCACCTTTACTGATACAGGCACTCCCTAACCCTGTCCGTGTATAAAACCTTTTTGTGTCATCAGTAATTTGCTTATTCAGTACCTTTCCTTTAAATGTATCTACATATCTTCCAAGTTTTTCTGCCTGTGCTGATATCTTTAGTTTATTATTTGCAATAGTGTAAGAGAGATCCTGATCTGTTCTGATACTGTGCATTGCTTTTACACATTTATCTAAGTGTTTTTGTTGATCTTTTCCCTCTTCTATATTCTTCTCACAGTGGAACTTGTTGTCTTAATTGTTTTTTATCTTTTTCTGTTCAGTGGTTCCATGATGACATTTTATTTCTTCCTTCCCTTTCCTTTCCTTTCCTTTCCTTCCCTTTCCTTTCCTTTCATTTCCTCTCCTTTCCTTTCCTTCCCTTTCCTTTCCTTTCCTTTCCTCTCTTTTTCTTTCCTTCCCTTTCCTTTCCTTTCCTTTCCTTCCCTTTCCTTTCCTTTCATTTCCTCCCCTTTTCTTCCTTTCCTTTCCTTCCCTTTCCTTTCCTTTCCTTCCCTTCCCTTTCCTTTCCTTTCCTTCCCTTTCCTTTCCTTTCCTCCCCTTTCCTTCCTTTCCTTCCCTTTCCTTTCCTTTCCTTCCCTTTCCTTTCGTTTCCTCCCCTTTCCTTCCTTTCCTTTCCTTCCCTTTCCTTTCCTTTCCTTTCCTTTCCTTTCCTTTCCTTTCCTTTCCTTCCCTTTCCTTTCGTTTCCTCCCCTTTCCTTCCTTTCCTTTCCTTCCCTTTCCTTTCCTTCCCTTCCCTTTCCTTCCTTTCCTTTCCTCTCCTTTCCTTTCCTTTCCTCCCCTTTCCTTCCTTTGCTTTCCTTTCCTTTCCTCTCCTCTCCTTTCCTTCCATTCCCTTTATTGCAGTTTGTTTTTGTGGTAAGACTTTATCTGATATTAATTAAGCTGTGCAATGATATATCCTATTTACTTGTATTATAGTGTATGAATTTATGTTATTAATCTTGATTAGCATGTTCATCTGTTTTATCAGACTTATAACATTTTGGGTCTTACTTTCTGTAATAATTTCTTTCATTGATCTTAATATGTTTATCCATCTCTATTAAATCAAGCAATACCTTCCCTGGATTATTTTCTTCTAAACTGAAAGCACATTCTTTGCTCTCTTTTCCTGCACACATTCTACAGAAAGCTCCAGAACATCTTCCTGTGACATATCCTCTTCAGCTACATCCTTCATATGGGAACAATATGACCCATCACTCCACAATGTTGCCTGCATCAGAGATGCCAATCTGTTTTTTTTTTTTTTTTTTTTTGTGTGTGTTTTTTTTTTTTTTTTTTTTAATTATTTTTTTAATTTCTCCAAGTCTTTGGGCTTCTAAAAACATAATGGGAATGGACCCCATTCCTACATTCCTCAGTCAAAGTATGATTAAAGTTCATGAAATTAGTATTGTTTCAAGCTTTGATGTTAGCCAGAAGTGCTGCTTGCAGCACCCACAATGTGCCCAGTAATGACTCCTTCTGCTGCAGTTCATATGGAGTTACATGTATTGGTAACATATCTAATTATGATTGTAAATTATTTTTTATAAGACCTGTTGCTCCTACTGCTACTGGAACTGTCCATGTATCCTTCTCCTACATTGCCCTCCTTTCTGCCTGTAAATTCTGGTATTTAATGACTTTGTATCTCTCTGTACATAAGACACTGTAGTCACTGGGTGTTGCAAGTTCAATGATCAATGCTACTTTTGTCTCCTTTTCATGGACTACCATATCTGGTTTTCTCGTATCAATTTTTTGAACTGTTGGTAATGGGCGATCCCATGTGACATAAACTTCATCATTTTCTATAATGCTTTGTGGCTCAAATTTCCAGTGGTTTTTAGCTACTTCAATATTATAATGTTTGCACAATCCCCGTGCAGCAGTCTTGCCAAGTTATTATGCCTTTCAATATACAGTCCTTTTGCCATTAAAATATCACAACCAGCAACAAGATGTGAAATTGTTTCCAATTCTGGTTTATAAAATCTACATTTGTCTATTTTTCCCAGATGTTCAATGGACTTTATAAACCAACATTATCTTGGGCCACCAATATTTATCTTTCATGTTTTGGTTTAAATTCACTTCTTCATAACCATTTATGCATTTGATCCTGATAAGCATGAGGTTATTCCAAGAGTTTTCTGTACTTACAGCTACATTTATGCATTTTCCACATTTCTTGCCTTCTCATCTGATCCTTCACCTTATATACTTTCTTTTGTTTTTTGGCACATTCAGTTGCGGACTAATTTTTATCTACTTCTGGTTTCCATTCCCACTTGACGCCAATATGCTTCTGCTAAACTTAGCAGGGAAGTCATCTTAGACTTATTCTCCTCATGTTTTTTATGTCTACTAATTAAACAATACCATTTAACTATCTCACTAATAGCAGCACAATTTGTGCTCTTAACTGCTACTAGCGACAGTCTCATGTGTTACACTCTCAGCCCATACCCATTGTATTGACCTGCTCAGGTAACTAAATGCTAGAAAGATACCTACCTTAGCGGGCTGATTGGCTTTACAATGAACCAGTTGGGCAGTGGTTTAACCTGCTCCATTCACCCTCGCTTCGCTCAGGCTCACTCCGCTCCCCTATTCTACCCCCAATTCCCACCCACCCACCCCCAAATTCTCTACATTTATACCTACACACACCACTCCCCCTACCCCACTTATCCAATCCAGCACAAACCCTCCCAACTCCCAGCAAACACAATCAGTAACCACATCCACCACCCGCCCTTCCACTTAAAATCTATACCTGTCCAACCCACAATTCTTCCACAACCACACCCCATTCTCTTACCTGACTATCATCCTATCAAGCAACATCACCCCGACTCCCCATATTCCCCACTATGAACCTGTGTAAACTATCTTCTTCATATTAATCCCTCTCACCCTCCATCTTACCTATTATCATGTACATATTACTCCCCAAGATAAATCCCCCAGTCATCCTAGTAACGCACCACCCCATTTCCCCACATTCAATATCCTCATAGCCCCTAGCCTCTTCAAACTACACAACTCAGATATAGTCACTTACAAACATGTCTCCTTACCCAGTACCAAAAACCTAATCCTTAGACTCACCACAAAAACCCCACACCTACTCCCAAACAGGAAAACGCAATTAAAGTTAAGTGGAGACATACACCCAAATCCTGGCCCTGGCCCTAATCCACCTCAGCACTCAACAAACCCAACACACTCTTCCAACTTAATAAACTCCATAATCCTCAGACCTTCTACCTCTCATCTATGAATCCCTAAGATGAATGTTAGGAGCCTTGTAAACAAGATTCATGAACTTCACACAACAATCTCTTTCTACTCTCCTGACATAGTTATCCTAACAGAAACCTTACTCCTCCTAGCTTCAACATCCACAGAGCTGACAGACACAACAAACGAGGTGGAGGGGTAGCAATACTATACAAGGACACTCTTAGTATCAAAAGAATACAAGCAATCCCCCATGACTTGGATAACACTGAAATACTAATATGTCAACTTGACATTAACCCTAACAAACATATAATAATAACATCAGTCAATATTCCCCCCGGTAATAACCTCGCCACCATAGAAGAACCCTTTTCATGGTCAGCCACCTCTTTCAGTTAGGAGACTAGTATTATAGGAGCTCTCAATACTGACTGGCTCACCTACTCCTCTGATATCCCCTCTAACTCCATCAGTCTATACGGATACAAACAGATTATAAACTCCCCCACTAGAATCGATAAACATTAGGATAAAAAAATAGTCTTGACTGGATCCTAACTAATAAACCTTCTCTAGTTTGGCATTCAGCCTGTCAAAATGACAGCCTCAGTGACCACTTATCCACCTTCCTGGTCAGGCACAGAACCAACATCCTCAAATCTACAATATTCAAAGAAATTGGAAGGAATAAACACTTTGTCACAGACACTTTTAACTCTTTACTACAACATTGTGACTGGTCCCTATTATCTCAACTAAACCTGGACACTGCTGTAGAATATTTCAACAATAAGTTTATTGACATTCTGAATGCTCTAGCTCCAATTAGAAAAATTCAGGTCAAGGCTAACTATACCCCTTGGCTAACAAAGGAAACCAAACAATTACACAAAGATAGAGATAAGTCCTGGACCCTATATCATACTAACAAATCACAAAACTCTCTTGAGACCTATCATCACCTATGAAACAAAGCCAAAACCCAAATCAAAAATAATAAAAGAGCCTACTACACTCAAATTCAAAACATTCACCATAGCAAACCTCAAAAATTCTGGAGTAGTATAAAAAAACCTATGCGACCTAGACAGTCCTCAACCCCTCCCCCCACCACTTCCAATATCACTGACACTTTGGCCACCCAGTTTAACTCTTTCTTTACTAACTCTATCCTATCCCTCCTAAATCACTCTACTCTCACCCATCTAACCATCCCATCCCCTTACAACACCACTACCTTTTCCCTGGCACCTATCCAAACAGCCACCATAAGAACATTACTGTCTAAATTAAAACCCACAGCCTTGGCTATAGGTCCAAACAATTCCTTACACATCCCACCAGGCAGGCTATTGCTAGAACCCATCTTCTCTCCACCCTGTTATACACCTCACCAGTCTTTACTAACCTGAGAAAATCTGACCTAGCTAAGCTGTAGACATGTTGCAATAAAATTTCCAAATTTGCCACAAATTCCCCATACAGGTCTTACCACTGTGATGCACTCCGCCAGCTCAACTGGCTAGAACAATCTCCTGCTTTCCATCAAATATCTACTGCCCAGAATATCACTACTAAACCAGAAAATTGTCCTGCACGTCAAAGCCTCATCCAGCCATACTCTAACATTAAAACATTAAGATCCACAGATAAAGCCCTTCTTTCAGTCTCTAAATCTTATAACAGCTTTGGAGATGCCCTCTAGTCTAATTATATTTCCAAAGTCTGGAACTCCATCCCTCAAAACATATTTAGCACTGCCAACTCCACTATGTTCAAACAACTTCTTAGGACCCACCTAAATAACAAATGGAAGTAGTTTTGTACTGCCCCAGGTTAAATTACACCATGCTGAACACCTAGAAGACACAGTTTCTCCCTATACATCATCTACCTTGCACTCACTCTCATATGCAGTCATGCCAGTAGCAGTTTCCTGACTGTATATATGAGTAGAACACTCAGACTGTAATATAATTAAATAATTCCTGACTGTACATATCAGTAGAATACTCAGACTGTAATATAATTAAATAATTCCTGACTGTACATATCAGTAGAATACCCAGAATGTAATACAACTACATAATTTCTCGCCTCTAATACAGCTTAACAGTTACTACATGCAAATAATTTAGCACTAACTTTTTAAACAATTTCTGCCTTATGTCCAGACTGTAAAAAATTTTAGATCATGTTAACAAATGTATGCTTATACTTCTGGCATATCTGTTTCATAATTTTGTTCTCATATGTACTGTACTGTTGTATTTTTGTGTGCAGCTTTTCTCCCCGGGCATCCGCTGAAAATGGGCTATCAACCCAGTTGGACTATCCCAGTAAACAAATGTAAACTAAAAATAAATAAAATAAATCAATGTTTTAAAACTTTCACTACATTTGGGTCTTGTGAGGTCAGCAGATATGTATGTAGACCTACAATTACAGATCTATACATGTAATCAATTTCAAGGAGGCCCATACCTCCTTCAGAATGGGGAAAATATATTTTTGGTATTTACTGATTTTTTTTAATCATTTGATAAGCATGAAGTATCCATCTTGTTTTTCTGTCCAATTGATCCAATACCCTTTGGGGCCATTCAATTACTCCAAAACTATGCGCTAGGACAGGAAGAGCAAATTGGTTTATAGCTTGGACTTTGTTCCTAGATGTCAGTGCTGTTTTCAATACTAATTTTAGTCTTCTGAAATATTCCTAAGTTTTATTCACATTTATTCAGGTTTTATTGTTGATCCTTCATCGATTCCCAAATATTTATATGCTCCTTCTTGCTCAAGTTCTTATATATCATATTTCCTGTCCAGGCTATTTTCTTGGTGCTGCAGCTTTCCTGCTTTAAAGGTTGGTTTTGTACATTTATCAAGACCAATTGACATTTTTATATCATCTGAAAAAGTTTTAACCATTTGTAGTTGTGCTTTCAGTTCCCTATCTAATGAACTATACAGTTTTAAATCATCCACGAAAAGAAGATGAGAAGTCTTTGCACTTTGTTGTTTTCTGGGAGCCAGATTGTAGCCATGATCTAAACTGTTAAGTAGACAGCTTAATGGGTTAAGGGCAAGACAAAAGTGAAGCAGCAACAAAGATTCACCCTGCAATATCCCCCTTTGAATTTTTATCCCTGGAATAATAATTTGTCCTCTATCATGGTTTAACTGCAAAATGGTTTGCTACTGTTTTATGGTCACTGTAATGTAATCAATCAGTGTAGGGTGCATCTTATACATATTTAAGCATGTGGGATACTGTCAAATGCTTTTTAGTAATCTATCCATGCCATAATTAGATTACTTCCCTTTAAAAATTCTCCATTATGGCTTTATTTAACAACAAATGATTCTTTGTTCAATATGACTTTCTTTTGTTACCCTTTTGTTCTGTTGCCATCATTGATTTTTCTTTTAAATGACTATAAAGTCTATCTGCATCAATTCCATCATCAGAAGGCAAGTTATTGGTATATAGTTTTTAGGAAAGCATGCATGTTCACTCTTAAGTAGGGGTATTGTTTTTTCTGTTGTTAACCAGGTTGGTGTCTGTTTGGGGTGCATATATAAATATTTCTTACTCATGGCTAAATCCTCATGTAAAGATGTTAATACCTGTAGCCAAAAGTTAGGTATTGCAACCGGGCCTGTGGTTTTCCAGTTAGAAGCTTTCCTTAATGTTGTTTCAGTCTCTCTGGCTGTTACTTCATCTCATTTCATAGCCTGCATATTTGAACTTCCTATTTTTTCTTTTACTTCTTCTATCCATTCAGCATTTTTGTTATGTTCTACAAGATCTTCATAAATATGTCTCCAAAATGTATCCATTTCTTCTTTTTTTGGTGGTCTTTCAATTCCTTTTAACTTGTTTCCCAATTCTCTATAAACCTTTTTTGGATCATCAGTAAATTGCTTACTTTGCACTTATCTGTGTATCTTCCACGTTTTTCTGCTTGTGCTGAGATTTTTAGTTTTTTATTTGTCATAGTGCATAACAGATCCTGGTCTTTTCTAATGCTGCACATTGCCTTTATCATGTCTATCTTTCTTAGTAGTTTTGTTGATCTGTTCCCTCATCTATATTCTTCTAACTGTGACACTTCTTGTCTTAATTGCTTTATAGTGTTCTCTATTCAATAATTCCATGATGGTATTCAATTTCTCCCCTTCCTTTCCCTCACTACCCTGTGTTCTTGTGGTAGAACTTTATCAGTTATTAATTTATCTGCACAGTAATATATCTTGATTCTCCATGCCGTGGTGGTGCAGTGGTTAGCGTTGTCGCCTCACAGCAAGTGGTTTTCCCGTTCAATTCTCAGCTGGAGTGCCTTCTGTGTGGAGTCTGCATGTCCTCCTCGGGGTCGAGTGACATTAAAGACATGCAGGTAGGTGCGTGCATGAATAGGTGTGCCTTCTTTGAAGGTTGGGCATCAGGCTGGCAACTCGGTACCATAAAAATCCACTGCCAATCATTAGCGGACCGGAATTCCGCTGTGGTGACCCCTAACCGGGAAAAGCCGAAAGACATTACTTAGTAATATATCCTGATTACTTCTGTTATATCACATGGATCTCTATGTATAATCCTAATTACTGCATTCATTTGTTTTATCAAACTTCTGACTTTTTGGGTTTTATTGACCTTCTACAGTCTATTTCTTTCATTGATCTTAATGTGTCTATCTATGTCTATTAAATCAAGCAATTCTTCTCTTAGCTCATTTTCATCTAAATTGAGGGCGCATTTTTTGTTTTCCATTTCCTGCATGCATTCTATAGAAAGTTCTATAGCATCTTCCTGTGGCACATTCTCTTTGATTTCATACTGTGCCACCTGTTGCTCTGTCATATGGGAACTCACTGGCCTATCAGTCCTCATCGACTGCATCAGTTTCCACAGTTTCCTGTTCCTTCCTTTGCTGTCCAGCTTCAAGTGAACATTTATACCGGTTTCCTGTGGAAGGCTCCAAAATATGTTCATATGGCACCTGACCAATTGTTTTCCATTCCACTAGTTTCTCCTTAATTTGGATATCCATTGCTCTATCCTGTTGTGTTTTCTGCATTAGATTTTCGACAACGAATCCTTCACTTTGCAGGTACTCGATAACCTCAGTTTCTATTTCTTTAACTTCTCCATAACTAATCTCCTTTTCTACTTTTCCTCTTTATTTTCTAATTTTTTTTTTGTATTGCAAAGTTTTCCATGTCCAGATTCCTTTGCCTGTATTTCTCTTAGAATATCTTTGGGGCTGCCTTCTTTATGTTGATTAATTTGCCTTTCTCCTTTGCATAAATATTGTACCATATCAAATCTCTCTTTCTTTCCCATGTCCATATTTCTTTTTTATGTTGTTCTTCTTTTGGCTTTTCCCGGTTAGGGGTTGCCACAGCGGAACTCCGGTCCGCTAATGATTGGCAGTAGATTTTTATGGTGCCGAGGTGCCAGCCTGATGCCCAACTTTCAACAAAGGCACGCTCATACATGTCTTTTGAATGCCACTCGACCACGGGAAGGACATGCATACTCCACACAGAAGGCGCTCCAGCTGAGAATTGAACGGGAGAACCTCTTGCTGTGAGGCGACAATGTTACCGCTGCACCACCGCGGCTATGTCCATATTTCTTTTTTATACTTTTCAAAAATATCTAGGTTTTATTGTTTATATTTTTGCACTTCCTCAGATGCTTCTTTTTCCAAACAGATCAAAGTTTCTTGATCTATATACTGTTTTTCACAAATCTGTTGTATTAATGAATACAAAATTTTATTTGAAGTTTCTGACAGTTTTTCTTGTGGAAGTATTTTTCTTTCTTCTAATTTCTCTCTTAATTGGTCCATATTTCTTGTGTCTGGAAATTCTGGGCATTTTGCATAATAATAACAATATCAAATTTCTTTCTTATCCTCAATAGTCCACTTTATTGTCTTTAGGGCTCTTCTTTGGCTTATCAGTTTTTGTGATTTTGGTGGACTACTACTTCCTTCTAAAACAGGGAGGGCATCCTCCCCCTGGGCCTGGCCTGACCCCATTGTAGGAACGTTTCTGTATTTTGAGGATTTGACACTGTCATCTTTTCAAGTGCTGGCACCAGTGTGCCTACCAGGATTGGATACTTGTTTATCCTGGGTCTTGGCCACTCAGCTATCTTTTTTAATTTTTAACCTACTTCTGTTCATGATATATGCTATATAAATACAGTCTATAGATCAGTGTCATCTAGGTGATATTTTGTGAAAAACAGGGTCCACTTCATGAATGTACTCACCAAGACTTAAGGATGAATTCATTTTCAGCAATAATACTCTCCTATACTTGCTGACTTATCATCTCTCCATTCGGAGATGATATTGTTTGCACATTCCCCAGTGCAACAGTCTTGCCACATTATTATGCCTTTCAGTATAAAGCCCTTCTACAATTAGTATATCAACAACCAGCAATAAGGTATGTGACTGTTTCCAGTTCTGTTTAACAAAACCTACATTTGTCTGTCTCCCACATGCTCAATGGACTTTGTAAACTAATGTGTACGTAGCTCACTGTCTTGGGCCACTGATCTCTATTGATGTTGGTCGGATGATGATTCCTAAGACAATTTGGGAGGGTGCTGGCTAGTTTAATTTTTTTCAGAGATAACTGAGAGTATGCAGTCTAGTATGTATTTTTTTTGGGGGAGGGTGATACTTTGTCAAACAGAGCTGGTTGTTGCAGCAGCTGAATGAAATGATAGAGGTTAATATTATGGGGGGTAGAGTTAGGTTTGTTAGAGGTCTAATCTATGTTAAGGTCACTGAGCTTGATGGTTTGTTGGTTGAAAGTAGATGACAAACAGCTAAGTGTGTTCTCTGTAGTCTTGGCATTTTGGGAGGAAGGGGGATGTAGGCAGTTACAAGGATTATGGATTTGTGATTGTTTAGATGGAGTTTGGCTGTTGGTATTTCTTCATTACTGTATTGTGGAATAATTGGGATGAGGGTATAGATTTATAAGGTGGCTAGAACGATGACAGCCATGCCCTAGCCTGTTTATCTATGCAGTCTTTCCTAATAATGGTACAACCAGGAGGAATGATTTTTTTTCACCTATAATTTCAGGTCTTGACCAAGTTTCAGTGATAACTAGGATGTGAGGTTGATGGAATTCAATTCATGCATGAAGGTCAGACATCTTACTGCAAATCCTGCTGGCAATGAGATTATATATTTGTAGGCTGGAGGAAGAAGCTATGGTTTGTTATGCTTTACAGGATAGCAGAGGAGGAACCTTTTTATGCAGGGGGTTTGGGTGGGTTGGGCATTGAGTTTGTTTAGGTGGGGCTAGTGTTGGGCTAGGGTTGGGTGTACATCTACACTATTTATTAGTTTAATGAGTTGGGTGGCGAAGATTTTGAGGTGATGGAGAAGTAGTTTTGGTACAATTTTGCACTGGAGTGTGGGGTTTTGTATTTGGACTTGTTTAGTAATATATGTTTTTGAGTAGGATTGGCTCTATGCTGAAGAGGGATGGCCAGATTTGGGAGTTGTATCTGTGGACAGGGAGTAAGTAGTTTTTTGTGGAGGACTTGGTTTGAATGTAGGTAGGGCATGATTCATAAGTAGTTAACAGATTTAGGATGGCAAATGTTCCTATTAGGAGAACTAGATGTATATGCATGTAAGGAGAGCTTCTAGAGAGGAATTTCATGTCTATCATGTCTTCTTAAGCTGACAGATATCACAACCCCTTAGAATATCAGCAGTAAGTAAGTCAATTGTTAAAGTCAATCATCTTCCGCTGATATTGTGGAATTATCCTTTCGGAGGATCAAATATTTCTAAATGCTAGACTCATACCTGCCCAAGACACATAATCTGAGAGTTCTGTCATGTCTCTCTTCATGTAACTCAGGGAGGTATATGTCAGATTATTTACCCCATTGGGTATTAAGACAAATCTTACTGATACCTGTTGCATAATAACCTGAGTACATGGATACCCTGGTGAATCCTGCACCTGACAAGTAACTAACCATCACACTTTGATACTTTGATTGCACAACTAAGTGATGGGTACATCTGTGTATTTGACTATGGAGTCACCTATGACAACTATATTAGATGGAGGGGTTGGCAGCCCAGTGGGCTTTTTTCCTGCTAATTTGTGACTCCTGTTATAATGTGTGCTGGAGCATTTTATATTGCTGTTGTTTCAATATATAAAAAGTAACTTCCCGTCGGATAAGCACACTGTTACCACAAAAAACAAATAATCCAAAAGACAACGTGGTTCCTTGTGTGCGAAGTGGGTGCTACGCTTAGCATCGATTCTGCATTCAAATTAATCCAAGTACACCAAACAGGCAATAGGGCTCCAAGTTCACCAAACAAGCGATAGGACTCCAAGGTATATAGTTCAAACCAATTTATATTTATTTTCATGGAAACAAACAAAAATAAAAACAAAAAACAGATGAGCGCTTTCACTATTAGGTTAGCTTCTTCAGATCGTTACAAACATAATGGAATACCATCACTTATATAGTAATATAATCAGTACTTAGTTAAACTGACGTACATAATTAGATAATTGTATGAGAGTCAGTTTTAAAAAAATATACATCTTAAAAAATACTTTTTCAAGGGTGACTTGTTAAAATCATTTTCAGACTGAATTCGTCGTTTGGATGCTTTAACTATAATGCATACTTGTATCTGAAAATATATATAAAAAACGCATAAATTATATAAATAGTAAAAAGATTTCTTATATAGGTATATAAAGAAAACATATTCTTTTGGTTAAATAAATACAATGTGTCATATGAGCTAAAACATCTTAAACAAGTTAAAAACAAATAAACTGTATCCAAAGTATATTTTAAAAAATATATATACTAATACTGCAAATATTGTCTTTGTTTCATTCATTATAATATATTCATATGGCATGTGTCAAACTTGTGATTCAGATGTAATATATATATAAAAATAGTTAAAACATATAACAATATATATATATCTAATGATGATGAAAATATTAAAGATTTAAGATATATGATTAATAAATATATAGTGAATTAATAAATAAATCATAAATATATAACATCTTTCATTGTAATTATGAAATTCATTATAAATATAAATGTATTGGATAGGAGATGAGTATGAAAAAATGTATATACATGTATTAAGATAAATATGTAATGATGTAATATAAATATTAATGTATGATATGTTGTATCTGTATATGTAATTAATGTAATGTATGTGTGTATGAGTTGATTGTATATATGTATGAAGGAAATGTCAAATGATAGGATGAATGGGAATACATGAATTTGAATATACATATGTTAATGTAAAGGTGAAAAATGTGTATATATATATATATATATATATATATATAGATGACTATAAAGATAAACACAATTGTAGATATAAAGTGAAGCATGGGAAAATATTGATATCACATATTATATTTAATACACAATTTTAATTATTTATATCTACAATTGATTATCCCATGCTTCACTTTATTTATTCATGTTTGTTGCATAAACATAAATAAACACATATATATGTCTTTACATCGCATGTGTTTATCTTTATAGTTATCTATATATATATATATACACATTTTTCACCTTTACATTAACATATGTATATTCAAATTCATGTATTTCCCTTCATCCTATCATTTGACATTTCCTTCATACATATATACAATCAACTCATACACACATACATTACATTAATTACATATACAGATACAACATATCATACATTAATATTTATATTACATCATTACATATTTATCTTAATACATGTATATACATTTTTTCATACTCATCTCCTATCCAATACATTTATATTTATAATGAATTTCATAATTACAATGAAAGATGTTATATATTTATGATTTATTTATTAATTCACTATATATTTATTAATCATATATTTTAAATCTTTAATATTTTCATCATCATTAGATATATATATATTGTTATACGTTTTAACCATTTTTTATATATATATTACGTCTGAATCACAAGTTTGACACATGCCATATGAATATATTATAATGAATGAAACAAAGACAATATTTGCAGTATTAGTATATATATTTTTTAAAATATACTTTGGATACAGTTTATTTGTTTTTAACTTGTTTAAGATGTTTTAGCTCATATGACACATTGTATTTATTTAACCAAAAGAATATGTTTTCTTTATATACCTATATAAGAAATCTTTTTACTATTTATATAATTTATGCGTTTTTTATATATATTTTCAGATACAAGTATGCATTATAGTTAAAGCATCCAAACGACGAATTCAGTCTGAAAATGATTTTAACAAGTCACCCTTGAAAAAGTATTTTTTAAGATGTATATTTTTTTAAAACTGACTCTCATACAATTATCTAATTATGTACATCAGTTTAACTAAGTACTGATTATATTACTATATAAGGGATGGTATTCCATTATGTTTGTAACGATCTGAAGAAGCTAACCTAATAGTGAAAGCGCTCATCTGTTTTTTGTTTTTATTTTTGTTTGTTTCCATGAAAATAAATATAAATTGGTTTGAACTATATACCTTGGAGTCCTATCACTTGTTTGGTGAACTTGGAGCCCTATTGCCTGTTTGGTGTACTTGGATTAATTTGAATGCAGAATCGATGCTAAGCGTAGCACCCACTTCGCACACAAGGAACCACGTTGTTTCTATATGTTGTAATGAGATGTTGAGGGGGCATTTTGCCCATGTGGCATTTAGGAGACCTTAGTCTGTGTGATTTCGGTAGGTTTGAACTTAATACCTTCAGCATGATAGTGTGATCAATGTATGAGTCTGAGGGTGATATATGAACTGGCTTACTGATGACAATCTTATTTCTAGTCTTATATGTGCAAGAGGTATTTGCCTCTAGAGACAATATGTACAGAAATTTCTCACAAACTCTGTTATGTTATTTTAGGAGCAATGGTCATCAGCATAAGTCAATGCCCACATTACCTCAACATAACAAACTCAATCAGATCAGCTACAGGAATTGAGGGGAAGTGTTGATCCATGATTTAATCAGGGTAGTATGACAAATGGCATTTAGACAAGTCTGGCTAGGGAAATAGGTGGAGCAGTTCACCACTGAGGGAAGGTAGAAATGGGGTTAGAGATCAGAACTGGAGCTGTGAAGGGTCTGGTACCTAAAGAGAAATACTTAGGATTCCAGAGTTATGAGGGTATATGGGCAAACCATTACAAGGATTGTTAAGGTCTAGGGACAGCATCACTTTATGGAAAATGTTCTTGAGCAAATCAGGGGTGTAGCAAGCAAATTCCATTTTGTACTCACAAGCTCTTATTGCTACCCCCCCCCCCGCACACCTATCACTTAAAAATGGGCACATCCCTCAAAATACTGCCCCCAAGCACTTAATAAATATAAATAACATTTTCAGCTGTTCCCCCAAAACTATAAAAATATTGTTTGATATTATCAATATTGCACCTGTTGTTAAAGACATTCATTTATACAGATGTATACATAATATGACCTGAAAAAAAGTAATGTTGATATGATGCTTAGAAAAAAATGCAATCAGTAGAGTTCATAGTGCAAATAACCATCTATACAGTGAGTCCAACTGCTGGGGTACAATGAGAATAGCTTTCATCAAAAAACATTTATGGAAACTTTTCTAAGTATTTGTAACTCATCACAGAGTTCTGCGTCTTGATTCAAAGACATTGAAGACATGCAGCTCAGCACAAGTAATACTAAGGAGGCTACTAAGATTATCAGACAGAAAACCTAACATTTAATAAATTAAGAGGCTATTGAGTCTGCCACTTTAGGGGCAGTATAATTTAAAAATCCAGAGAGGCTTGTAACAGGATCTGAAGCTGAAACTCTGAGATTTACAGTTCAGCTACTATTATGAAACAAAGGTAACTTGAATGCCTGGGACTTGTATTACATGGAAACATTAGTAATTACAATTCTATGAGTTTGTTTTGCGAGAAGACAAACTAACTAGAAACTCAAATGCTGTGGGAAATTTGTAACAAGAGTTTATTTTGTAAGATACAAGTCAAGTTTAGTTTTTCAGACAAGGTCAACACTTTTACAACATAGTATAATGCAAGAGAGAAAGGATTTAAAGCTTCAAGCTAGGCAAGATAAAACTGCAATTTATCACACTTGATGAGATAAGAGACTAATGGAAGCAGAACTCATTGAGGAAAACCACAATACTACCACTGATGTTGGAAACTGTTCAACAGCCAATATTAACTCTAAAAGCTGGTCCACAAGTAAAATTCACAGAATTTGCTACACGCCTAGCGTTTTCACTAATGAGACTGTAGGCATAATACTACAACACTAGGTATGCTAAAAACTGAGAACAACATTTTTAGAAAAAGGACAATGAATGACAGGAAAAATACATTGCATTTGCTTTAAGTCCAACACACTTATTGCTGGGACTCTAGGCACAAGCCTTTGGCACTGATTAAGTTAAAGAGTAGACCAAATAACTTTTTCAAGAAAATCGACAATAGATCGTTAAAAGCAAATAAAACCTGTGTAAATGTATAGGCAATGACACGTTATGATAGAAAAATAAAATAAAAGGGAAGAGCTTGTTTCCTTCCATTTTTCATAAAAAAAATGCCATGGAAGTGTTTTATCCACTTGGGTAATCACTCAATATTTGCAGCTCACCGCACAGTTCTGTTTCTTGACAGTATAGTTAGACCTGGAGGAATTACTTAGACTCTCAATTAAAGAATTTCTTCATTCTGTCAAAGATATCTCCAAAGGATAAGACCTCAGGGTGCAAAGCTGAGGATAATCTGTCTTCTGAGTCAGAAGCCAAATACTGCTGAAAGGGATGATGCTCAATATATGTAAGAGCCTCTTCATCCTCTGACTTTGGAACAAAGTACAAGGGATTAATCCAAATAAAATCACTTTACTAGCAGATCTAGGAGACTCTTTCTGATACCCTCCCTGTGGGAGGAATAAAGACACCTTGTTGAATTTTCCAGTAGTTTATTCAGTTAAATAGGTCGAAAGACGAGTATTCTTTTTCTAATTTAGATTTAGGCATTAGAGCAAGAACACCCATCTATCCACCTGCTTAACTGAATAAACTACTGAAACTTCAACAAGGTGTCTTTATTCCTCCCTCAGAGAGGGTATCAGATCTGCTAGCTAAAATGATTTTATCTGGATTAATTCTTTGTACTCTCCTTCTTGTTAGTCCTATCACCCTTTAGGTCACAGATGGGGTACCAGACTTCATTCAAGCCCTCTGTATCTCCCCGGGGTGACGTATTCCTTTTTCTTTTCCCAGGGAAAGTTCCTGGCACAGGTTCCATTTCCCAAGTCAGCTGCCTAGAATCATGAAGTCCACAAAGTCTTACAGAAGCCCAACTAGGTCCAGTGGAAAGACCTGGTTAAAGAGACAGGACTGGAGCAGAAATGGCTAGGGTAAATCAACCTGTCAGTCTGGTTTGGGTATCTTGGGCTTAGCAGCAGGTGACAAGACCTCAGGTTGTAGTTGGGCAGCTACAACCTTGATCTGAATCTCAGGTAATTCCTTTCAAACTATTACAAAGAGAATACAGCCCTCACCCTAGTCACCAAAACCTTGGCACTGAAAGCCAGGGCATGCTTAGTGACTTTGGACACAAATGATATTAATCTGGTGCTGGCAAGTGGTTACTGGTCCATAGACACGATGGCATCTGGAGGGGGTGTATCACCAGACTCACATCTAAAGGCAATGGCTCAGGTGGCTTCAAAGGCACCTTAACTAAGTAGGTGATCTCAAGACAAACTGAGGACTTAGACATGGATTTGTCTTCACTCTAACATATATTCTTCTTCGAGCATATGTCTTTTCACTTTTTCTGAATGATAGTTTGGAAAAGGGTGGATGCCTTAGCATGTGAAGGATAAGTCCTACCTTATTCTAAATGCATTTGGAGGGATTCTGTCCTGCATTTGATGGTTTTGATGTTAAGTCTAACAATAGCACAAAAGGGACATTCTGGCATATTGTGTTAGGGCTGTAAGCAGAACGAGTAGTAGTAGTGAAATCCTTGGGGGATTTGTTTCCCAAATAACAGACAATTGTTGACTTTTAAAACATTAGACATCCAACATCAAAATATTTTTAAGATAAAGTTCGCAGTAGGGGTCTTTAGCCGACTGATGGACTGACAATACTCAGATATACAATCTTGTGCATTGAGTTAACACAGCAAGAAAGAACTGAGGATGGCTAACAAATCTTTATACCACTGATATCTTGACATCAGACTACACAGACATCTGCAGGCTAGGGGATGGCAAAAAACCCTAGTATTCTGGCTTATCATGGGCTTCAGCATTGCGGGAAACATACCTCTCAACTGTACAGATTTTCGCAGAATGTCCAGATTTTTGCCTCATATTTTTGGTCAGTTTTTTCATAAAATTGTGTTTTTTTCTTAGCAAATTAGTGGTAAATTATTAAAGACTGAAGTTAGAAAATAATGACAGACATTTGATTTTCAGACTTCATACCCTTCAGAACATTCATTATAATGCAAAGCCTGATATTCTATCTACTTTCAAAGTTTGTAAGAGCAATATTTAAAAATTATCCCTATTTTGGGGCTTAGTCCCACTTTTATTAATGGCTTTGTCCAGATTTCTTGCTCTAGCAGGAAATCTGAAGACTTAGTACTGCAGTGTATTAAGATGCATGAAAATATTAAAATATAAGTGTCTGAATGGATTTTCTCTAGCAGAATTATTTTAGATATTACAACTATCAAAATGGATTTCTGTATTTTACAATTATTCCTGGATAAGCATGTTTGTATTCCTTGAAACATGGGTGTGGCAGTTGTATGTTACAAGTTTAGACGGACCTTATACTTTTGCTTTGTATAAAACAAAATAATATTATGGAACATTAATTAGAAACATAAATAATATGTCTTTGTAGTTTGTTCCTACTTTATTACAAGTTCAATAAGGAGTGCAGCATTGTTTATGTAAAGGAAAATTACTGATGTCATGAAAAGCATCAACTTTCTACCAAGTTTTAGTAGTTTCTGAATTATGATTACATTATTCTGTTGTCAGTTTAAGAATATGAACTATAATTGGAAAGAATATTCCAGAAGGTATCATGTATCTATCCAGTGCTTTGTTTCATGTACTTAAGTCTACCATGTGAGGAAAAAGATTTAGATTTCACATTATGTGTAATCTCAGCTTCTTGCCATTCTAGTCTGAATAATAAATGTCTTAACTTAAAATACATTTATGTCTCAGTGGATTACTGACAACAGACAAATACTAATTAACACAACATTAACTATGAATATCTTAGGATTCAGGATTTAAAAAGATAATTCACCTCATGTCTTTTGCAGTTGAGACATTCATGGTTTTCTTTTTTTTTTTTATTTCTCAGGGAATAAAACAATCACACATTGCTCCTTCTGTCTTATTCTTCCATGTTGGCTGTGTACTTTTTGTGAGCAATTATTCTGAAAGCGTGAGTCCATGATTTAGCTTTATAATGAATCTAGACAGAAGTCATGTTAATTTAGCAAACCTAGGACAGAGTCACATCTGAAGCTTTCTGTCAATGATTTATTATTCACTTATTTAATTACCGTTTAGTAACTGATTAGATGGGATAGTCCAAAGACCCATAATCCAAAAGTACAGTAACAAAAGCAAACAACATGAACAGTCAATAGGCATACAGTACATAAAAAATGCAAAATCAAATGCTTTTTAAAGGGTCTTGGAGCAAACATGCCTTCCGCAGACCGACTCAAAAAAACTCCAGCTTTACTTCATTGCATATCGCCTACTCAGAGGCGATCTCTGCCTAACATACAAAGCTATGTCAAACCCAGAGCTGTTGGACATGCTCCACTTAAAGAAATCCCAATCCCTCCGAGCTACATGCTCTAGGGACCTAAACCTTGTCACCCCAATAAACAGAACATGCTGGAGGGATAGATTCCTGTCCCAGAGACTTCCCATACTCTGGAACAGACTACCTATGTCAAACAGAGCTCCTCATTAGCACTCCAAGAAAAGTCTTGATGGTTGGATGGGTAATAGGAAATTTACACTGGGGATCACTTCTGTGGTTCTGCTTGACAGGGGCACAAGAAAATTATTTTCTTTGGTGGCGAAAGCCAGGGTACCTTTTTGGCTAGACTTGTATAGGTCCTAGGGCCAATAGCCTAGTACCTACCTATGAACATATGAACCTATGAACATGCTTGTTGCAGATCTGTATGTTTGTTGCATAGTTTTATATACAGAGAACTGTTGCAGAGAGAGTTAACAGTAAAAACAAAGTTGTATACAATATTTACAGAATGCACGCACACACACACAAACATATATATATATATTATATATATATATATATATATATATATATATATATATATATATACAGTTAATATAAAAAGTTTACACACGCCTGTTAAAATGCCAGGTTTTTGTGATATAAAAAATGAGACCACACTAAATCATTTCAAAACTTTTCCCACCTTTAATGTGACCAATAACCTGTGCAATTCAATTGAAAAACAAACAAATCTGTTTGGGGAAAAAATATAAAAAATATAAAAAAACATGCAATATGCTGGTTGCATACGTGTTCTTGGGTATACACCTATCATCAATTAAAGAGACTCTGATTAACCCAAATAAAGTTCAACTGTCCTAGTAGAATTTTCCTGAAATTTACTCAGTTACCTGCTACAGCAAAAGCCACGGTTCGCAGAGAGCTTACAAAGCATCAAAGGGATCTCATTGTTAAGAGAATTAATATGGTGTAATATTTATGCAAATGAGAAAGCAAAATTAATTAATACAAAAAGAGCAGCACCAAAGATATTTGAAGAAAAATATAGGCAAAGGAATCTGGATATGGAAAACTTTACAATAAAAAAAATAAGAAGACTAAGAAAATAGAAAAAGAGATAAGTAATGGAGAAGTCAAAGAAATAGAAACTGAAGTAATGGAACAGCTGCAAAGAGAAGGATTCAGTGTAGAAAATCAAATGCAGAAAGTATCATAACAGGATAGAGCAATGGATATCCAAATTAATGTGAAACCAGTGGAACAGGAAGTAATTGGTCAGGTGCCATATCAAGATATTTTGGAGCCTTCCACAAGAAACCAGTATAAACATTCATTTGAAGCTAGATAGCAAGGAAAGAAACAGGAAACTGTGGAAACTCTGATGCAGTCAATGCTGAGGAGTGATAGGCCAGTGAGTTCCCATATGACAGAACAACAGAAGACACAGGATGAAATTGAAGAGAATGTGCCACAGGAAGATGCTGTAGAACTTTCTATAGAATGCACACAGGAAATGGAATAAAAGGAGTTAAGAGAAGAGTTGCTTGATTTAATAGACAAAGATAGATATATCAAGATCAATGAGAGAAATAGACTGCAGAAGTTTAATAAAACCCCAAAAGTCAGAAGCGTGATAAAACAAATGAACACAGTAATTACCACTGTCCATAGAGACCCATGCGATATAACAGAAGTAAACAGAATATATTACTGTGCTGCTAAATTAATAACTGATAAAGTTCTACCACAGGAACATAGGGTAGCGAGGGAAAAAAGGGGGTAACAGTGAATACCATCATGGAAATATCGACTAGAGAAAACTATAAAGCAGCTAAGACAAGAAGTATCATTGTTAGAAGATTATAGAAGAGGGAACAGATCAATGAAAATATTAAGAAAGATAGATGTGATAAAAGCAATGCGTGGTATTAGAACAGATCAGGATCTATTATGCACTATTGGAGATAACAAACTAAAAATTACAAAACAGGTGGAAAGACTTAGAAGATACGAAGATAAATATAAGGGAAAAACACAAAATAAACAAATTATTGATGACCCAAAAAAGTTTTATAGAGAACTGGGAAATAAGGTAAAAGGAAAAGATAGACCGCCAAAAAAAGAGGAAGTAGATACATTCTGGAGAAGTATCTATGAAGATCCTGTGGAACATAACAAAGATGCTAAATGGATAGAAAAAGTAAAAGAGAGAATAAGAAGTTTAAAGGTACAGGATATTAAATGGGATGAAATAACAGCCAGAGAGATTGAAACAAAGTTGAGAAAAGCCTCTAACTGGAAAACCCCAGGCCTAGATGCAGTACCTAACTTTTGGCTTAAAGTATTAACTTCTTTGCACAATGATTTAGCCATGAGTAAGAACTATTTATATATGCACCCTGAACACACACCGCACTGGTTAACAACAGAAAAAACAATGCTCTTACTTAAGAGTGAACCTGCAAGCTACCCCAAAAATTATAGACCAATAACTTGTCTTCCAACAACATACAAACTATACACGGGAATTGACGCTGACAGAGTTTATAGTCATTTAGAAGAAAACTCAGTTATGGCAGTAGAACAAAAGGGCAATAAAAGAAAGTCATATGGAACAAAGGGCCATTTGTTGTTAAACAAAGTTATAGTGGAGAATTGTAAGAAGGGGAAGAACCTAAGTATGGCATGGATTGACTACAAAAAAGCATTTGATAGTATCCCACATTCACGGATAAAAGAGTGCTTAAAAATGTATAAGATACACCCTACACTGATTGATTACATTACAGTAACCATGAAACAGTGGCAGACCACTTTGCAATTAAGCCATGATAAAGGACAGATTATTATCCCAGGGATAAAAATTCAAAGGGGGATATCCCAGGGCAACTCTCTGTCACCCTTGTTATTCTGCCTTTCCATTAACCCATTAAGTTGCTTACTTAGCCTAGGCCATGGCTACAATTTGGCATCTAGAAAACAACAAAGTTTAATGACTTCTCATCTTCTCGTTGTTGATGATTTAAAATTGTATAGCTCATCAAATGAGGAACTGAAAGCACAGCTGCAGGTTGTCAAAACTTTTTCAGATGATATTGGAATGTCATTTGGTCGTGATAAATGTGCAAAAGCAACCTTTAAAAAAGGAAAATTGCAGCACCAGGAAAACATCAGTTTGCTCTTTCTGTCTTAACTTATAGTTCTGGAGTGAGTGACTGGCCCCAAAAAGTGTTGGATAGATTGGATATCAAAACAAGAAGGATGCTTCATGCTCACCAAATGATTTATAAAAATCAGTGTATACCAAGATTATATATTCCCCATTCTGAAGGAGGGCTGGGTCTCCTTGAAATTGATTACATGTATAGATCTGCAATCATGGGACTCCACACATATCTACTAACCTCACAAGATCCAAATGTGGTGAACATTTTGAAAGATGACATCTCTGCTTAATTTAGCAGAAGCATATCGACGTCAAGCAGGAATGGAAATCAAACCAGAAGTAGATAAAAAACAGGCAGCAACTGAAAGTGCCAAAAACAAAAGAAAGAATATAAAGTGAAGGACCAGATGAGAAGGCACGAAATGTGGAAAAAACATAAATATAGTTGCAAGTATAAAAAACTTCTGGAAGAGCCTCATGTTGATCAAGAACAAACGCAGGAATGGTTAAGGAGAGGTGAATTTACATCAAGAAATGAAAGGTTAATATTGGAAGCCCAAGATAGTGGGCTGCGTACATGCTGGTTTACCAAGTCCATTGAACATGTGGTAGAAACAGATAAATGTAGATTTTGTGGAACTGAGTTGGAAACAGTTACACACCTTATTGCTGGTTGCGATGCTCCAATGGCAGAGGGACTCCATACTGAAAGGCATAATAATGTGGCAAGATTGTTACACTGGAGATTGTGCAAACATTATGGTATTGAAGTGGCTGAAAAACATTGGAAACATAAGCCACAGACAATCATAGAAAATTATGAAGTTTACATCACATGGGATCATCCAATACCAACAGTCCAAAAGATAGATGCTAGAAAACCGGATATAGTGATCCAAGAAAAGAAGACAAAAGTAGCATTGATCATTGAAATTGCCACACCTAGTGACTATAGTGTCTTGCGTACAGAGAGACACAAAATCATAAAATACCTTGATCTGCAGGCAGAAACGAGAGCCATGTGGAAGAAAGATACCCAGACAGTTCCAATAGTAGTAGGAGTGACTGGTCTTATAAAAAGAATTTACAATCATATTTAGATATGTTACCAATTCATGTAACACCATATGAATTGCAGAAGGAGTCATTGCTGGGCAGATTGTGGGTACTGCGAAGAGCACTTTTGGCTAACAGCAAAGAGTGAAATAATACTAATTTCATGAACTTTAATCGTACTCTGAGTTAGGAATGGGGTCCATTCACGTCATGGTATTAGAAACCCAAAAGACTTGGAGAAATCAAAAAAGGGAATTGAAAGGTATCAGTCAGGAGAAGGGTACAAAAAAAATCGCCACAGCATTGGATATACCATGGAACACAGTGAAGACATCCATCAAAAAGTGGAGAAAATATGAGACAACAGTGACGTTGCAAAGAACTGGACATCCCTCCAAAATTGATTAAAAGGAAAGACAAAAACTGGTCAGGGAGGCTGCCAAGAGATCTACAGCAACATTGAAGGAGCTGCAGGAATTTCTGGCAAGTACTAGTTGTGTACTACATGTGACAACAATCTCCTGTATTCTCCATATGTCTGGGCTATGGGGTAGGGTTGCAATGCAGAAGCCTTTTCTTATATAGAAAAACATCCAGGCCCAGCTAAAATTTGTGAAACAAAACATCAAGTCTCTCAAAACCATGTGAGAAAATGTGTTATGGTCCGATGAGACAAAGGTTGAACTTTCTGGCCACAATTCCAAAAGGTATGTTTGGCACAAAAACAACACTTTACATCACAAGAAGAACACCATCCCCATGGTGAAACATGGTGGTAGCAGTATCATGCTTTGGGGTTGCTTTTCTTCAGCTGGAACTGGGGCTTTAGTCAAAGTGGAAGGAATTATGAACAGTTTCAAATACCAGTCACTTTTGGCCCAAACCCTTCAGGGGTCTGCTAAAAAGTTGAAGAGGAAGAGAAATTTCACCTTTCAACACAGCAATGACCCCAAGCATACCTCAACAAAAGAATGGCTTCACCGGAAGAAAATAAAAGGTTTGGAATGGCCCAGCCAAAGCCCAGACCTAAATCCAATAGAAAATCTGTGGAGTGACCTGAAGAGGGTTGTTCACAAGAGATGCCCTTGCTATCTGACAGATTTGGAGTGTTTTTGCAAGGAAGAGTGGGCAAATATTGCCAAGTCAAGATGTGCCACGCTGATAGACTACTACCCAAGTATTATTTTATAGTTTCATATTTTATATCACAAAAAACTGGCATTTTAACAGGAGTGTGTAAACTTTTTATAGTCACTGTGTGTGTGTGTGTGTGTGTGTGTGTGTGTGTGTGTGTGTGTGTGTGTGTGTGTGTGTGTATATATATATATATATATATATATCTATATATATATATATATATATATTATATAATGTCCATGTTGAATTTCAGCATTTCAGGAAACAAGCAGGACAACATTTAGAAAACAAGAAAGGGAACACTGTCATACTGGAGATAACAAACTGTTAAAATGCAACATTTCCCTTTGGGAAAGCTGACCCCCACACTAATTACATTATACACAGCACTCCCCAAGTGTAGACTCAGTGATACATGATCTAGGAACTCAGGGTGATAGTAACGTGGATTTTGACCACCATGTGTCCACAGTAGTAAGGAAATCCTTCTATGTGGCACGTCTTATAAGTAAAGGCATCACATCTAGATTTAAGAATGTTATAATTCCATTATACTCAGCCCTCATCAGACCAATAATTGAGTACAATGTTCCCTTTTGTTATGTACATCACCAGACAACTACAACAACCGGAAAGACCACAGAGATTTCTCACCAAGAAATTGCACAGTACATAAAACAAATCTTACGTTGAAAGACTGAAAGCCCTGTCATTGTATTCTGTCTCCTACAGGATGCTAAGGGGTGACCTTTGCCTGCCTTACTGGGTAGTCACTAACCCGGCCTTGATGGGAATACTACACATTCATAAATCAAACTGCATAAGGGTCACTCAATCCAAGGATCTTAACCTTGCCTCTGACATGAACAGGTCATACCAGAGAGATAGATACTTCTCCCAGAGACTGCCACTTCCCTGGAACAAGTTTCCAGTTCATATGAAATGGAGTCCCTCCCTGATCATCTTCGAATGCAAACTAAATCAATGGGTGGTGACCACAAATTCACTCCTGGGGTAGCACCCATATCCTTCCTGGACAGAGGAAGTCATTAGTAACTACTATAGACCCTTACGTCTGTGAACTTCACTCACCTAACCACCAACAACTGGGGCAACTCAGGATAAATATGGCTAAGCTTGTAAGAGCTCTAGGGCTGTTAGTCTAGTAATTTTCTATGAGCCTATTGTCTATTGCTATCTTATTGGAAGTGCTATGCTGTTTGACAGCAAATAGTGAGGTTGACCATTGTTCCTAAAGCACATGCATTCTATCATATGGACCAATGTTATCTGGATTTTCTTCAAGTGGAACAGAATATTTAAGTTAACAACAAGCTGGAGCAAGGATTCCATAGCCGGAACAAGTAGATGCCCTTGTTGAAATGGTTATAAGCTAGTTGTCTAAGTATGGAAACACATAGAACTCCTGCAGCCTGAGATGTACTGCAACCACTCCCACTCACTTGGCGAACATCCTGGTGACTGTGGTGAAACAAAATGGTAAGTGCCCTGAACTTAAAATGGCTTGCTCCCAGCCAAAAAGTAGGAACATCCTGGACTGCCTCACTATCCTGATGTAATAGTAGGCATCCTATACTTTCACCAAACACATCCAGTCATCCTTGCTGAAAAGAAGAAGAATCTACTGAACCATGATCATCCAGAATTTTGTCTGTTTTACAAACTAGTTTGGATGACTGAAATCCAGAATGGGTTTGTGGTTCCTGGTCTTTTTTGGAACCAAAAAGAACCTTGAATAGACTCTGGATCCTAGTTGGCCTAGCATGCACTTCTGGATGACTAGGTTTTTCTAGCAGCTATGAAACCTCTGTAGCGGCTGCCTTTTACTGACTGGATATTACATTGTGAAGTTTTCATTTGTTTGGTGGATGGAAAACAAATAGAATAATGTATCCTCTGGTTATAATGCCCTGCACCCAATAATCTTGTGTGAAGGCCAATCATGCTTGAGGATGCAGGGATAAGCACTTTCCAACCACCTCCAGAGTGTGGCACTCAGGCAAATATTCAGGAGAGGTGCAAGGGTTTCCCTGCAAAGGGACCTCAAAATCCTTCATTCTACAGGTCACCTCTACCCCAGAATGATGTCCACTGATGTTGTTTTACCCTATGGGCCAGTGATTATATCTCCTGAAGTGACCTGAGCAAAACCCTGGTGCTTTGTGGAAGCACAACTTATTTCTACCATTTTGGTTCTGGGAGAAAATCCTGTGGAGGCAAAAATTTAGGGCAGACAGTGTTTTACCCACTTGTTTACTTCTGGTGAGAATTTCTTTAACCATGGGTCCAAAGAAGGTGGACCCATTTAAAGAGGCATTGAAAAGAAACATCTTGAAGCTCTCTGCACAATTGCAGAGACACATCCAGGTGTGTCATATAGCAGTGCCATTGCCTGCAACTCTGAAAGTGCCATCAGCTGCATTCAGTGGCAACATCATGACAAATTAGATATGGATTGCAGAATGGATAGCTGCAAGTTCACTGTTTTCTGGATGTCATCAGGTAAGGCACCTGTTAGGGGCTTGGAGAGTTCCTTGCTCAGGTCCCTCTGGAATCTTGTCAGGTGAGATAGGACTGTAAAGCAAACATCTCTGACATGTTAGTCCACATTTCAAACCTGTCCAAAGCCTTGCACTCCCTTTTAGGAGGATGGACAGCAAATCCCTCCTCTCATAGCACCTTGTTTGTGGCTGCAACAACCAGAATGCCATCTACAGTAGGACCATTGTTCCAGTGATGCCCATCCCTTGGAGTAACCAGGATTTTATTGGGTACATGTAGTATTGGCTCCATTACATCCAGTTCCTTCTATGCCCACTGAGAGACCAAATCACTAAGCTAATCAGTGAGAGGGGCCACCCAGGAAGTAGACAGGCCAACTCTAAAAGTCTCAAGGAATACTGACTTGAGACTTTCATCAGCTCCAGGATATCTCCAAAGGAGATGTCTTCAAAGGGGTATCTTGAGGAATCCTCAACATCCTCAAAGTCAATATCTTCAGTGAGGGTCTCCGGAGGGGAATCCAGATGCCTCCATTTATAAGTCTGTTTCCTATGCTACTCCCCAGTAATGGTCTCGGTGGCAGCTCAGATGAAGAAGGAAAACTCACCTGGTGAGCATCCTAGAGGCTTCAGGAAGATGACTATCCTTGTCAAACAAGATGACAGTAAGAAGGGACTCCTGAATCCACAGGGATCAGGATGAAGCTGAGTGAGAGGGAGAAACCTCATCTCTAGATTTACAGAGAACCTTTTAAAGGTCTTGAACACCAAAGGTGAGATCGGACACAGGGGAAGGGCATCTGGGATCCAAAGAACCTAAAAGTGTAACTCTTGGGAGATGAACTGACTCAGTTACGAGGCAAACACTGGAGCTGAGCTGCCCAGAGCTGAAACGCCCAGGACAAGGGATGGCTCTTACAGCCATGGAGTCAAACCCAAGTCCTGAGCTCTGACTCCAGACTCTTGGCTCAGAGACCTCTCAAAGGCTGACACAGTCAGAGTCAGATAAGTAATACAGTCAGGGTCAAAGCCAACCAGGCTACTGGCTCCAAAAATGACATCCTGTGTGAGACACTGGGCTTTCAGGTCACCAGATTTGAAGGTCAGACTGGAGAAAGAGATATAAGAAGGGGTGGAGGTTGTAGAGCCTGGGCCCAGAAACCCCAGAGCTGGAGTTACAGGGAGGACCTTCAGTTGGACTTGAGCCCTTGGAGACTTCCGCATCATTGTATTGATGCCAGCTTTGGACAGACTCCTCGACTCCCAAAAAGACCTGAAGGATGATGTCACCAAATGTGACCTGGAGGGTTGATGAGCTGATTTCTTCTGCAGTATGGGCAAAAGGAGCTGATAACTAGCAGGTTCCATAAGAAAACTTGATGGACAAGAGGGAGATCAAATTGAAACAAGTTCTGACACAGAGATCGGATTCAACAATGTCAGTGTTTCTGTAGCAGAACTCAAGGGATCTGAGGGTTCAGGAAATCTTTTTTGAATCCTTTCCTATTCTTTCTCCTTCTCATTTGGCTTTTCTTTTCATTTTTCTTTCTCTTTTTCCCTTTTTTTTTTTTTTTTTTTTTATTTGGAAGGTTTAAGCGTGTCCCCAGACTTCTTAGCAGAAGAGGAAGCAGACGTCAAAACAGGAGTTTGATTCTCCCACTGAGACAGAAAGAAGACCTTTCAAAACGAATTTGTTATGCATGTCTGAAAGAGATCTAGTCTCAAAGCCACTTCCAAATAGTACGCTTATAGAGAGTGGGGATCATGGAGGGATTTTGTGCCTGCAAATTCTGCAATTTTGAAACCTAAAGCCTTGTCACTCATGGTGAGGGAAGAGATACCTATGCAAAAAAGTATACACCCACACCAACAAGAAAAAGCACACACACACACACACACACACACACACACACACACACCAACTAAAAAGCAACAACTTTGTTAACAATAAAGAATCAAGAGCTTAATGTTCGCTAACAGTAAGTACATAGTGAAAGCTAGAAAGAGAAAACCTTTTTGTGTGTGTTTTTGAGGGTGTGTGTGTGTATATCTAGGCATACACACGTGTGTGTGTGTGTGTGTGTGTGTGTGTGTGTGTGTGTGTGTGTGTGTGTGTGTGTGTGTGTGTGCATATGTAGATATATATCTATATCTATATCTATATATATATATATATATATATATATATATATATATATATGTGTGTGTGTGTGTGTGTGTGTGTGTGTGTGTGTGTGTGTGTATCAACAGAGGGAAGGCCACAAAAGGGTGGGAAAGCCAGAAAATAAACTAGTCAAACAGGAAAGAAATAATCACTAGATTATGCAATATTAAGCAAGAAACAACTACCTATGGTTAAAGGTACTTCAAATGAAAAAACAGATGCTGGAGTAATCACTTACAAGTGAAGAAATAATCCCAATAGCACTGAGCCCACGGATCAAATCCAAGTCTAACAAAATTCAAATGAGACCTGAGGTACCATAGGACAGGAGGGGTAAATGGTAAAGGACAGTAGCCTGAGTCCTGGATGCAAGACTCTAAAAAGTTGCCAGTGTTGGATATGTGCATCGAGAAGGATGGAAAAGACAACATCATATCAAATAATTATTCAAAAAGTATGCTTATCTGCATTCTTCTTTTTCCCAGTGATTTCAGTAACCAGTTCTAAAGCTATTTCTTTAACAACATATTATTACCAGAACTGTAGCTAGGCTAACTGGTGCCCTCTGCGTATCTGCGAACTGACACCCTCCTAAACTCAAAGCTAATACAATACTATCTGCCTTATTTAGACCTACTAACATCATCACATTTAATTTGATCTATCACACTAAGTTAGTATTAGCCCTGTGTTAAATATGCAGGCCAAGAGACTTTTATTTTATGGCATATGCTGTGTTTGTGTTATTCATAGGTTCATAGGTTCATACTAGGCTATCTGCCCAAGGGCATTTATAAGCCTAGCCCATAGTTATGTGGCTTTCGCCACCCCTTTAGTTTGAATAAAAACTATGCCTATCATTTTGCTGTGCCTCTGTCAAGCAGTGACACTGAAGTAATCCCTGGGGTATATCTGCGATCTCCCATCCATTGGTCAAGATTCCTCTTGAACAAGGCCAGCGAGGTGCTCTGCCTCACATGTACCGGGATTTTGTTCCACAGCATAGGGAGTCTCTGGGTAATGAATCTGTCCCTCCAGCACGTTCTATTTATAACCGTGTCAAGGTTTAAGTCTCCCACCCTTATTATTTAATCTTAATAATTTTCTTGGGTGGCGAAAGCCAGAGTACCTTTTTGGCTAGGCTTATATAGGCCCTAGGGCTGATAGCCTACTACTTACCTATGAACCTATAGAAATGGTGTGTGTGTTATTAACTGATGAGGTCATTTTCAAAGTAGGACAAAAGTTCTCTTTTCATCATTAAACCTCTCTCTGCTATAAGTGCCTAGGTTATGTTTTTTTGGGGGGTTTTTTTTTGTTTCTTCTTTGGATTTGGACATACTAGTTTGGCTTGGATGCTGTTGGATTTATTGTTTTTTTGTATTTGAGTGACCATGCAATCCGAGGATTTACTTGCAACTATATCTCTTGCACCAAAGGTGGCTAGTGGTTTTACTACCTTTTCCATTCTAGATAGTTTGATTTTTTGCATGACCCAGTTATCTGGAGTTCTGTCCTGACTGAAATTACAGGACCAGCAAATAAGTGGTGATGCTTCAGGGTGATGCCTAACCCACTACAGAAGTGAATAGTGAGGGAGAGAGCAATATGAATGGAAATCTTGCTGTTGGTGAATGTGGGTATGAGTAATGGCAGACTGTCCTTGATGTCCCCAGCAATTTACTTCAAGTATTTGTGGATACCACATATAGTTTATGGAAAGAGAGAGAGAGAGAGAGACGGCATTTCAACATCTGTTAGTAACCAGCCAGAGGGTAATGAAACTTAAAAACAAATTAATTTTTCTTTTGCTAACAAGTTAACTCAGTTGAGATCTCAACAGTTGGATAACACTTATTTCAAAGAATGTATACGACAAGACCTGATGCCTAGGGGTTTGAGGTTCCATAAATTCCCTAGTGGGATTAGAAAGGAATCCAGTATCTTTAATGAAGTATGTTTTATTTCAAAAGATGAATATGGATTATTTAAGGATTGTTTGTGATCTTTTCCATGAGGTCACGCAGTTAAATGATCATATTTGTAAGGATGTATTACTTCAACAGTACAGTTCTCAGTGCAACAATATTTTTCAAATGACAGACAAACATGCCAAAGAGGTTATAAAAAAGAAACAGAAAAAAAGATTCAGTGGGACAGGATGGGATATGACACTGATTAGGTTTATGTTGTGAAATCTAAATGCATTCAGTTACCAAGCAGTGAATTAACAGGAAACAATGTAAGAATATTGTCACCCAAACAAATTTTACAATTTGAAGTGCAGTTTTTTGGACAGTCTGCCACTGAGATGTTCAGGTCACATAGAGAATCAGAAGAAAATGGATTATTAGGACAGGAGGAGTATAGAGAATTCGAGGAGCAAATCTTCCTACTGAGGGACTCAGAGGGATGTGTAATGAAGTTCTCTTTGAAGGAGCTTTGTTTAAATGAACTTAATATAATGTTATTGTTTAATACCAAGAATTTTAATATTTGTAATTGCAGTACTGTAAGTATCAACAACACTTTTTTTTTAACTTTAAGTAGGTTCTCTCTTTCATATGACATAGGAGACTGAAATTTTTAGATTTTTTGCTGGAAATGAAATTATATTTGAAGAAGCTCAGTTTTGATTTGTTGCCAGAACACACTGGGCCAGCATACAATGTAGAAATCTGTGCTGCAAGGTGCTCAGTATGGAATCCACCATCCCTCCCTGAAAATATGTAAGATAATTTGTACATCGCAAATATATGAACTATTTAAAAGTTAGCTGGTTCATAAAAAATGTAATTTAACCCCCATGGAAATTAATTTTCTGAATGAGCCATGTGACAGAAAGGATATTAAGAGCATGAAACCTGATAAGGGTTGCAGTATAGTTATGAGGAATGCCACTGAATATTAATACAGTATGTTTAATTTACTGTTATGTGATGAGTTTTATTAAATTGTTTCATTAAATGTACATAATGCTTATCAGGGCATAGATATATTGGTATATTAACTAATAAACAACAGGCATATTAGCCCTGCATTGTTTGAAAACTTGCATATGCCTAAACCCAAACTACCAGTAACTTTTGGGAATCCCAAAAATCCACAAGTCTGTGGTAAATCCATCATTGAGACATTATATCAACAGGGGTGTTCCAAGATGGAAGCCTTGGCAATTATTATGCATAAATGGCTTAAACCAGTGTTCCTGAATATTTCTGCAGTTTAAAGGACTCCTGTAATTTAATGGGTAGACTCAGGGTGTTACTGTTTGGGACCAGTGATATAATGGTCACAGCAGATCTCCATGCCTTGTTCAAGGTTATTCTGCAGGACTTGGGTTTACTTAATGCATTAACTAGATGTAAATTGTTTGATTAGAGTTAATTAATTGTTTTTTCTATGCTATATATACAGAGAGTTAGATTGTTTTTGTACTCAGTCTGAAGAAGCGTGCCTCTGGATGCACGCGAAAGCGCTCATTCTTTTGTTTTAATAAAGACTTGTGTTTTTTCCTACGTGGTGGTTGATCTCCAATTTTCCGCCTCACAATTGTAATATTAGTAATATTAGTGGGGTCATGTATGTGGCTGGATGCAGCTCCTGCTCAGCTTTTTATGTCGGCAAAAGTTAGAGAAATCCACATCAACATATTTATGAACCTAATCTGGCTATCAGTCTATGGTGGTAGGAATAACTCACTTTTTAAAATCATAAAACCATGAATTACTTTTTATTGCTGAACATGTGAAAAGGGGTTGTACTAGTGGATATTGGGAAAATGTTTCACTTTATAAAGAGTTTGGGAGATCAAATTAAATGTGATGATGTTATCAGCTCTAAATGAGACAGTATTGTTCCTGTGTTAAAAATGCAGGCCAATAGGTTTTGGTTTTATTGAATATGCTGTACTTGTGTTATTACTTAAAGGTGGAAATAGTATGTATATATATATATATATATATATATATATATATATATATATATAAATATTATTATTATTATTATTAACCGGTAAATCCTTTTCAAAGTGGGATGAACCTTTGTGTGCTGTAAGTGCTTGGGTTATGTGTTCTTTGGTTTTCTGTGTGTTTAGTATGGACATGCTGGGTCAGCTTGGATGCTGTTGTATTTACTAAATTACCACTAGCTAAGCAATTCAGTGCTTCAGCCAGGACCACAAATGCAGTGTTATCATTCATTTCTGAACTAGTAGTAAACACACGCACAACTGTTAACTGGCAATCAACCTCAAACACCTTTTGCCCAAGGCATTCGCTCCTTTGCCCCATCCTAGCCATGCCATTGTTCCCCATTTGTAGACAAACCTGCCATAGCTAGCGACTGACTCTCCATGTTTTCAAATGGAAGCTTCCTGAAGAACTGTCCTAAAGCCAAATGCCAGAGTTTATCACTCATTACTTTGTACTACTACGTAATTAAATGAGAGTGGCCTTTATCTAAACATTTATTTCTCTTATTTGAAATCCTACTGACTATTCATAGTCAATGTTATTTACAGCTCAGCACTCTAATGGGGTTGCTATATCTTCTGCCTCATCTTGTAATGATAATGTTTTATATTGATGCACATAGTTTTCCTACAGTGTTGTCAAGGTTATATTTTAGGTGTTCAAGTTGCATACACACCTGTTTTAAGGTAGATGGGTGCATATCACTGAACAAATTACATTCATTTTCATACTGGAGAACATGCTTTGGGACATCTTTGCCCCTCAATAACAAATGTTTGTTCCCTATGAAGAAATGTGGAAGAATTTTGCTTCTTAAATTTCTAACTAAATTATCAATTAATTCCAGGACTCTCTGGTCTAGTTTTTCATGTTGCCAATCATATAAGGATTTCTTCTGCAACATGTGAAGCCATACTGTTTTCAAATGATAAGAGCTTAAATTAGCAGACCACTGCAGTGGTGGTGTACTTTGTTTCAAATGCTTCACAATCTGCAGAGTTTTCTGATGACAAGCGTTTATTGGTAAATGACTACTAATGTTTTCCAGAATTTTTTTTTCTTGAACAGAAAATGACATCCTCCATAACTTGTCCTTTAAAGGATGTTGACATTCAGTAATACCTCCATATGTCTTTGCAACCAGATAAATACCGCAAACATATATTGCTGGAACCAAGTCAACAGAAATTTCTGGAATCCCACTCTTCCTTATTTTCATAGTGCGAGCAGGTCCTTTTTCTGAAAATCTGACCTCCAAACTGATTTCAGGGAGGCTTCTGACTGCTCTGTCAGCAAGGGACTGAAACCATCTACGAACAGCTAATGACTGAAGATGCCAATCACTACAGAATTTCTTTTTAAAATCCACTGGCTTTTGGTAGATTGATCGAGCTTGTAATTCAAGTATTGGTACTAAACAAAACATTGCAGGTATGCCATGGGTCTTAGAGCTAAAATGAAATCGATATAGTTCTGGTGGTGACAGAGGGATTAAAAAGTCAAACTCAATATCAGGTTTGACTTTCAGTCCTTCAAATGAGCTGCCAGCCCTGATAAAATCACTGTCTATTATAAGATCACCTGATAAAATCTCTTTTTTCATCTGTGTAATTAATTTCCTCACTGTATTCTCTGCTATCATTGTGTATTGTTTCATTTCATATTTAGAAAATGTGATTTTGTTTGCTAAGGTATGATATGCTGACTTTGTTTTCTTATGTGCACCCTGGGGATTAATCAATTGTTTTTGTTGTGAACAATACTGACAATGGCGTCCCTTTTGTCCATTAGAAAAACCAATAAGCCGTTTTTGAGGTTGACTACATTGTCTTTGACCTATTTTGTGTGCACCATTAAAATTAATGTGCTGTTTTCCAGGAAGACTATGACTTTGACCTGCTCTCTCTTGAACTGCTGCAAGTTTATATGCATATCTGTTAAAAAGACACATTAAAATATAAAAGATGAAGATATCCACAGTCAGGATTAAAAAATATACTATATACTCTTCCATTGGCATCATTTGTCTGAAACTGAGTTTATGTCTTCAGTATGTTTTCCCTTATAGGATTGTATAGTTTTAAACAGTCGTTTTACGTGGTAAGTAACTGTGGAGAAAGATCCTGATCCTAGAATATCACGGTAGCTAAGACTAAAACTTTGTCTTCTTTTCCAAGCCGAGATATTGTGAAAAATGGTGGTGTGAAGACATCTGAAAGAAAAAGATAAAAATTGTATCAGTATTTTCAAACTCTTTAACTAATACTATTTATCTATGTGTCTGTCTTTCTATCTACTATCCAACTCTCTGCAATGAATGCTTTATGTTTTCATTTTCCAAAATGTATGCTTTATCTTTTAACTTTTGAAAATTATTTATTGAAAAATTTTAGGTGAAAGGGGACATAAGAAAGATGCAGGAGTGTTTTTCCACAGAATGTGCAATGTGATGAGACAATAATAAATATTTCTGAACTCTCTATGTATTCTTATCTTAAATCTGACTAAAGCAGTGAAACACTGACTGCTGTTTTTATCTTTATGAGAAGGAAAGTCTCCTTAAGTTGAACACTTGTTTTTTTTCCAGATACATGCTATGAAAAATTGAATTTTTATTTTTCTTTCTCTTGGGCATTCAATAAACTCTGTAGGCTCAATGCAAAGCCTACATGGAGTTTATGTGTTTGCTGAATGAGCAATAGTGCTAATTACAAATGCATGCTGCACACTGCAGTTAAACATTAACAAGCATGGTTTTGCATGTAAAGCAACACAGACAGCCACAGAAATGTAAAGCAAGCAAACTAGGTCTGCAGGATTTGGCGGAACGCCACAATGATTACCGGGGTTATCAATAAAGCAATGTGTATAGTTCCAACACATTACATGAAAGTATATATGGTGCAGAATATTGTGAAAACCTGTTTCAGGCATACTGAATAAAAGTTGTGTAAATGACCAGTAAGGGTACATAGACTGCATTATAACAAAATGGTGAGTGGAAGTATGTGTATTGAAAAGGATCATGCAGATGAACTGTAGAAAGGAACACAGGGGAAGAGGACAGATGAAACATCGTAATATACAGCAAATGAGGGGATGTCAATGAAGACAGTGGTAGCATTAACACTAATCACATGTCGATATGATACAGTATGGACTGCACAGTTATTGTATATTATGTGACTGTCGCACAAGGTGACATGTCAATGGAGAAGATTCCTTCTTGATATAAGCATCCTGACATGAACAAAGGAGAAGACATATATCAGGGAAGGTATATACAATAGGGGTTAGGTGCATATTATGAAGCTGTGCAAAATGAGTTGCCTGAATATGAATGTAATATTAGCACAGGTCTCAACCAAGTGGGATACACAGTAACAGGCTAATGAATAACAGTAGACAGAAGCACGAATAGTCTTGGACAGTATCAGAATAATACCACCATTAATCCCATGTCTTTGGCATAACATATGTGACTTTTAGTGATCATAGATGGTTCTGCAAGAACACACTTGTACAACTATTATGATTTGTCAGCAATCTATGAGGGAAATCAAGCATACTTTCCTCAAACTTTAACATCTCCTGGAGGTGGTAGAAGGGACACTGTTGCACCTGTATGTGAGATTATGACCAATCCTGGCTAGTTGACAGGTGTGCATGGCATATATATATATATATATATATATATATATATATATATATATATAATAGGTTCATAGGTTGGTACTAGGCTATCGGCCCTAGGGCCTATGCAAGCCTAGTCATAACAATTCCCTGGATATTTCTTCCAACAATATTTACTACTCTGGACCCCTGTCTAGCAGGGCGACTGACATGATTCCCGGGGTGAATTTCCTATCCCCCATCCAATCTTCAAGGTTCCTTTTGAAGAGGGCCAATGAGGTGCTCTGCTTGACATGTATGGGCAGTCTATTCCAGAGTATGGGGAGTCTCTGGGTCAGGAACCTATCCCTCCAGCATGTTTTGCTCATTGTGATGACAAGGTTTAGATCCCTGGAGCGTGTGACTCTGAGGGATTGGGATTTCTTTAAGTGGAGCATGTCCAACAGCTCAGGGTTTGACATGGCCTTGTATGTTATGCAGAGATCGCCTCTGAGTAGATGATATGCCACAGAGTATAGCTGAAGTTTTTTTTAGGCGGTCAGCATATGGAATCTGCTTTAGGCCTGTGATTCTTTTAGTGAGGTATTTCTGTGGCCTTTCCAGCTGTTGCAGATGTCTTGTGAAGTACATACCAAACGGGGCATTATACTCTATAATGGGTCTAATGAGGGATGAGTACAGTGGGACAATGATCTCCTTTTTTCTGGATGAAAAGCCCTTAGTGATGAGGTGTGCCACATAGAAGGATTTCCGGACTGTTGTGGCAATGTGGTTATCAAAAGTGAGACCACTGTCCACCTGTGTCCCTAAGTCTCTCATCACACTTTTGATGTTTAGTGTCCTGCCACCTATGTGGTAATTCATGGGTACATGTTTTTTTTCAAAGGGGATAACTATACATTTCTTGGCATTAAGCTTGAGCCCATGGCTCTGGCACCAGGCATATGTTTCTGTAAGGCCCTTTTATAGAATATCCACATCATTTGGGATTCAATAATGCCTCCCAGTTTGCAGTTATCTGCAAACTTTGTTAGCCAGATTCCCTTAGTGCTGGCCTGTACATCAGAGAAGTAGATGCCAAACAAGAGTGGTCCCAGGACTGAAGCCTGAGGTACTCCACTTGTCACTTATCTGGAGCTGGATTTGGAGTCAGCTACTTTTACAGTCTGGGTTCTGTCAGTAAGCCAGTTGGCAACCCATCGAGTGACGTAGGGATTTATGCCCAGCTTAGTATGTTTATCTATGATTCCATAGTGGGGGATGGTGTTGAACGCCTTGATGAGGTCCAGATAGGCTGTGTGGACTGCCTTACCCTCATCCACAACTTTGGATACTGATTTGAAGAAGTCAGTCACATTCAGGAGACAAGATCGGCCCTTCACAAACCCAAGCTGGGTGGAGTCCAGTGTTTGAAGGTTGCCAATGTCTTTGTTTATAAGTTCCATGATAATGCGTAACATGCCCTTGCAGATCAGGATTGTCAGACTGATGGGACGGTAGTTCCCGGGATCCAAGGTGGATCCCCCCTTGTGGAGTGGGATAACTGTAGCTGTGCACCACTCAGTGGACACGAAGCCTGAGGTGAGTCTATGATTAAACATGACACTTAAGTGAGGTGCCAGTTCATTTTGTAGTTCATGTAGTACACAGCCTGGGATGTCATCTGGTCCCATGGATGCTGTATTCTTAGCTTTGGAGAGTGTGGTTTCTACCTGTGTGGCCGTGATTACTGGAATTTGGAGATCTTTTGGTATTGAGATGGGACCTTTAGGGGGTGAGAGGGGGGTGAAGTTGGCACTAAATCGATCTGCCAGGATATTGGCAATATCCTTGGGATCAGTATATTTAATGCCATTCTGTTGTAGCTCAGAGCAGATCTGAGCATTGCCATTTAGATTCTTGACATAACTATAGAATGCCTTGTGGTTGTCTGGAATCTTTGGCAATTTTATTTTTGTAACTAGCTTTTGAGGATTTTATGAGGGATCTCAGCTTCTTACTGAGGCTGGTGAGGGAGTTTTTTGAATCTTGGGATTTTCCTCTTTTCTGCAACAGTTTCTTCCTTCTGTTGTACAGTTTGTTTATAGCAGGGGACCACCAGATTGGCTTCCTTTTTTTGAGAAGAGCATCTTGGTTCTATTTGAGATGGCACAATTCATGTATGAGTGGATGTGCTCGTACAGTGCCTTAGTGTAGGATTCCACAGTCGAACTTTCAGATCCCGTCTGCATGGGTGTCATGAAGTTTGTCACTTCTAACTTCAGTAGCATGAAGTTGGCTTTGGAGAAGTTTTTTTAAGGAGGTTTCCTTACGGGGGGTGGGATGTGGGCTATATATATATATATATATATATATATATATATATATACACACATACATATACATATACATATATCACTTCTGTGGCTCTGCTCGACAGGGGCACAGGAAAATAAATTTCTTGGGTGGCGAAAGCCAGGGTACATTTTTTGGCTAGGCTTGTATGGGCCCTAGGGCCGATAGCCTAGTACTTACCTATGAACCTATGAACCTATATATGGTGCAATACACACTGCCATGAATGTAACTCATGCCATCAATGTTGTCAATTAACTATGTATGTACTGTTTGCATCGCAGGAACACGTATCACACATGCATGTTCTATAGGTGTTCCACACCATCAAACACGAATGTTTATGCAACAAAAGGAATACTGAGGTATAAGATGTGTGGGAGCTTAGTGTGCTAAATGTAGTACACTTGAGTAACTCATCCCTGGAAGATGTTTTGTGATGTACATGGAAAGGGTGCATTGTACTCAGTTATTGGTGTGATGAGGGCTGAAAACTATAGAACTATAATGCCCTTTGATATGGATGTCCCACACATACTCTGGAGTTGTGTTACATACAAGGCAGTAATCACCATTGTGGCCTCATGCCAGTGGATGTTCCATATACCATCTACCTGAGAACACAGGTCACATACCATTTGGTGTGCTCATCGGGGTGGACTGTCTATATTATAATTAGGACATGTATTTGCTTTTATAACATAACAAATCCCCCTATGATTTTTGTTCATCTCCTGTGGCAGCAATCCTTTGTGTGTGTTGATACTATGTCTGTTATACTAATATTACACTTAGATTCAGTGATTGTCCACAATCTGCAGTCCTCCACAAAGCTGTTTGGACAAAGGATGATTAAGTCATTCTTGATGTCTGAAACTTAAATAATAACAGGAATGGGTATAGTAGAACCGTGAGGTGAGGATCTGATCACTGGACTATGGATATAGGTCACTTCACACACTTCAGCACATTTATCTGTCATGTATGTGATCCAGTAGTGTACCAACTTGGTGATATATCTGTTTATGGCCACTTGTGAGGGTGTCTTAGTAAAACCTCAGTGTGGATTTGTGTCAAATGCCTTGGACAGCTCAAGTTAGCCAGGATGATAGTGTTACCATCATGCATGCTGTTGTTGACCTTATTGAGGATATCTAACATATGTAACAGACATGATGTAGCCTGAAGAATTCAACATATGTTTTGCACACAGTCAGGATGTTATCGGTGTCCATTTAAAAAAGGTCCATGATTACTTGTTGGTCTACCTCACAGATGAAGAGAGTCAGGATGTGTCTATACATGCATGTATCAGGTGATGTTCCCTCCCAGTCAGAAGGATGCATATTGTTGTACACCCTTCTATATAGGAACATATTCTAACTGGAGACTGTGTTGAAGTAAGGATCGAACTATGTCTGGTAGGTCCATGTTTTGAGTCATGCTATAGGCAACCTATGATGTTGTCATTGCCCCCTGATTTTGTGTAACAGAGCACACAGATGTGCTGCCCTCCTTAGAACAGAAACTGAATAATGTTTGCATATATACTTTGGCTGATGGCCAGTTGCAACAGGGGGTGATGTGTGAGACAAACTGTCAGCTAGTGGATTGTCTGTTTCATCTGGTTGGCTATGACTGGTGGCATCCACATGCAAATCTGTACTTAGTTTTGTATTCTAATTAACATTTCAAATTTATTGGAATAAATGATTTGTGAAAAGACCTATAAATACAGCCTTGGTCATTCATCATATTCCACACACTGGTGCTATGTACACAGTCATACAACTGTACCAATGTTGTGTACTTACATCAGTTGCACAACATATGCCTGTTTGTGTTTCATGGGAAGCATTTGAGCACCCTGATGCCATATCAGGACACATTACAGATCAGTTATTTGTGGCTCATGCAGAACATTTCCTGACACAAATGCTAATAGTCACAATGGTGCAGCTGACCACCTCAATAATCCTTGTGTGTGGCAACACAACTGCACAAACTTCACGACACCCTTGCAGATGGACAATGGAGGTACGACTGCTGAATCCTAAACAAATGTACTTTATAAGCATTTACACAAGTGCATGGATTGTGCTATCCCTAACAAAACCACAATGCTATCCTCCAAAAAAAGGAAGCCAATCTGGTGGTCTTCTGCCATAAACAAACTCTACAACAGAAGAAAGAAACTGTTGCAAAAAAGAGTAAAATCCTATGATTGAAGGAACTCCCTGATCAGCCTCAGTAAGAAGCTGAGGTCCCTCATAAAATACTCCAAAGCTAATTATGAAAACAAAATCACCACTGATTCTAAGGACAACCACAAAGCATTCTATAGCTATATCAAGAATCTCAATGGCAACACTCAGATCTGCTCTGAGTTACAGCACAATGGCACTAAATATACAGAACCAACTGATATTGCCAACATCCTAGCAGACAGGTTCAGTGCTAACTTTACCCCCCACCCCCTAAAAGGCCCATCTCTATACCGTAAGAATGCAAAGTTCCTGTAATCATGGCTGCACAGGTAAAAACCTCACTCTCCAGAGCCAAGAACACAGCATCCATGGGACCTGACAACATCCCAGACTGCCTTCTACACAAACTACAGAATGAACTGGCACCCCACCTAAGTACCATGTTCAGTCATAGCCTCACCTCAGGCTTGGTGCAAATTGAATGGCGCACCGTGACGGTTATCCCACTCCACAAGGGGGGAGCCATGACAGACCCCGGGAACTACTGCCCCATTAGCCTGATGAGCCTGGTCTGCAAGGCCATGGAACGTATCATCATGGAACGCATAAACAAAGACATTGGAGATCTCCAAACTCTGGACCCCACACAGTTTAGGTTTGTAAAAGGCAGATCATGTCTCCTAAACCTGATAGACTTCTTTGACGTAGTCACCAAAGCCATAGATGAGGGCAAGGTGGTTCACACAGCCTATCTAGATCTCGCCAAGGTGTTCAACACCATCCTCCACTCTGGAATTATAAACTCACTAAACTAGGCATAAATCCCTATGTCACAAGATGGGTTGAGAAATGGCTTACTGACAGAACCCACACTGTGAAAGCAGCAGACTCCAAATCAGACTTCAGACCAGTGGCAAGTGGAGTACCACAGGGTTCAGTCCTGGGTCCTCTTCTGTTTGGTATCTACTTCTCTGAAGTACAGGCTAACACAGAAGGTCTTTGGCTAACTAAGTTCGCAGATGACTGCAAACTAGCAGACATAATCGAAACTCCTAATGATGTGGACATCCTACAAAAGGGCCTCACTGAGACAGATGCTTGGTGTCAAAGCCATGGCCTCACGCTCAGTGCCAAAAAGTGCATTGTCATCCCCTTTGGTAAAAACTCTGTACCCATGAACTACCACATAGGCGGTAGTCTACTTAACACTGAAAGTGTGATAAGAGACCTTGGGACACAGGTGGACAGTAGTCTCTCCTTTGATAATCACTTTGCCACAGTGGTCAGGAAATCCTTCTATGTGGCACACCTCATCACAAAAGGTTTCTCATCTAGAAAAAAAGAGGTCATTGTTCACCTCTACTCATCAATCATTAGACCTAATATAGAGTAGAACTCCCCTTTTGGTATGTACCTCACAAGACATCTAGAACAACTGGAAATGATGCAAAAATACCTCACAAAGAGGATTACTGGCCTCAAAAAGATGCCCCATGCAGACCGTCTAAAAAAACTCCAGCTTTACTCCATCACATATCGCCTACTCAGAGGCAATCTGTGCCTAACATACAAAGCTATGTCAATCCCAGAGCTGTTGGACATGCTCCACTTAAGAAAATCCCAATCCATCTGAGCTACATGCTCTAGGGACCTAAACCTTGTCACCACAATAAACAGAACATGCTGGAGGGATAGATTCCTGTCCCAGAGACTTCCCATACTCTGGAACAGACTACCTATCTATATCTAACAGAGCTCCTCATTAGCACTCTTCAAGAAAAATCTTGATGATCATATGGGTAATAGGAAATTCACCCCGGGGATCACTTCTGTGGCTCTGCTTGACAAGGGCACAGGAAAATAATTTTCTTGGGTGGCGAAAGCCAGGGTAGCGTTTTGGCTAGGTTTATATAGGCCCTAGGGCCAATAGCCTAGTACTTACCTATGAACCTATGAACATACAATGACATCCACATGGTTGCAATTGTATCAAAACATGTGATACATCAGTTGTGTATATCCCAGCATAACAGCATGTGTATGAGACAAGACTTGTATGCCCAGGTAATCAATACAAACCTATATTGGTCTGTATCACAGAGCATTTAATGATGGTATACAAACACATGCCACACTGGAAGTGTTACTGTGATGGTGGAATGTAAACTGTATACACAGTTTAGCTGCTCCCCTACAACAACACGTGTCCTAATATGCCAGCATTATACATACAAGTGTATCATACCCTGTCACCAGTTCGCAAGGGGCATATTACTACAGTCATTGTAGAAGGAGCATGTAATGCAATGGCACCAATGGCCATTACTACATTAGCTCACATCACAGATTGTAATACCCTCTTGTAGCCATACTATAAATACACACCACAATATAGCACGTCAATGACAGTAACACTGACATGTCAACTGTTGATAGGGTCATAGGACATTATTAAGCTGATGGCCAACATCACATGAAATCCTAGACTTTATTATATCATGTAAACAAGATCCCTATATCTATATTATTGAATATAGTAAGATTAATGTGTGTATATTTGTTGGATTGCATTACATTCTGCCACTGTCCATATGGGACATGTGCACCACACCATAACAGAATTTGTGATCGCACATGCATTGTTTTGTTGATGGCTTGCAGAGGCTCATTGAAGGACTCTGCTTTATGATGTGTGTATGCATATTTAACATGAGGACATCCTCCACTCCTCTGCAGGAAGGATGTCATGTGGCCAGAGGAAAAAAGAGGATGCATGGGGCTACATGAAAGTTACTGCAACTAGTAGTGAAATGAAAAGCTATTCCTAAGATTATGCAATGGTCAAAATGTACCACCAACCACACAGACAGCAGTAGACTGAGCCTGATTTGAACATTATGCATCTGTAGGCATAATATGTGAATGCTATGCAATGTTGCAGCAGCAATACCACATATGTCTGACTGTAACACTGTCACATTGCACTTTAGGGAGTATGGTAGCATCATTGTATACTGAGAAGAACATGATGAGAGAAGTGTAGGGAATGGATGTGGAATCACATCCCTGTGTAAAATTGTCTCAAAAATGATAGTTGTATGTATAGACATGCAAGTTGCCTGCTGTCAGATTATGTCTGCTGTCAGTTTAGAACACCTATATGTGTAGTTAAAGTAGTTTGCAAAAGCAGTAGTTAATGTTACTGCCTCAGCACAGGTTTGTCTTGAATACTGTCAGAGTGCATGTTACACAGGATGACAAAATCACTGAATGCTACAAACAGATGTTCAGATGTTCAGAGAAGGGTTGGATATAGCTATGGACTCACGTATCATTCTAAAATTGTCACCAGTGATTCTTAAATGCCCACACACTTGACTGTAATGAGAAGAAAGCCCCTAGTTATTTGCAGAGCACAATACTTACATAAAGCAAGTGCCACAGTGCAAGTCTTGCTTTTATAGTGTTGGACAACACTTTATAAGTGACGACATCAGGAGAGTCTGGTGAGATGAAGATGGTAATAGCTGTGTCCTACATGCTGGTATAAAATGGTTTCTTAAATGTCACCCAAGTGAACATCCACACACCAGCTGACCACAATGAGAACATAACACCTACCTATTTACAGAGCACAGTACTTAGCACAAGTGCCACAGCATGAGTCTGGATTTTATAGTGTCAGAGAATACTTTATAGCTAATGACATCAACAGAGTCTGGTGAGAAGAAGCTGGTAATGGCAGCATCTCACATGCTGGTGTAAAATGGTCTCTTGAATGTCAACCAACTGAAACACATACTCACACACCAGTTGACTGCAGTGTGAACAGAACCCCTACATAACTAAATACACTGATTAGAGAACTCTGTATTTAAAGAAAGCACCACAGTGCAAGTCTGACTTTTGCAATGCTACAGGACAATTTATAGTGAATGAAATCATCATTGGATGTTTGAGAGATGATGTTGTGAGGCCTGAATTAAATGGATGTGTAGGCACGTAGAAATGTCAAAATATTGGTACTCCATGAGATTTTACTGATGACTGCAGGATACACAGTTATGCTCTTCTGACTAGACAGACACACAACAGTTGACTGTGGTGAAGTTAGATCCCCTACCTAAGTATGCCAGCTAAAGAACTCAGTACTTAACACAAGCACAATGGCACAAGTCTGAGTTTACAATCCTCCAGAACAATTTATAGTGGATGATATCATCATTGAATGTTTGAGTGAATATGTTGGGAGGTCTGCATGAAATAGATGGATAGCCATGTACGACTGACAAAATATTAAATATCTGCATCAGACTGATGAGTGTGCAAAGCCTAGTATTTGCTGTCGTGTTTCCAATGTGCAAGTATACTTTAAGATACAACTTTACAAACTATATGCAATCAGCTGTCCACAATACTATAAGTATTGGAAAATCTGAATGTGTATTGTCATTATAAAGCTTTAGTGATATGTAGGAAAGCATTTTTATTTATTTCTGTATTGTAGCTGATATATTTGGGAACAAATAATGAGTGACCAAGCTTCAAGTGCATGGGTGCAGGTAATGCATGACTACATTGTAAATATGTGTTCTTTCCTTTAAAAGTACCTTCCCTTTGGTTGTGAGTTTACATGTATTGTCATGGGATGAAGACTCAAATGGGCAATAAACATAGGTAATATGTGCTAATGTACACTTTCCGAGCTCACCAAGCAGCTGGTTTGTGCGATCCGCGGCAAAGTGTTAGCTCATGCAAGATACACATTTATACTCATTTCTACATTTGAACATAGTTAAGCAATGAACAAACTTGAGCATCTGCTTCACTGATAACATTATGAGAGCTCTATTGCTTTGCTTACCTCCGTGCAAGCATGTTAAATGGAAAGGCATGGCAGTCAGCACTGTCAATAGTAGTGAGTGTAAGACACACACCTGTTGCTTTGCTAACTCTGTGACATGACATTTATTGTATTTATCCATTTCCCATGTTTGAGCTGTACTGCGCACCATGCAAATATTGATATTAAAAAAATAAATAAACATTACAAAATAAATATAAGTACACTTTGAAGATTTTTACACAAGTTTGGATTTGAACTGTCACATCAATGAACCTACAAAACACAGTAAGGGTGTTTTATCCCTCTTTGCCGCAGAAACAGCTTTACAGGAGGAATGAAAATTACTGTGCATACAAGCCAGTCCCAAATCATCCACGATATTAGCAAAACATATGACACTTGTACACTCTCAGTTGTTTGTACATGAGTTAATCTTAGATGTGGTGCAATGAGTGATCACATAACCATTTTTGACTATTTTTCACAGTAATGCAGCTCTGTCTTACCTTTGTATGGTGTTCATTCTTCTCTTATCTGAGCAGTAATCTGAGACATGCAGTGTGTATAGCATTTTGCATCGTGGTCCTTCAAATGTATGAGAAAATTAAATGGCAAGAATGTACAGTTTTTCAACAAAGGTAGAGGAGTTTGGATACTACTGAAGAGAAAATGAGAAATATGTGTTGCTTACTTACACTTAAAACCTTGATACAATAACTTCTATACCTTGTAGGTGTAACCTGGGTTACACACCCACTGCAGGTAAGGGAGTCCAGACTGCTGTTGTGTTTTCCTTCTCCCTATCAGTAACCAGTCATAGTTGCAATCCATTAGCAACAAAAAAACTGAGGGAGTGCCTCCACTATGTTTACATCTGCGACACAGAGCCAGGATTTTGGGATTCAGCAATTCTACTGAGTTCACACCTCATCTGCATCTTCACTGTATTCACAGGTCTGAATCTACACTATATAAATGTAACTGTGTAGCTAGAGCACCTGAAGGTGAGAAGAGTTGTGTATGCAGATAACACAGTAGATGACTGCTATTACTTTGGATTTATCTGCACAGACGACTACTGACCTTGATAAGGTATGGTTGAAATTTTCAGTTACATACTGGATTTGTTCACATGTAACTCGGAAATATTTTCATGTATATGTGTATATATATATATATATATATATATATATATATATATATATATATATATATATATATATATATATATATAGATATATATATATATATGTACATATATATATTTATATATATATATATATATATATATATATATATATATGCATTAACAAATGCAACATTTATCTGCATGCACTTCTTAGAAGTTAACTGATGGCACAGACATTTTTGTCAGGGCATATAACTTTCTCAGATATACAGCCTTATTACCTTTCATCACAAGTGTTAACTATTACAACTGTTTCTCTTTACACTCTTCTGTGTTATTTCATTGAAGTGTAACTGTCCTATATTGTCAATGACACAGGAGTGTTAGCCTTCTAGGATGGCCCATAGACACCTCTAGGGGAATGCTGGGCACGGGTAGAGGTGAATGCCAATTGCATAAAGATAGATTTTCTGTGGTAAATGTGTTGTACACAGTTTTGGGACAGTTTGAAAACACATAACAATTGACTGTTGTGTTATTCCTTGTTTGGAACAAAATGTTATTTGCCTGTTATTTTGGTGGCGGGGGAGGCAAGTTCCATTTCTGTGTGACCACAAACAAAACATTTTTTAAAGAGGTTTGCTTTGCTATTGTTAGTCCTTGTTTTGATCAAACTTTGGTTTGTGTATGACTGTGATATGTTACAGAAAATTATGTATATATATTTTTAAGGGCATTCTTCTTTCAGAGTGTCCTTTGCATCCAGTCACACAGACACAACAGGTGTGTGCAACCAATTGTTTACTTCTTCATTTTCCGTGCATGCAGAATTTGAATGCTGGAAGACATTTGGACTGGGAATCATGAATGGACAACTGAGAGGTAGCTGTGTGTGTTCTTAAATGTTTAACAGGTAGGTGTGTGTGTGTGTGTGTGTGTGTGTGTGTGTGTGTGTGTGTGTGTGTGTGTGTGTGTGTGTGTGTGTGTGTGTGTGTGCAAAGAGGGAAGTAGGTGTGTGTAAGTGTGTGTCATATCTTTCACCTGTACAAATTCTCATTTTTGCCTTACATTTTTGGTCTGACCTCATAAATATTGTGTTTTTTGACAAATCTCCGGGATGATCTAAATATTATTAAAGTCATTAAATAATGGAAGGTAGGGTGCACATTGCTCTCAACTGTCCAGATTCTCAACTCATATTTATGGTCTGTTTCTCATAAAATTTAAGTTTTCTGGAAAATCACTGAGGATTGAAGTCAGAAAATAACGGCAGACATTTGATTTTTCTGACTTCATATCCTTTAGAAAATGCATGTGAATGTAAAACCTGTTATTCTATCAACTTTCCAAGTTTGTAAAAGCAATATTTAAAAAGCGTCTCTAATTTGGGGTCTTTGTCTCTCCCATAATTTGTTGCCTTGTACAGATTTCTTGCTCTAAGTGGTTGTGAAATATGGTGTGTGTGTGTGTGTGTGTGTGTGTGTGTGTGTGTGTGTGTGTGTGTGTGTGTGTGTGTGAGTGTGCAAAGAGAGAGG
>NC_056726.1:1414586353-1414602294 GCF_019279795.1 Protopterus annectens
TTTAACCCTCTACTCTCAAATATGAACAAGACTGTCCTTAACAAGCACTCGATTTGCTACAACCACATTGCCAGGTTTGCCACTGGCCCGCCTTTTAGGACACATCATTGCATCAATCTAAATCAGCTTGGTTGGCTTGCAATACCCAGCCTAATACAGTATAACCAACTGATTATGGCCTATAAAATCCTCTATAATCCAGACAATACTCCTGCACTTCAATTATTATCACCCCCTATAACAATCCTAGACCGCTTCGATCCTCTAACAAAGTACTACTTCAGACTAGCAAGTTTAATAACACAGCTGGTGATTCTCTCTTTGCAAACCCTGTAAGTAGATCCTGGAACTCACTTCCAGCTGATATTACCCTACTGTCCACCTTAGGTCATTTAACAGTAGACTCAAACAACATTTGTCACGTAACTGGCTATGTCAATGTATCAAGCCTGGCTAACTCGAATGTGTAACTTCTGTGAACCACTTTAGTGTGCAATTTTAATTTAATCCTGGCTTGTGCTCAGGTCTAACATTAACCTGTTGAACATGTTTGACTTGCTTACTTATGTAATCTCTGTAAATAATCTGTTTGTACTATGTAATGCTAGTATTATGTAATGCTGTATCTGCTACCCTCGTAGCTTGTCTCCACGGGCCTCCCCTGGAAATGGACATGCATCCAGTTGGGCTATCCCAGTCAACAAATGTAGGATAAATAAATAAATCAATACAATATATTACAGTGACGACAATACCAGTCAGACATTGGCACACACTGACAGCATGCTGAACACACTGGGGCATAAGTGGGGACTCAGACTAGCAGCCTGCCTGGGCATCACACACCTCCGCAGCTGGCACACAGGCATATGTCCCGTCGGAACAGAGCACATGCCACACATGGCACGCACATCCCCTGTGCCACACACTCACAGCCTGTAGGGCTACACAACACACCTGCTACAGACGTGTCAGGTACCTGTCATGTGTGCTGCACTGGGGTCCCGCTCAACAGGCTGTATCTGGTGAAGGTCACAGTGATATGACCCAGGGGCACTATGGTCCACCACAGCACACATGCATACAGGTCAGACAGAGGCATGGACTGATATGACTCACTCATTGACCATGCCAGTGTGGCTGCCTGGGACATACCTCCCTGGACTACATGATAGGGAACATAGAATGGATCTCTCAGCATGTGGCACAGGCCAGTATGAGCCTGATGTTGGTTGCCAACATACCCTCACCAGGTATTCTACCACTATATGTGGGAAGGGTGTTGTATGTCTACATTATGCTCAGTCTCCAATGTCATTCATAGGGTATCCACTGGCTGTCAACGTGTGCTTACATGCTAGGGAAGCCACATTGATGTGCACGGATCATCTTGCACGTGACACCCATGGCCCGATGTATAATGGCAAGGCTCCTTGGTACACACATACTGCCTTATGCTGCAGGACATGGTTTACATAGCGACCTCCGTGGGTATCACACAGGTTAGGACACTAACAGTGCTGCTACACAACAACAGCAGTGTACACTGGAGGATGCATGCACCAGACACTGCCCTCAGCACGGTGAACTGCAATGTCTGTGCAGTACCAGATGCATGATTCATGGCTCACAGGTGTTACCCATCACTGACAGGTTATGCCCCATACCATGCCTGTCGTCCCCTACACATGTAACACACATGGATAGGGGGGTGGTATCCCAAGGTAACACAGATACACACACCTCCAGGTTGTTGGCACAGCACAAACAATCAGGGTCTACTCATGTGCAGCTGACAGTGTGTCGGACTGCCATCTGGTTCATAGCCTGGCACACACAACCCTCACATACACAGGAAGACCACCTATCCTCCATAACAACACCGGCAATATGACAGTCTCATGAACTGTGTTTATAAGGCCGTACTGCATCCAGCCGAACATTGTGTGTGAGCATTACTGTAGCTACAACACTCTAGTTGAAGAGTTCACAGCATGTGGTCACCGAATTGCAGTGGAATGACATGTTACCACTACCACAACAGGTGGGAACATGCAGCACCTGTACATCGACTACATGTACACTATATGGCCCAGACCAGATGTGTATCCCCTGCTGTAGGTCTTTCACCATAGACACCCACACTGTATAGGGACATACCACGTGCGGACCCTGCACAGTAAGACACAGTCATATTGGTATACATTGCTAATACCATTTATCCACATGAAGCATGTGTCAGACATGGTAACTACTGCAGGTCACAGGTATTTATGTGTATGTGTCACACACATACATCATGTGTGCAATGCCATTGCTGGTTTAGGCAATGGCATGCATTGTTATGTACAAACACCCACACAAGGTCATACTGTGTGACACGACCACACGTGACAGTTGTGGGTTACCAGAACATTCCTATCTGTACTCTGACAATGGTAATAGACACAGTAGCAGAGCACACTATTGGCATTACTAGCCAACTAGCCCTGTTTGGCTGTGCTGATAGTGTGGTGACATCCCCTGTGTTTACTGGGAGAGTATGCAGCATCTGGTGTATTGTAGTATTTGCCAAAAGGATCTGTTTCCTCACACTTGCATTTACACACACCCTACTACCCCCACACACATGCACACTTGCAGGATTCAAACCACTACCTAACTATGTTATGACACTTGAGACGGATGCATTAGCAGAGCGTGCTATTCGCATTACTGGGAGGCTTCCCTTCTCCTGCTGTACTTATAGGGTGCTGACATCATCTGTGTTTAGAAAGGGGAGTGTGCATCCTGTAGTGTGTTCTCCCAGTTGCCAAAAGGAACATTTCCCTCATACATATCTGCACACACACAATAACCCCCCTCATCCAAACACACACACTTGCCATTTGCAGGATTCAAACCACTACCTAACTATGTTATGACACTTGAGACGGATGCATTAGCGGAGCGCGCTATTCGCATTACTGGGAGGCTTCCCTTCTCCTGCTGTACTTATAGGGTGCTGACATCATCTGTGTTTAGAAAGGGGAGTGTGCATCCTGTAGTGTGTTCTCCCAGTTGCCAAAAGGAACATTTCCCTCATACATATCTGCACACACACAATAACCCCCCTCATCCAAACACACACACTTGCCATTTGCAGGATTCAAACCACTACCTAACTATGTTATGACACTTGAGACGGATGCATTAGCAGAGCGAGCTATTCGCATTACTGGGAGGCTTCTCTTCTCCTGCTGTACTTATAGGGTGCTGACATCATCTGTGTTTAGAAAGGGGAGTGTGCATCCTGTAGTGTGTTCTCCCAGTTGCCAAAAGGAACATTTCCCTCATCCATATCTGCACACACACAATAACCCCCTCATCCAAACACACCCACTTGCCATTTACAGGATTCAAACCACTACCTAACTATGTTATGACACTTGAGACGGATGCATTAGCGGAGCACGCTATTCGCATTACTGGGAGGCTTCCCTTCTCCTGCTGTACTTATAGGGTGCTGACATCATCTGTGTTTAGAAAGGGGAGTGTGCATCCTGTAGTGTGTTCTCCCAGTTGCCAAAAGGAACATTTCCCTCATACATATCTGCACACACACAATAACCCCCCTCATCCAAACACACACACTTGCCATTTGCAGAATTCAAACCACTACCTAACTATGTTATGACACTTGAGATGGATGCATTAGCGGAGCGGGCTATTCGCATTACTGGGAGGCTTCCCTTCTCCTGCTGTACTTATAGGGTGCTGACATCATCTGTGTTTAGAAAGGGGAGTGTGCATCCTGTAGTGTGTTCTCCCAGTTGCCAAAAGGAACATTTCCCTCTCACAGCCTTTCACACACACAAACCCCACACACACACACACACACACACACACACACACACACACACACTGAGCATTTGCAGGATTTGAACCCCTACCTAACTATATTATGACACTTGAGGGCAACGCATTAGCAGAGCGCACTATCCGAATTACTGGGCATCTGTTCTGCACCTGTAGTATTTCTAGGGTGCTGACATCTTCATTTCCACAGAGGTTTGTAGATGTAGTACTACCTGTCAGGTGGGGGATAGCATATATATGCATTTGCAGCCACCTACATCACGGTCAGATATGCACATCGCACTGGCAGGTTATGTTCTATACCATGCTTTGGGACCACAGGACCTGTAACACACAACACAACCAGTCCAGAACACCACACCCACATCCAGGACACACACTTAGCTTCCCTGGGAACAGTGCCAGGATATGCAGGTATTCACATACACCATTCCAGTTGTTAACATCAGGTACAGGCATATTGTGTGTGAGAACTACTCAGGCCTCTACCACTTTACCCTACCGCCACTACAATTTGTGGGTCCATGTGCTATGGCAGAACCACACACCACAGCCACATGGGTGAATACATATTGCACCTGTCCATCTGCAATGTGGGTACTCACTGTTCCACACCAGAGGTAGACCACCATTGTTGATACCTGCCCATGTCCACCTTTCCCTGGACATCCATATCTCATCTCCACCCCCAGGCAAGGTTGTCACTGCACACAAACTGTGTTTAGCACAAGCAGACTCTACACTTGTGTAGACTGGGGTGGGTGACTTCAGAGGACCCATGCTGGAGGACTATACTGGCCACTCAGCATAATCCTTGACACTTGCATCCTATGAGCATGTGTACAGTTTGCATTGGTCATGCTATCCCACATATACCCATGACTGCTCCACAACAAGACACCTGTCAGCTGTACAACAGCCATATATGCGCCGTTCAACAGACAGAGCGACCTACTACATTGCAGAGCTGTAGCCCACAGAGGGAGGACATCTGTGGACGGTTCCAGCATGGCACTTCATTCACACATACTCATTACAACACAGTGTTGACAGTGGAATCATCCAGAGAATGCAGATAGGGCTCCCCTCAGTCTGTTATTGGCGGACACCTACTGTCAGAGATCCTCAGCAACCCTCCCACAGCACACACCGACAACATGGCTGTGGCTTAGCACATTCAATCCCTGAGACCTCCACGGTGCCCCTGCTTGACAGAGGCACAGCTCACTAGCCTCACATGTCGCCTTCTGTGACCTACTTCACAGTGGCATGGTAGCCTACTATCCTGGGGATGCAGATGCCAAGCACACTCTGGCTGAGCTGCCATTCCCTGGGGCAAGAAGCCTAGTATTGACCTCTACACCCATATGTTCAATTGTCGGATGCACAATATTTGTTGTGCTGTTCTACTGTTTGCAGGTCTTTATTGCCATAGCATTCCCTGTTCCTATGACCAACTTGTGTATCTGTGGCAGATGTTTGCATATGACGGCGATCCACTATATCACTTATGTCTCTGTGGTCATTTACTGTGTGCACTGGGCTGATTGCTGTGTTGTGGTTGGTTCCTGGACTGACACGCATAAATACCAGATATGTGTGGCCAACTGCTACACGGAGATATGGCCTAAGTGTGTGAGCATGCCCAGTTCAGCCTTTCCATGGCATGTTGTCTGACATATGCCTCATTTATCAAAGTGTGCGAGCATGCCCAGTGTGAGCTTTCCATATGTTGTACTCTGAAGTCCAACACATATTTGGGTGTGTGTGACCTTCGTCATTATCACACGCTTATGATTGTGTGCTGGGTGTCATGTTGTGTACTAACTGGCCAACTGCTTCGTGTCTGCCACAACAGGGATTATACTGTGCCTGCAGGAATTGCATGGGATACTTTGCAGACAGTTCTCAACATACTTTCATAATGACCTAACACTGTAGTACCGTATAGTGTACTGGTTCGGTATTTCACTGTAGTGGACAGTATCCTGGGCTTTAGTCCTATCACTGCTTGACATCTTCATAGTGAGCACGACAGACTGTGTAGGGGCCAGTTGTGCACATATGACCATGTTGCAATATGTTCAGATATGGACTACCTACACCAGGCTCGTCCAACATTGCTAGTGTATTCCACAACATGGGTGGACATTGGCAAACACTAGCGATGTTCTGTAGGCCATTGCTGATGGTAGTCACAGGGTGTGTTTGTCCTTCGACACACATTGTAACTGGAGTTTGCCATTACATATGTCATGGTTGGTATACTGTGCCTCTGTCTACCTCTGACATAACAGTGATACCCAGGGTAGCCTACCATCTCCCATACACTCATCAGGATGCCTCTTGAGGGGTGTCGATATGTGGCACTCTGGCTGACCTGTACCAGGAGTTTACTGCAGTGTGGGGGTGCCTTCTGTGTTATGGATCATTCTGTACAGCTTGTCCTATGTATGTCAGTGCTGGGGTTCAGGTCTCTCATGTGCATAGCTCACTGCCATTCAGATTGTACAAGGTGCAACATGTTCATTCATTCCAGGTTGGACATGGCATCATACATCAGGCACAGCTTTCCTGTAGCCGGGAAGGATGGCAGTGTGTGGGGCTGCAGTTTGTTTACCCAGGCAACACATGGCATCTGTTCAGGCTCTTTGCTACCCCTGGTGGGGTACTGTTGTGGACTTTACAGTTGTTGGAGGTGTCTGCTGCGGTATATCCCACCAGGGCTATTGTAGTCAGTTGTGATGCTGATGGAGGATGGCTGCAGAGCCAGAGTGAGTTCCCCTTATCTACATCTGCCAGCCTTCATGTTTGGGTGGGTATATGGTACATGTTTCTGCGAACACTACAGACACATGTTTGTCCAGTGCAGGTTATTTATCACCTTCTGTACCCAGGTCTCACATTACATGTTAGGTGCCTCATGGGTTAACACCTGTGTGGTAATATGTGGGCACTTACTGTATATCCACAGTGGTTGTCTATACACATTTCTGCGATTAGCTTGCTGACTTGGCTATGGCTACAGTTGTTTGTTTGTAGGTGGCCCTTTTGTGGGTTGCTTGTGTCAGCTGGGGGTCGGATACGGTGGGCTGTTTGTACTCTTCTGCATACATGCTCAGTCACAGTCCTTCCATGTTGGCCTATACCTATGGGACATGTATACAGAACGGGGGTGGGGGGGCCAAGACCAGGCCTTGTGGGATGCCACTCATATCCGCTTTGTAGTCTGGCATGGATGCAGCATGTATGACCATGTCAGTTCTGTCCTTGGTCTGCTTTGCAACCCCTCTACTGACATAGGGGTGTATATTTAAGCTGGTGAACATATCCATACTGAACACGTACGGTATGGTCTAGAAGCATGTGCATGGTCCAGCTACGCTGTGTGGACCACATAGCCCTCATCAATGACCTTAATGACTGCTTCAAATGTGTCAGACATGTTTAGGGGCCGGTTCTGCAGTTACAACAGCCACAGTGTGTTGGGTCCGGTATCAGTAGGTCCACATTAGCCTTCTGTCTGCGGTACATACTGATCCTTTCCATAGCTGTGCAGAACAAGCTTGTCAGGATCCTGGGGTGTTAGTTTGGAGTATCCATTCAGGCAACCCCTTTGTTGTGATGGACCACTGTTGTTGTACACTGCTCTTTGGGTACATACCCTGTGGTAAGGCTGACATTGGCCAGTAGTGTGATTTTGCATTCCATTACTCTTGGGGTCCATGTTGGCCTCAGCACAGGACACCATCACATACCTTTGTTGCTGTGTGTTCTGCTTTGCAGATGATGGCTGTTACCTCAGCATCTGCAATGTCAGGGGACCATCTGCTGGGAGAGGTATTTTGGACTCGGGGTGTTTGCACTGCACCTGACAGGTTGTATGTTAGCAATATGTCTGTGTGTTTGGTATGTTGTTTGTAATATCTGTGTGATGCATATCTGTGGATGCCCAACATGGTTCCTACCATCAGTTGGGTAAGCCTTGTGATTATCCTTAGTGTCCTGTACGTGTTGTATCTTCATAGGTTCATGGGTTCATAGTAGGCTAGACACCCTAGGCCATTGGTAAGCCTAGCTAGAGTGTGTGTGTCTTTCGCCACCCCTTGCTATGTTCAATTATGGCCATTTATGAGGTTCTTCACTGTGCCTCTGTCTGGTCGTGACACAGTGGGGACCCCCAGTATACATGTACGGTCATCCATCCACTTGGCAATATTCCTGTTGAGGGGTGTCAGTGAGGGGCTCTGCCTACCATGGCTTGGGATCCTGTTTCTGGGTGTGGGGAGCCTATGGGTTATGTATCTGTCCCTCCAGCACATCTTATTTCATTATGTGTTGAGGTTGACATCTGTGACTCTCACAGCTCCAATGGCTTTGATTTCCTGTGGTGTGGCATGTCCATTACTCCTGTGTTGGACATGGCCTGGTACAACAGACATACAATGCCTCTGTGTAGGCAGTGTGTGACTGCAGTCAGCTGGGGTGTCTACAGCCAGGCAGCATATGACATATATTTCGCACCCTTTATCCTGTTGGTGGGGTAACTATGAGGTCTTCAAAACCACTGCAGGTGTCACGTATGGTACATCCCATATGAGTCATTGTACTAGATTATGGGTCTGATAAGGGAACAGTACAGCGGCACAGTGACCCCTGTTGATGTTGGTGTGAATCCTTTCATGATACGGTGTCCAGTATCAACAGTCTTCATAGCCACATTGGCATTGTGGCTGTCACATGACAGATTAATGTCGACCTGTGTCCCTAGGTCCCTGATGACTCCTTGCATACATAATGGTTTGACACCTATGTGGTACTTTGTGTACCTTGTCTGGTATTTGGTGGGACATCCATACTGTCCAGTGTCTTCGGATGTCTGGGTGGGGTTCTTGTGTGTGAGAGTGTGGTCTGTCGATGCTACAGACTGTACAGCAGTTTTGACTACAGTTATGTGCACATGGGTGGTGTCCGCTGCTTTGTGCATTGTCAGTTACCTGGCTATATGGGTGTCTGTGCTGCATATGGATACTCCCCCTCCTTTGATGTCTTGGTGCAGGTGTTGGGGCCATAACACATGGTATGTGGTATAACCTAGTAGTGCTGGTGTGGTATCACTAGGCCTGCAGCAGGCTTCTGTCACTGGACAGGCATCAATGTTCTCCATAATGGGAAGTGCCTCAGGGACATGCATATTGCAGTTTACACATCTGGCATTGGGCAGCATTACCCTTATGTTTCCTACCACTTATGTTTTCTAGGGTGGTGGGTAGTCTTTTTGACCTTGCCTACATACGGCTCTATGGAGGCGGCAAAGGCCTTATCCAGTATCCAGACGCACACGGGTAACAGCTGACAGCCACCCCTGTAACAGCAGCATGGCTTGTCATGCTTGACATCTCCAGCGGACACACATTACACCCTCTTGGACTGACAGCTGTAACTGTGCCAGCTGTTAAACATGAGCATTCTGTGTTTGTACTGTGGCATCATTCTTGGTGAGGGTTGGATGCTGCACACAGCCAGTGTCATCCCGCCCTGGGGTACATACTCAGAGGGACCATCCATGTCTCATTTGTTGTTGACCAGGGAGGTACATCTCAGGTAATTCACACCAGCATGGACATTGAGTGCATCATATTTCTGCTTGCTTTGGGGTGATCTGCATACTTGTGTTACATGGCATTTTGTGGCTACCTACAAGCAGCTTACTCTACCCTTTCCCTTGTTCAGTCTGGTGAGTGGGACAGCTGTGTTTCTGCCTATACTGACACCTATTACGACTGTATCAGGCATTTGTTTCTCCTTCGGGCCTGTGACTGTTTGGCACACCAGCTTTGCATACTATTCATTGCATGTGCTATGTTTGAAGGTTGTGGTTGCTTGTGATCTACTTTGGAGGCATCTGTTGGTGTGGTGTGTTTGTAATTGAGGCCTCCGGGAATATTTGTCTGTGTTTATGTGTTTGGTTTACAGTTGTGGTAGGTCTATGTGGGACTGGGTTCGTGGTGTATGTGGTTACCTTCTCCTCCTGACTAGTGTTGACAGTACTGGCTTGTTGGAGCTCAACCTCTGCTTTGGATACATGGATGCATCTATCACATATGTTTGTATTTATTCGGGGGTGTTGTGGTTGTCTGTGTACTTGGTACTGGCGTCACATTGCCTCTGGATTCATAGGTTATACTTGTTGTGGCTGGACTTAGTGGATTGTATGTGTGGACATATGTTGTTGCCATACTACTGGTCAGTGATTACTTCCCTTTTTATGTTTGCTCTATCATGTGGTATCTTCCTCATTCTCCTGCATGGTTTGGTAATGGCTGGAGCCCAGCATGCCAGATGTCTGTGTGTATGGCATTGTGTGTTGTTATTTGTGATTGCATACTCCAAGCATTCCTGGCTGTGTTCATGGAATGCCTGTATAACATGTTCTGTGGTGTGTCCCATATTCTGCACTTGCACAGGGCCTTTTGTGGATTCAACATCGGTTTTGAGGGCTGCAACCTATACTTTACACATGTTTTTCACTGTGGTATTCTGGCCAGGGACTGGGGTCAGGGTATGTATTTCCAGTGTGCTTACTCTGTGGTCTGGTCTTACCAGTGAGAGGTACACTTCTCATCCTGCCATCCAGTACACATGTTGCTGATTATCACATCCGGTATGCTTACCCCTCTTGTGGGGGTAGTACATTGTTCCTGGGCATTTTGGTTTATGGAATCTGGGTAATTTTCCCCTACTGTGTTGGTGCTAGTACGATGCTACCGGTGTATGTCTGGGTATTTTCAGTCGAGCAATATAATGTGGTTTGGGGGGCTTGATATATTCATGTATTCCGACATAGGCCAGGTGATGTTCCTGGTATTAGGACAGTGGTCTGCAGCAGGCTATCTACTGCGAGGCAGTTTTAGCCATTGGTATTTGACCATGGCTATTCCATGCTGCTTCTTGTTGTGGTACCAACATGGGGTGTGGTTATCCTTGCCATTTCTTGCTAGTCACCCTCCTTTGTAGCTTGTTCCATGTTTTGCGGCTGTACAGCACAGTATGAGGTGTGACCTGGTAGTGCTAGGGTGCTGCTGTGAGCCTTGCCCAGTTCTCTATTACAGGACTGGTATCTACATTCTCCTTACTGTGTGCGTTTACACTGCACACATCTTGCTGTTTGTACATCTGTCATGGGGTAGTATTACATCTAGGTTCCTATCCCTTGTAGAACCTATGAGGTTGGGTTTGTGTTTTGAGACTTACCTATTCAGGGCATGTTGTGGGTACTGACAGCCTTTGCCAGTATCCATGGGGCATGGCATGCTAGGTGCATGCCACCCCTAGCAGGTGGTGCATCATGTCAAACTCCGCATATCTTCCCAGCCTGTGACACATTGGCTCCCCTTTGACTGACTGCATTACTTCAGCCAATTATTGTACTTGATCTTCTTGTCTTCATAGTGTGGCATCATGCTTGGTGAGGGTTGATGTTAGGCAGGGTCTTCATGTTTGCATATACTAGATGGTGTTACATTGCTTGACACATGGCAATCATGCCTCAGGTGGTGCTGCAGGGCTGCCTCTGTCGGATGCACATACTACACTCCCTGTACATGTTTGAGAGCAGGTTGTGTCATGTTAGGCATCCCTGTTACTATATGAGTGAGTCAGAGAGGGGTATCATTCCCAGGGTTCCTACTGTGCCAGTGTATGTGCTATGCGTTGCCTCTTTGCCAAGGCCAGGGCATACTGGGCACGCCTCCTTCTGCCTACTGGGGCAGGCTCAGGTTGTTCCTCCTCCGAGTCACGCTCTGCCTGTGATGGCCTTGGCAATGGTGGGGGGCTGTTTGGCCCGGCCCTATGCTGGTCCTGCTGCAGCTGTTTTCGCAAGATCATATTATGTAGCATAGCGCATACCATGACAATTTGGGTACATGTAGTTGGTGTGTACTGCAAGGCTCCACCAGATGTGTCCAGACACTGGAACCGTGACTTGAGCAGCCCAAACACACGCTCTATCACATTACGTGTTTGTGCGTGTGCCTCATTATGGCGTTCCTGTTCAGGTGTGTGTGCGTTTCTGATGGGTGTCATCAGCCATGGCTCCAGTGCATAACCTGCATCCCCCACTAGGTGTCCGTGTGGGATGTCCCCATTGGCAAATGTCTGGTACAGCTGCGTCAAATGCCAGATGTGGGAATCATGATAACTCCCAGGGCAGCCAGCACACACATTCATTATTATGCCCTGGGCATCACACACAACCTGGCAGTTGATGGAGGAAGCCCTTGCGGTTAATGTAGGCCCTACCCTGCTCACCTGCTGGTGCTTTGATGCGTATGTGCGTGCAGTCTATAGCACCCAGTACCTCAGGGTATTCCGCTATTTGCTGGAAGAGACGCATATTGCTGGCCAATACCTCACGGGCATTGGGGAAATATACATGATCACCGACATGTGCTGACATGGCATCCAGGAACTGATGTAGTACCCTGGAGGCTGATGCCTGTGATATCCCCATCATATCGCCAGTTGGTCTCTGGAAGGTACCTGTTGCTAGTATTCTTAGGCCAACACATACCTTGGTTTCCACTGGGATGGGTTCCCCTCTGTTGGTTCTGTGTGTGAGGCGTGGCCTGCACAGCTCAACAATCTGCTGCAGGAGCTCTCTGTCCACTCTATAGCGCTCTACTATCTCCAGCTCATGTAACCCGTGGTAGGTGACCCTGGGCCTGTACACTCTTCTCCGCCTCCTCACTGTGGGTTGTCTGGCACCATCTGCATTGTCACCACCCTCAGCAAGTCGCCTATGTCTCATTATGACAGCTATGGCAGCCCCTAACATTTCTGCTCTGAGTGAAGCTTTTTCAGTTTTCACTTCTATTAGCTTACTCCTGTCTTGCAGTGTCTCTTAATGGAAACATCCTGCACTACTGTTTGCAGAGTTTTAAGTGCTGGGCTGGGCTACTATTCTGCCTGTGTAATTGCCTGCTTCTAATTGTTTTCACCTGCTAGCTTCAGCAGTTATCCCTGCTAGCTTCCTATTAATTCTGTTGCTTCCTTTTTCCTTTCTGTTTCCTCAGGGGGGAGCAACTTGCATACTATCTGAAACACGCTCACAGTGGCTTACACGCGCGCACACGTGCTTACACGGTTAAGAATCTACTTATTCAGGTTTAAACGCGTGTACACCCGCGCAAACACTGTTACACGTCTGCCAACAGCCTCCAGCATACTCAGACTGCCTTACACGCGCGCACACCCGCGCAAACAGTGTTAAACATCTCCCAACACGCTCCCACATGCTCACACTGCCTTACACGCGCGCACACTGCCTTACTCGCGTTTCATGGCGCGCACACGTGCGCATGCACGGCCAGCAAGAAACTTTGGTGTAGGTAACAGTGTGCACCTTCCATTCCTTGACTTTCCATGACTTATCTAGTGGCACACCTCTTTCCATGATCTGTGCCTGTCATCTGTCATGTTACACTGGCCTCCAATGAACTGCATTTCTTTCTACCATTCCCCCCTGTGATGTCACCTATCTCCTACTCTATTCCTCCCCCTTATGTATCTTTTACACTACTCAGAATGTGCTCATTTGCTATGTGACAGTGGGATTCAGTATCCTAACCCTCATTTACATGAGATTGCTTACTAATGCTTAGTTACATGTCTTAGACTCAGCTTCCCCCCTTAGCAACCACTACACGGTGGCCATGTTGGTTTTGGTCTGCTGGTCCCTACATTGTCATTCCATGTATTGCATGAAACCCACATTTGTGGGTTTATAACCTTCTTTTTTATGGTTTTATACAGCGCAGCCCGTTTGCGCGGGGCTGGTTTAAACATCGGATCGCCGAAAAAAAATTATATTTTTAATATTTTTGCATCGGGTTATCTTGCCAATGGCCACATATTTGGCCATTGGCATGCTGCCTGAATCATATGCCACCTTTTTTTGGAGCTGACATCGCTCCGTTGTGGATTTTGCAGAAATGTACTCAGTTGTCAACTGAGTACATTTCTGCAGCTAAAACGTCTCCTACACGGACTGGTTTCTGCTTCGTGGATCGCTAATATACCTCATTTGCATACCTTTCGGATGCAAGTGAGGTATTTAGCATGTCCACGCCCAGTCCGTGTAAGAGACGTTTTAGCTGGTCTCTTACACGGAGTTTCGGGCTGTTCCTGGATCGCGAGGCTTGCATGGAGTGTTGCACGTCTCTTACACTCTGTGCAAGCCTTCGTGAATCCTGCCCAATATGTTTTCCAGACTTTCTAAGCATAGTTTTCAATTGTATAACATTTAATTAGTATGGGAATGGGGGACTGCCAGGGCATCTGCTACCAATTTTAAATATTCAGCTGGTAAGTTCTCAGTAGCTAAGGCTGTTTGCTTTAGCTTAAGTAATAGCTTTCTAATGGTGGAAGTCTAAAAATTTTGAAGTGTGAAAGTCACTCTGTTATTGGCCAGTGAGTCTGGAGTTTGGAGGTGATTATTTGGAATATATTTGATTAAATATTCCTAATAAACTGTTCAAATGGATGGCTGACTTACATAACCTTTTCTGTACCCAAAACAGAAAAGTGTATGCACCCTTTAGAAAAACTATTGAGTATTACAATTACCAAGATCTTTACTTAGGTGCTATGAATACAAAAGTTTAATGTATTTACTATTTGTTCACTGGATAAGTGGACTGGGCTACTGAGCCTTTTCAGCCACGTCCCAAGATCAAAGAACAAAATATATCACAGTCTAGAGGTTTATAGATTTATATGTTTATAGACTAGTAGTATGCTAACTGCCCTTGTGGGCCATTTTAAGCCTAGCTAGTGAGGACATTTTCTTTTCTGATAACTGGTAGAGGGTATTTCCTTGGGAGCAACCAGACATGACGGGGAGGTGAAATTTCTGCTGAAGTTATTGGTCAGCTGATTTGCTATATCTTCTGGCTGGGTATAGGTAGTGACATCTATAACTAACTCTGCACATTGTTGGGTGTCACCCTTAAAATTGTAGATATAACTAAAAAATGCCTTATAGTTCTCCCTTGCTTGGGAGGCTATTTTTTCCTCAAAGCTGGTTTTTGAAAACTTGACTAGTCCCCTGAGTTGCTTGTTTTGGACTAATGAGAGAACCTTTGCCCTGTTGTGCACATCCTCTTCTACTTCTGAACAGGATTTTTTTTTCTTTTGTTGTACAACCTATTTATACCAGGGGTCCACCAGGGTGGTTTGTTTTTGAAGTTTAACTTAGGTTTATTTTGGCCTATTATTGCCATTTCTATACAGCTGCTTATATGGTTGGACAGAACTTGTGTACACCTCCTCACAGGTGTCCATATTTTCTGAGTTTGGGGGAGCTAGAAAATTAGGCATGCCATCACTTAATAGGAGGTTGTTAGCCTTAGAAAAGTTTTTGAAAGTTCTAGGGCTAGATGGGGTTTAGGTCTATATTTATTTCAAAGTAGACTGCTTTGTGATCTGATCTAATTAGTGAGGACAAAGTCTGGAAATCTTTGAGTCTGCATGTTAGTGGTCATGTAACCTTTCCAGTTAATGAAGGGGTAGCGTAGATCAGCAATGAGTATGGTGTTGGGCTGAATGTTAAAAGATTATAGTACATTCAGCAATGAAGTATGTTTTTTTTTCTGGATCATGGTGGTGGACCTGGAGATAGCAAGGATATGGTAAGGGATTTTACCTAATGTTAGTTGGACATGGAGGAGCTGAAGTGTGTCATATTATTTGACTATTCTTGAGGTGTGCTTATCTTTTATGTAGATTGATACACCTCTACCTTTTGTCCTTTCATGTGCAATGGTTAGTCTGAATGTATACAAGGCACTAAGCCGCTGTACTACCAGGGTGCTTTTCTTGGCTTTGAACCATGTTTCAGTAATTGTACAGATACCATCATTCTCATTGGGGGTGGGGGGAGTGCTTACAGGGAGTGTAGTTTCTTGTTGAGACTCCTAGCACTGAGTAGTAAAAACTTCAGCTTACCATAAGTATATTTTGTTAAGTTGGAAGGTTTATCTGTTTGACAATGCCTACAAAAGGTAGTTTGGGGTGGATAATGA
>NC_056726.1:1414602794-1414624175 GCF_019279795.1 Protopterus annectens
GACTTTATTATATTCTGGATTGGCATATATTTGTTAATGGAATGCATTCAGGAGTAGATTTTACTTTTTTTTTTTAATTTATCAAATATGATAAAGGAGAAATATGTAATATTCTTTTTATCTGGCTAATAAAAATTACCTTAGAAGGAAATGCACTTCAGTGTTTTGCCTCTGTACACATGAAATCAATTCTTAAAACAGTTAGGAAATATGTTTTTGAAACTCCATAATATTAAAAAAGGAAATTTTTTTGCTTTCCCATTGCACATACCTCTAGAGTTAAAGAAACTCAGAACAATGTTAAAATTAATTTACTAAAAAGTAATGGATTAGTATTATGATATGACTGCTTTGAAAAAAGGAAATTCTAAGTCGTCAGAATATTTAATGAAAGAGTATAAGTTGGATGAATCTGTTAACCAGTTAACATCATCCATCATTAAGAAATTAAATGGATTTGTGGAGTATTACATTCTTCACTTCCAACAATTATTTTATATAGGACTACAATATATATTAGACAGGATTCAAACTCTTACCTATCTGATTCATGGCTGTATAACATATGTATTACCCACTGACTCCACAGAGCTATTTGTACAACACTAGTAGGAAACTACACATTTCAAGGGAGTGTAGCAACATTACAGAAGACTCATAAATGAGCATTGTGCAACAGACTAAAGTAATCAGTAGGAAACAAGCCACAACATACCTTACAAAGTTTTAACTTCATATCACGTTGTTTAACGTGAACTGTGGAAGCTGTAATACCTGATGTAATAAAAGGCTACACAGATTTATATAACTATCATTTGCTGCTATGCATCATCTCTAACCTTCATTGCATGCTGGTAAGCAGAATTATGCTGCAGAAGGCAAATTCTCAGCAGTTTTTACTACAGAACATGTAATGAGATTTATTGTTCCCCACATTGAGTTGTGAGTTGTGATGCTGCTTAGTCATACAATGGAAGAAACAAAAAAAACTTACATTGTGAAATTATGTAGGATTACAAGATAGAACAGCAATTAAGGCATCAGTATCCTTAAGCCATCAAAATGAATTAATTGTTAATTAATTAATAAAAATCCCACCTCACATCTGTTGAGCATGCCATTCCTGCATATCACCAAGCTCTGTTTTTGCACACTGAAATGAGGTACATGCTGCTGGATTTGAACATCTGCCTAATTAACTCTATATTCTTTAGACCTATGCTCTAGCTGATGATGCTGCAGAGGAAATAATACCACAATTAACTTGCAAAGTTTTGGAATGCATGCGGCCTCCATTTAAAGGGAGTACAACAGCTGAAGGATCAAATCCATATACTGCCGTAATTGTTAGCACTAAGCAGAATTGTGCACATCATATCTCTTGAGTAAGGCAGTCATAGAGGAAATCTTATCACACATTAGAAAGCGCACAGCTGAAGGGATAACTTGATCAGTGTGCTGAAATGCATATCACCCCCCCCCCTTAAAAGGAAGCAAACAGTTGGGAATTTAAAACTATCTACCAGTGTAAATTTTACCTCTGATTTGACCTGTACATGTCACATCTGTTGAGTAAGCCTGTTACCAATTGCTTTAGTACGCACTCAGATTGGGTACACGCTGCCAAGCATCACACAAGGGTGAAGGCAGGAAGAGTAATTTGCATACTTTTCTAAAGTCTTATGTCCATGCTTGTGCAATGATACATATATTACTTCACATGACTTGGTGTGGTATGGAATAATATATAAGTGTGTAATAATGATGCTAAGTACACATTACTGGAATGGAAATCATGATGGAAGAACTGATATGTTCCACATCAATGCTGTAACAGGTGAAGTTGTATAGGGACTTGGGCTATTGTGTGTCTACCAAGTCAAAGGTGACAGAAAAGTATGGACTGGAAATCACACAGGCGATGGCAGAGTGATTTAGCATGATAAGAGTTGGGTGATAGTTACAGCTGAGACACAGTGAAGTGCCATCCATGCATTCCTTCATGTTATCCCCCAGATCACTGTGTTATGTATTACTGCCATTAATTCTTGTGTTTAACTTACCATGGCCTCCATTAAATATAGAATGTTCTCTGGTATATGTATACAATGTTTTGGTGCGCTAAAGTATATTTCTGGTTCATTGCTGATTACTGCTGAGTGTTTTTTCTTAGTTGGTTCATATGTTTTTTTAGCCACTGTCAGGTTGTGTGATTATTTTGTATAAGTTTATGATGTGGATATTAATAGCAAGGCATACATGCAACTGATGTCAATATTGCACTCATTGACACATTTAATAGCACAAAACCATCAGAACTGGAAGGAAATTTCATGGGGGACAATCCCACCCTCAGTTACATGCAACACACTGCACTGAATTCAGGGGAACGGACTCCTCACATCATGCATATATTTAGCCAATAAAGAATATACAGCTAACAGAAATCACTGACATTGCTTTCATTTTGTCAAAATCGCTTACCGAAGCACAGTTCTCCCAAACTCAGCTGTGTGTCCAATGACAGACAATTATCTCATTTGCAATTATTTTTTGAGTTTTTGCTATAAGAAGAGAACTAACACTAGGATTTGCTGCTTGATGGAAAGTATCACACAAATGCTGAAAATAATTAGAGATGTCTGTTAATAAGCCATTTCTGGTCATGTGTATGGAGTGGGAATCTTGTTTATGACCAGATTAAAGGTGTGAAAGGAGGTTGATAGGACAGAGATGGAAATGGGAAACAAGCAGAAAGACACTGAGGGAGTAATTAAGGAATGAGCAGGATGTTGGTTAGGTAGGACCATATCTATCCACTTTTCTACAGGGTGAGAATGTATATTTACAATGAATTTGGGAAATGTGGAGATTCACATTAGATATTAGCTGTGACAAACACAGCTTAATAATGTGTCACCAAGATGACCAAATCAGGTGTGTGATACATTCACATAGCTGATGTGGAGAACTATGTATGGGGTAAAAATTATTTTTGTGGGGCAGGTGCCTTTTTTAAAGGGAGAGAAGAACACGGATAGGTATTTACTAAGCTAATGACCACAAGGGCCTTTTTAAGCCTAGCCCAGTATCCCTTAAGTCTAGTCAATTTCTCTCAGTGACAATCAAACCTTGTACTGCTTCATTGTGAGGTAAATGCCTTAACCATTATACAATTTCATAGTGGGGAAAGAACTTAAGAATAACTAGAGTAGGTATGTATTGCAAGGTTGATTAGCTAGTAGCTGCAGACATACTAAACACCCATGACAGACAGAGGTGGCAATGGACACAAGGAAGAGAGTAACACCATGACTGGAGTTAGGTATGGGTTTTCAGAGGTGCATCCCTGTCCTGTGTGAACACAATGGAATGCAGTCCTCACCTTCAGAACTTACACCATTGCATCCTGTCACAGACACCTGGGGCAGTGCCAAATGGGGCAGTGATTCTGCAATCTACTGCAGTATTCTTTCAATGCAGCCTATGTGGTCACAGAAGCCCTTCTCCATAATCTTCCCCACCAGCCCTGTTAGTGCTTGTTAGGTGATATAATTCACTGCCACTGGCACTACTCCCAGTGAGCACCACTGCACCAGCCCCTGGGGCTGATCTACCTGATACAGGTGATTCAGGTAGTGCAGGTATTGTGGTGGTAATGCTGCCAGGTTGTGACTCAGAAGTGCTGGCTGTCTATGCTGCCAGTGGTGGCACTGCTGCAGCCATTGGTGGAGAGGCAGTAGTCTGAGCCACTGCAGCCATCAACCTGTCTATGCTCGTGATAGTGGTGAAGCAGTAATAAGTGCTGCATGCAGTGAGATATAAAAATAACAAAATGTTAGAAAGGATAGTGAATATTTCTTAGATTTTATTGTTACAGCCAATACAAATTCAACATACATTGTTCAGATTCTTTAAATACAGATATAAATATGTGTGACCGCAAACTGCTATTACACCAGTGATATGATATCCCTGACTCTCAGATTTAACATACATTGTACAGGCACTGTAACTGTTTTACAATTGTTTTGTCTGCAAGATAAGTATCTATGTATTTGGCCTGATTTCGTATTATTCTAAGGCATGACTATGGATACTCAGTATTGAAATGTAAAATACAAGTCACTCTTAGGTTCTGTTAGATGGAATTGAACCTACATACATCAGACTTTAGCTAACAAATAACTAGTTCAAAGCTATGTGAGCTAATCACACAAGTAGGTAGACCTTGCAAATGTAAACTATGTATACTCATTTGGCTGACTGACAACCACTTGTGGCCTGATGTTTCGATACTCAACAACCTATTGTAAAATGAGTGCTAGCCTGACATGGCAGTCTGGAATACATCTATCCATACTCACCAGTCCCTATCTGAGGTGTTTCAGTCTCGCCTGATGAGCATCCCAGTTTCCTTCAATCTCTGCAGAGGCTACAAATAAGAAAAAACAGTAATGAAGAATTGTGTGTATTGCCATGCCATTGTAGTATATTACACAGTTATAGGGGATATACTTACAGTACTGAGGTGGTGAGTGGGTCCTATAATACTCCTCCCATTGGTGAAAGACGTCAGCTTTTTGCCATTTCATGTTACTGAAAGGGTGAAGATATTGTCCTCCCATGTCTGGGATGTCAGCAGCATGAGTGACAGGCTAGACTAAACTATTTCAAGCCTCAGTCTTGTACTGAGACCTGGTGTAGCCCTCCTGCAGTAGCCTTCAGCTACATCACTTCTGTACTCTAAATGGAGCCATACCCTCACCATTGCCTGCCATATCTTTCTTCAAAAATCTCAGGAAACATGGCAAGAAATAGGGCCCAGATCAGATCTTGTGTGCTGCAGCCTGTGAACAATGATGGCCATCATGGGAAACAGTATTTTCTCAACAGACTACAAAGAAATACCATATAATTAGTGTGTGTGCATATTATTTTTGCTCTGTCTCTTTCAGGTAAGAAACATGGCAGCAATACTTTATTTTATTTATTTATTCATTTATTTGACATGTGTTTACCATGAAGGTCCGACTTGGTACGAGCCCATTTTCAGTGGAGGCACAGGGAAAAAAGCTCCACAGTACAATATAAATAGCACTGCAAATAAACATTAGTTACAAAGACTAGTCCCAGGATTCAGCAAGCTCTGTACAGCATGCAGGAATAGTGCAGGAGCTGCTGGAGGCAATATGGCCACCGAGAGATCCAGGAACAAGCTCTCGGGATGTGCACAAGCGCTCCTGCACTATTCCTGCATGGACACAGCTTCTGTATGCAAATGACCCCATTTGCAGATAAAAACCATGCAAATGAGGTGAATTTGCAATCCAGGAAGCTGGCAGCCATCCATGCAGGACTAGTTTAACCTGCAGAAATGTACTTGGTTAGTAACCGAGTACATTTCTGCAAACTACAAAATGGAGCCATGACAGCTCCAAATAAAGAGTGAGCCACAGTGGTACAGTGGTAGCATTGTTGCCTCACAGTAAGAGGTTCTCCTGTTCAATTTTCAGCTGGAGTGCCTTCTGTGTAGAGTCTGCATGTCCTCCCCATGGTCGAGTGGCCTCCGAAAGTCATGTGTAAATGGGCATGCCTTCGCTGAAGGTTGGGCGTCGGGCTGGCAACTCGGCACCATAAAAATGTACTGCCAATCATTAGCGGACCGGAGTTCCGCTGGGGCGATCCCTAACCGAGAACAGCCAAAAAGACAAACAACATAATGTGTTAAGCATGCCAATGGCCAAATATATGTCCATTGGCATGGAAAACAGTTGCAAAAAAAAAAAAAAAAAAAAAACATTTTTTTTTTGGCCGATTTCAGCTGTTTAAGCATAGGGCAATGGTGCACAAATGGGATCAGCCAGAAAAATAAAAGAAAAACCCTGAAAAAAGCTTTCCCTGCAAAATCACAATTTTGCGATTATAGTCAATGGCGAGCAGAAGACAACAAGGCTAGTGAATAGTTGTTGTTAAGGGGGAAGGCTCAGTGTGGGACTTGTAACTAGTCATTAGCAGGCAATCCTATGCAAATGAGGTGAATGATACTGAATCACAGATTCCCCCTCATGGCTAGCCTGCACCCAGCTGTGTAGGTGCAGGAAGATCATGGTGCAAGCTTAAGAGCTAGCTGACTTCATAGAGGGGTGTGTCAGGCATACTGTAAGCTTATTGGAGATCTGTGGCTTGGGTTTGCCCTTAGCTTAACAGTGTTAAGGAAGGAGGTGTGTCTGAAGCTGCCAAGCACACTTTACATTGCCTAAACGTGTGTGAGCGCTGCGCAACCAGGTTTAAACAAAAAAAAAAGTAAACCAGGAAATAGCAGCTCTGTGCACATCTGAGCACTGTGCTTGCGCGGTGTGACTCTGGGCTTAAACAGGAAGACAATGAGAAGGGAAAACAGCAGTAGAAAGGTAATCAAGGAGAACTAGCATAGCTGGCAGGTGAAATGTATCAGAATCAGCCAATTACACAGGCAGCAGCCCAGCTCAGCACACTACAATAAACTATGCAAACACCTTTCCCTCTGTTTTTTTTTTCCCACAAACTCTACACCACCGGTGTACACAAATGGGGAATTTTTACCTAACGAAAGCAACAAAATGATAGGGGCTGCATTTGCTCTCATAAATCAACATGTGGAAGAGGCTGAAGGTGGTGAGGATGAGAATGCTGATGACCAACCCATAGTGAGGAGAAGGAGAAGAGTGTACAGACCCAGGGTAACCTGCCAGGGGCTACATGAGCTGGAGATAGTGGAGCACTATAGGGTGGACAGGGACCTCCTACAGCAAATTGTTGAGCTGTGCTGGACACACCTCAGACACAGAACCAACAGAGGGAAACCCAGCCCAGAGGATACCAAGGTATGTGTAGGCCTAAGAATACTAGCCACAGGTACTTTCCACCAGTTCCTGGATGCCATGTTAGCACATGCCGGTAAGCACATATATTTCCTCAACACCCGTGAGGCATTGACCAGCAATATGCATCTCTTCCATACTCTGAGATAGTGGGTGCTACAGAATACACCCACATACACATCAAAGCACCAGCTGATTGGGGTAGATTCTACACAAACTGCAAGGGCTTCCCCTCCATCAACTGCCAGGTCATGTTCGATGCCCAGGGCATTATTATGAATGCATGTGCTGGGTGCCCTGGAAGCTATCACAACTCCCACATATGGTATATGATGCAGATGTACCAGAGATTTGCCAGTGGGGACATCCCATATGGCCACCAAGTGGGGGATGCTGGTTACACACTGGAGCCATGACTGATAACACCCATCAGAAATGCACACACACCCGAACAAGAACTCCATAATGAGGCACACGCACAGATCCGAATCATAATAGAGCATGTGTTTGGGGTGCTCAAGTTACAGTTCTGGTGCCTGGACATATCCGGCGGAGCCTTACAGTACTCATCAGCTACATGTATCAAAATTGTCATTGTATGTGCCATGCTACACAATATGATCCTGCGGAAACAGCTGCAACAGGAACAGCACGGTGCAGGGCCACACAGCCCCTCAAACATTGCCAAGGCCTGCACAGGCACAGAGTGACTCGGAGGATGAACAACCTGAGCCTGCCCCAGTAGGCAGAAGGAGGTGTGCCCAGTATGCCCAGGTCTTGGCAAAGAGGCTACGGATAGCACATACACTGACATGGTAGGAACCCAGGGAATGACACCTCTGTCTGACTTACACATACAGTAAAAGGGATGTCAAACATGACACTACCTCTGCTTAACCATGTATAGGAAGTGTACTATGTGCCTCCGACATAGTCAACCCTCCAGCCCCATCCTCAATACTGGCACAGCCACATGGTAAGTCACTCTCCCTATCAAATGCTGAATGCAGTAGTATGTTTTGTTACTTGTATTTATGGTATGGATGTGAGCATGCAAGGGAATCAGGTGGCTGAATGGGATGCCAGCAGATAGTAGACACCTACATTGGCAGCATGCGATCTGTAACAAATACTGGTGTCACCATAGTAGCCAGTAATAGACAAGGTGACAAAACCCACTGCAGGAAATGCAGTGGGCCAAATGTGTGTCCATAGGACACACACATGCCAGTCAGTGAGGCTCATGTACCCAACAACAGTCTCAGCCAGCAGTACAGGCATAGACAAACACAAAGAAAGGCTGTGCTAAGGCCTCTGATTGATGGCTATGGAGAACAGCCCCCCTCCAGACCTACACATACAGACTACAACAGGTCAGGCAGTGGGATGTTAGTTCTGACGGGTAAGAAGTCTGAAACTGAAATGTAGGTCAATAAAACCTAAGAACTGTAGTACACTGATATGCCTCTAGTCTGCATGATAGGTCAGAATACAGAATGAAATGGAGTACCTGAAATACCAGTACAGTCGTAGCAAATGTGTACAGTTGTCAGGTGTGCCCCCTTCCCCCACAATCCTATGTAGAAATGTAGTGACATGTATGTGTATGCATAATGACAGATTACCTGAGATGGCCAAAGTAGCAGGATAGATTGTAGCACATGTACAATATGCAGGGCTGTTTGTGTTAGCTTGGTGTGTGTTGTATATTGTGTGAGACTGGTCAGCATGTAGGCATGGTGGGTTTTATCCTGGTGGCCATTGGCCAGTACTGCTGATGACATGGCCAAGTTCTCACAACTGCAGTGCCAAACACAATGCATCCCAGCAAGACATACTCCAGCAGTAAGCCATAGTAATTGTACGGATGTAATATCTGTCACCATCTGAAGGACGAACATGGCATGAATGTGGGCCAAGACATGCAAACAGTACACAGGTGGAAGTACCCTAGACAGATTGTGAATAAAATGTTACTGTTAAATGGGCACACCTTTGGAATTGTACATACAGGTTAGCAGCACATTAGTTGGGGTTTGTAGTACGGAATACCAATGTCATCTGGCCAAACATTGGCAGACTACAAAGGTCACATGTATGCAGTATTGAGAAACTCCTGACGTCCCTGCACAAGGCAGCATAAGTGGAATACCCCACATATATTTGTGAGTCAGCTGCAAGTAGCTTCCATAGCACACATGCACCCAGCTCACCCCACCATCAGCCACAGGTACCTCACAGGTCTTATCCCTGCTGTTAGGAATGAGAATAACATGATTCCCCACCTCTGTATGGAAATACCCACAGAATACAGCATGCTGAAGAGGTGTCCCATGCTGGTGTGCCCCTAGCTGTAAGCAGCACCCTGCCAACATCCACACCACTGGATCAATATTGACAGAAAGTATTGACATTAACACCTTACACACCTATCCTGTCACCCCAGGGGAATATAGTGGCTTACAGCCTGGGACTGTAGGAGAGACACAATGCAATGGCCTGCAAAACTAGCAAATGCTCTACAGTCCTCTGTCAATGGCCTGAGTCTCACCCGTACTGCCAATGTATGTTATCCCATGGATTCCCAAATAACAACATAACACAATCCACAGAACCAAGGCCATGTCGACAAATCCCAGTAACATGTCCACCATGTCCTACTGCATGAACTGTGGACCAACCCCAAAATTTTGCTGGAATGAAGTGACAACTATAGGGAACTTATCAGATAATGTTTGCATAATGTTTGGAAGAGGATAGAATAACAGAGGGGGAGGGAGTAGGAGCATGTACGACATGGAGTGTGTGAAGTCTGAAACTCAGCCTTGTGCACATGCTATCTCTGCCTGCAAACACAGGAATGGGTGGCTACAAACCTGCTTGTAAACCACAATGTGAAGGGATAATGACCAGAAATATGAGCCCTGCCTCTGGGTAACCTGTGTGAATCTGTACAGCTGTGAGGTATGGCCACAGCAGGATATGGCCATACTGTCACGTTGATGGATGTACAAGCATGGAATACTCAGCCATCACTGTACCAAGGTGCTGAACCATTTACACAGACCTATCAACAAGTGTCTGTAGCTTCCCCTCCAGATGACATAAAACATCATAGTGTAAAACAGTACATCTGTCTAAATATCTCTGCTAACACCAAAACCATGTAGCAGAAGCAGCACAGATACAATTACCTACAGTAACCTACTATCCTTTGCCTATTTTGACCCCATATTGTCAACTGCTCTACAGATATCCCACAGAAACAGGTTGCTAGCTGTAGGTGTAGAACACAAATGCCTGCACTTGAGTACAACCTACCTGGAATGGATTCACATATTCAATACAGAAGGTCATACTGGGAATGCTCCCACACTTAAAAATGAAGCCCATGTCTGGCAACAGCAGTGGACAATACATATCTGACAGTCACAGATGTTTGTGCACACACACTCCACATTGCACACCAGTCATTCCTTGCAAACACATTGGATAGGAATACACACATATATCTAAGGACAACACACTATAATAGGCCAAACTTACACATACATAGATGTGTGGAAGACAGTGACAGACAGTGACAAAGAGCCTCCCATCATGAGGCCTGTCTCACCCAGCACACATCCAGTTGGCTAAAACCACATGATGTGCAAATGTCAATCACTGTAGACATTTGCCTCTGGTATCCCTCAGCACTATAGTGTCTGTGGTGCTTGTGATAACTGTGTAACATGAATGTACAAGTCATTATTCATCTAGCAGCTATATACATGTACCTGTTAAATTTAAACCTGTGTGTGCTTGAGTGTTGTGTCTGCTTCCAGATGAATGGTTTATGGCCCACTCACACACACTGCACTCCCCGTTGCCCTACTTTGGCAAGCCTGCTGATGTCATTCACCTTGAAATACACCTTTGGGGAAGAAATAGCCCAGTAAGCTCCATGGCATGTGCTATAACTGCATAATGCTGTAGTGTGATGTACTAGTTAGGTAGGATTTCTAATACCAGACCTGGCAACTGTGAAACTGTGTGTGTGTGTGTGTGTGTGTGTGTGTGTGTGTGTGTGTGTGTGTGTGTGTGTGTGTGTGTGTGTGTGTGTGTGTGTGTGTAGGGATCAATGCTTTTGTAGCCATTCACAGTCACTAGGCACTCCTAAAAATGGAGAACATCGATATCTGTGCAGTAACAGAGACCTGATCCAAGGCTCCAGAGAGCAACCCTGCAGTACCAGGTATAGCTCTTACCACACCTGTCAGCCACAAAACCAGGATCAAAATACTAAAGGTGGAGGAGTGTCCATATTCACCAAAGATATTCACACCACCAGGCTACTTGCCCAACACAATGCGTCTGAAATTCTCAAAAAGCAACTAACACTAGGTAAGACTGCAATCCAAATTGTATAACTTGCTACAGATCCCCCACCATGCCCCAAGATTCCCACTACACCTTTCTAAACATACTGGAAAATATTAAGATACAACCAAACACCTTAATACTGGATGGTTTCAACTACCCTGCTTTTAACTGGCAAAATTACTTGTGTATCAACACCTTTTCCCAATGGTTCTTGGAAGTCATAATTCCCAATGCCTTTGATCAAGTAACCCATAGTCCCACCAGGGGCTCCAATATCCTAGACCAGGCCATTACCAACATGGGAAATCGATGCTCCACACCTATAGTCACCAAATGTGTGGTCAGGTCTGCCAATAAGCTAATCACCCTTAACATCCACATCCCTCCCCCACACCCCAGTAAGGACACATCTGTAAAAAATGTCTCCAAAGCCAACTTCATGCTACACATGTCAGACATGACAAACTTCATGACACCCATGCAGATGGGAACTGAAAGGTTGACTGCTGAATCCTACACTAAGGCACTGTACGAGCACATCCACTCGTGCATGAATCATGCCATCCCAAATAGAACCAAAACACTCCCCTCCAAGAAAAGGAAGCCAATGTGGTGGTCCCCTGCCATAAACAAACTTTACAACAAAAGGAAGGAACTGTTGCAGAAAAGAAGAATTTCCCAGGATGCAAAAAGTCCATTACCAGCCTCAGTAAGAAGCTGAGATCCCTCATAAAATCCTCCAAAGCTAGTTATGAACATAATAAAGTCAAAGATTCCAAAGGCAACCGCAAGCCGTTCCACAGCTATGTCAGGAATCTAAATGGCAATGCTGAGATCTGCACTGAGCTACAACAGAATGGCATTAAATATACTGATACCAAGGATATTGCCAATATCCTGGTAGTTCGATTCAGGGCCAACTTCACTTCCCTCTCACCCTCTAAAGGGACCATCTCAGTACTGAAAGATTGCCAGATTCCGGTAATAATGGTCACACAGGTAAAAACCACACTCTCTAGAGCTAAGAAAACAGCATCCATGGGACCAGACAACATACTAGTCTGTGTACTACATGAACAACAAAATCACTTCACTAGGCCATGGAATGTATTATCATGGAACTTATAAACAAAGATATTGGCGACCTGCAAACACTGGACCCCACCCAGGTTGGGTTTGTGAAGGGCTGATCATGTCTCCTGAACCTGATTGACATCTTCAAATCAGTCTCCAGAGCTGTGGATGAGGGTAAGGAAGTTCACACAGCCTATCCGGACCTCACCAAGGCCTTCAACACCATCCCCCAGTCTGGAATCATAGATAAATGTACTAAGTTGGCCATTAATCCCTATGTCACTTGATGGATTGCCAACTGCCATACTGACACAACCCACTGTGTAAAAGTAGGGGATCTATATTATATTCTCAAAAGTCGACAATGTCGAATCTGACATTGTCGACATGAGAATATCTAACGCTCAGAATCTTGAGCATGTAAACTGAAATCTCCGTAAAGGGGAGATTTCCATTTATTGCAATGTAATGTGGTCTTGGAGTTGGTATATTTAAGTAGTGGGGGTGCAGGGGGGCTTGCCCCCCTGCTTAAACCCGTTAGGGTACTTTTTTCTTTTTTTTTTTTGTCTTTTTATAAGGTCGATGTTTGAAGACATCGACCATATGGTGTCAAACATATGTTGTTTGATGTTTTCAAATGTAGATCTTATAATATAGACCCAAAGTAGGCAACTCCAAATCCAGCCCCAGACTAGTGATATTTGGAGTACCTCAGGGTTCAGTTCTGGGACTGCTCTTGTTTGGCATCTACTGCTCTGATATATACGCCAACACTAAGGGAGTCTGGCTAACAAAGGTCACAGATGACTGCAGACTGGGAGCCAATATTGAACCCCCAAATTATGTGGATATTCTATAAAAGGGCCTTACAGAAACAGATGTTTGGTGCTACAGCCATGGGCTCAAGCTCAATGCCAAGAAATGTATAGTTATCCCCTTAGTGAGGGAACATGTACCTGTGAAGTACCACATAGGTGGCAGTACACTAAACACTAAAAGTGTGATAAGAGTCTTAGGGACACAGGTTGCCTATGGTCTCACCTTATATAACCACATAGCCACAACAGTCAGGAAATCTGCCTATGTGGCACACCTCATCACTAAAGGCTTTTCATCCAGAAAAAGGGAGGTCATTGTCCCACTGTAGTCATCTCTCAGTAGACCCAGTATAGAATACAGTGCTCCATTTGGTAGGTACCTATCAAGACACCTGCAATAACTAGAAAGGCTGCAGTAATACCTCACTAAAAGAATCACAGACCTAAATCAGATGCCTTATGCTGACCATCTGAAAATCATCCAGCTATACTCTGTCACACATTGTCTACTCAGATGCAATCTCTGCTTAACATGCATTGCCATGTCAAACCTAGAGCTGTTGGACATGCTACACTTAAAGAAATCCCAGTTCCTCAAAGCCACATGCTCCAGGGATCCAAACCTTGCCATCACAATGAATAAAACATGCTGGAGGGATGGGTGCCTGACCCAGAGATTTCCCAGACTCTGGACTAGACTACCCATACATGTCAAGCAGAGTGCATCTTTGGCTCTCTTCAAAAGGAACCTTGATGATTGGATGGGAGATAGGGAATTCACCCCAGGGATCACATCAGTCACCCTGCTAGACAGGGGTCCAGGGAAGTAAATATTGTGGGAAGAAATAGCTAGGGAATTGTCTTGGCTAGGCTTGTATAGGCCCTAGGGCCAATAGCCTAGTGCCAACCTATGAACCTATGAACTACACTTTCCATTGCCCTACCTTGGCAAGCCTGCTGATGCCATTCACTTTGAAATACACCTTTTGGGAAGGAGTAGCTCAGTAAGCTCAGTGGCGCCTGTTATAACTGTGTAATGCTGTACTAGTTTGGTAGGAGTTCTAATCTCATACATGGCAACTATGAAACTGTGTGTGTGTGGTGTGTGTGTGTGTGTGTGTGTGTGTGTGTGTGTGTGTGTGTGTGTGTGTGTGTGTGTGTGTGTGTGTGTGTGTGTGTGTGTGTGTGTGTGTGTGTGTGTATGTGCGTGTGTGTGTGTGCGTGTGTGTGTGTGTGTGTGTGTGTGTGTGTGTGTTTGTTTGTCTGTGTAGGGATCAATGCTTTTGAGGCCATTAACAGTCACTACAATTTCCATTGCCCTACTTTGGTAAGCCTGCTGATGCCATTCACCTTAAAATACACCTTTGGGGAAAAAGTAGCCCAGTAAGCTCCGTGTCACATGCTTTAACTGTGTAATGCTACAGTGTGATGTACTAGTTAGGTAGGAGTTCTAATCCCAGACATGGCAACCTTGAGACTCTGTGTGTGTGTGTGTGTGTGTGTGTGTGTGTGTGTGTGTGTGTGTGTGTGTGTGTGTGTGTGTGTGTGTGTGTGTGTGTGTGCACGTGTGTCTGTGTGTGTTTGTCATTAGTATCCTGTGTGAAGGTAACTGTGACTGTGTAATAACAGGATGCATTGTGGAGTGGATTTTGCAAATTTCTTATATGGTGGGCCTATTATATATCACAATGTCCACCTTACAAGGACAACATATGTCAAACAGCTGAGAGGCTGGTGTAGACAATCCATACCCATACATGTGACATCATAGATTGGGGAACAATATAGGCAACCCTTGTATTACCCAGGGAACACTCTCCACCCATGTCTCATACACAAACACACTTGGTCAGGCAACAGCCACTATGTTGGTAGTTCCTTGCATATTGCCCACAGATAGTAACCATGGTGTGATTGCAGTGTACTACAGAGGACATGGCACCCTGTCCCATCCCTATAATAGACAAATAATTGCATACAGTTGTCCTTTGCTATGTTCTTCTCCGGACACCTGCAACAACTGTAGAGTCAGCAAATGTAACCCACAAAGGAAATACCATGCCTTATACACATGCACTGTATGGACAGATGCCACTGACACCAGTGAATACCTGTATCTTGTTGTCAGTGTAGGTGCAGGGTCAACCTGGTTTTCCTTGCCAGTTCTCACCACATGAGGTCAGGAATGGCACATCGGATGATAACAGTCTGTCCACACAACATACCCCAGACACCACAGGTACACTTCCACATGTCACAGAACATGCATGTGGGACGTGTGCACATCCCAGACACCATCCATGTTATGGAATATAGAACACGTACATGTCAAGCATTGCACAGGACTGGCCACCCACCATAGTATCTCAGATGAGTGGATGGTGAATACAATACCAATCTGTGTGGGCCAATCCAGAGACTACACCCCTGAGATACACTGCAGACCATTGTCATGTGGCCTGATGCCAAGGTATACCCTTTACCTAGCCTTGTACAGCCTTCTGGCACAGTCAATCACTACACACCTGTGAAGCAATGCATCCATGCATGTCAGTACCAGCAAACCTGTGCCTGTGTGCTTGTGTGGAGTATAATGATTTGGATGTCATTCGCACACACTACACCTCCCATTGGCCTACTGAAGTATGCCTTCTGACACCTTGATATAACCTGTGCCCATATATCAGCCTGATAACCTCTGTGGTGTATATGATGCCTGCGTAATACTGTAGTTTAGCAAACTAGTTAGTTAGGAATTCTAATCCTGACCCTGCCACCTGTGATAATGTGTGTGAGTTCCTGAGACAGTGTGGCTGTGTCATCCTTGATACCTGTTCTTGAGGACATGCACATGTACTACACCTACCTTATCCCTCCTTTATCACTGTTGCTGATGTCACTCACCGTCAAATATACCTTTGGACAGCTCTCCAACATGTAAGCTCTGTGGCGCATGCAATAACTACATAGAAATGCAATAGCAATACATAGTCAGGCAGGGATCTGAAACCCTGTACTGGTAAGTGTGTGACACAAATATGCTTAGCTTTTACTCTCCTTCCCCCTCCCTGTCTTACTTTGTCTCTGTCTGTCTGTCTCTCTCACTCCCTCTCTGGAGGATGTGGAGAAGTACAACTGCTTTGCTTAGGCAGCAGCTTGTGCTTTGTAAGTGATGCTCATGATCAGCTGATGGCCTGTTTACAAATTGCAGTCCCCCACTAGCTGATTGCACATGGAACAGCTGTGGTAACATTCCCATAGCCAATTGCATGGAAACACACTCCTATAACTAGGAACATCATGTGGGTGTTGGCCTTTTTCATTCACTGTGAGCAGGACTTCATGTCAGTGTTTGGCAAACAGCATCACAGATGGTAGTGGGATATACCTCTAACAACATACACTGTGGAGACAGGCCAACAAACAGGAGGGGGATGTTCCAGACATGAATACAGAATGTAAGTCTTTCTCTTCTGCATTTAAAAGTAATGTTAGTTTAACAGGGTTTGTGTGGATATGGCTGGTATACATGATTTAATACCTGTCATGACAGTGTTATGTGGTTGAGGAAACTCCCACCTGTACAGCTATCTGCAGACTGGCCAGTGTTTGGAGTCTTACATGTGTTGTGTTACTCACAGATTACCTAGCTTTATAACTGCAGAAGCATAGTGTGAGGATTGCAGTTAGTACATGGTGACAGCCATAAGAGTTACTGACTTCATATCCCTCATAAGACATATGTCACAACAAACCCTGTTATACCAGTAAATGTATGAGGTTATCACAGCAACATGTTAATATTGGCCCTGTGTTTATGCCTCCAGCCACAATTCTGTCAACATTTGTACATATGTCATGCAGTAAGAGGTGCATATGTTCAATACACCATTATTTATTGACATCATACCTGATAAGCCAATGAGATATCAGACTGGTAGACATGTTATGTATAGTAGGGGTTATATTTTAGGACAAAACATGGACATTCTGTCATAGTGTGTACAGTAGTGAGGTCTGTGTACTTATGGTGATTGTCGACAGTGTGTGTATTGCGAATATGTACCTTGGCCTGTGTACAAACTGTGGTAGATGTCATTGTTTTTGGTCCTGTTCTATCTGATGATAAATGCTGCTCCAGTGTATGGTACCCTATTGGCTTACATGTTTGTAGAGCCAAACACACACATGTCCCATACTACCGCCAGGCATCGTGTATCAGCCCAGTATATGTAGGGTTAGTGCATGAGTGGCACATATGAGGATGGTGTTGATCAGACAGTCCATATACTGTAATATTAAGCACACTTACCATATGTGGCTGCAGCTGTGGCTGTGTTCACACTGGTTGTGGGTATGCACTTTCACACAGGTGTCTGCTACTCTGTGCTGTGACATGTCTGTAGAACCTGCTATATTTGCAGGTACGTGTGTATTCCCACATAAGAAATGTAGGCCAGTGTTGTGGCAGTCTGCCTGTAGTTTGCATAGTGCTTTGTGACATGCCTAGCAGCTCAGCGTACTTACCCAGTGTGATGTTATGTCCAGATATTTGTCAGATGTACTGCTGCTGGGCCACCATAACTGTTGTGCATTTCTGACAAAGCAGTGGATGCTGTACAGATGTATGCCACTAACTAGTGGGTAGTATGTGGGCATGTAACCTCTGCACCACCGGTTATTATGTGTCAGGACAGACAGGAGTGTGTGAATGCATAAACTGTGTGGGCATATGTACTCCAGCATTTAAGTGATATACCCATTTACATGGCTGTTAACATCCACATTGTCAGACTTGGTCCACATGTCTTGCACTAAGGGGTTCTGTATATACCTCTGGACTGACCAGAGTCTGTCAGACTGTCCACATTTATTGGTTATATCTCTGCTGTATTCCACATGACCATTACTGTGATATATGTGGTACTGTACTATGATGACCTTAGGATGTCTGTCAGTAATTGATAGTGTACGTCAATAGCAGATGTGACCTCCCACACTCAACATTTCTGTTAAGACAACCCCTGTTACAGTAGCAACAGTCTACATTTATACCTGCAATACTTACATGGCATCCCCTTGCACTAAGAGGTTGAGACTAACAGTGCTGAGGTATGACTCCACTCCACCATGTTCTGGACATATGTTAAACAGTTATGTATATATATATATATATATATATATATATATATATATATATATAAAGATATATATGTATATATATATATATATATATATGTATATATCCATATATCTATGTATATATATATATATATATATATATATAACTATATATATATATATATATATTATATATATATATATATATATATACATACATATATCTATATAGATATATATACATATACACCTCTACATAACATACATATATGGATATATATACACACACACACACACACACACACACACACACACACACACACACACACACACACACATATATATATATACACATATATATGTGTGTGTGTGTGTGTGTGCCTACACATATAATATATATATATATATATATATATATATATATATATATATATATATGCATACACACATTTAGTTATAGATATCTACATGTATATAGACATATATATATAGACATATATATATATATATATATATATATATATATATATATATATATATATATATATATATATACACACACACACAGATCTCTATATGGTCATATATATAATGCAATATATTGATGTATATAAATACATATATATGAATATATATATATATATATATATATATATATATATATATATATATATATATGTGTGTGTATTTACATGTACACATATATCTGCATATGTATATAATATATATTTCCATATCCTTATGTGTAAACATTACTGTTGTGTATACCTTCCCAGATGTATCATACCGTATTTATCTGATATCTGTGTATTTAGATATAACAACTTACGTGATTCAACAGTAATAGCTCTAACAAGTACTACAAAATTGTAAATGTCATAAAAAATTTTCAATACTATTCAGTATGTGTACTACGAGATATATTGGAAAAAACAACTGTCTTCACAGCTGTCATGGCTTATTGGTTAACTTCTGTGACTATAGTGTTCAGTGTCCTGGGTTCAAGATCTGCAAGGCTGCTTATTTTGTTGCTGGGCAAAACAAGGGCTTTTGGATATGGAGTGGTTAATGCAGTTTAGAGCAGTTGCAAGCGGGTTTGCGCAGTTTTGCATGATGGTAAGCAATGCTAATTTCCAGTTAAATATGCTTACAGGGAGTTAGCTTCAAAATTGCTTAACCTGTGTGCGCATTGCTTACCCCCATGCAAATGGGCTTAAACCCACTTTCTACTGCTTAAAACTGCTTACTCCCTCTTACCCCCGCACTAATTTAGAAAGAAATGAAACATGGCTCTTGGGAAAGTGGTAGATTTGGACACTCTATGGATTTATCATTCATTACACATTATACCTTCATTTCATATCCCTGATTCATGTGTATGCATACTGTACGGGGCACTTGTGTTTATCTGTGGTTTTTACCAAATTATTACAATGACACCTCACATCTGCACTTAATGCAGTACTCCAGTTCACAGATATATGTTATTTAGTAGGTTATATAGCAAAGAAATGTTCATGAAGTGATTTCACATGGAAAATGGAATTTACTATAGTGAGAATCGAACCGGGAATGACTGCTTGCAAAGCGAACGGTCTGATCACTACACTATTGCAGTACTGCTTCAATTGCATGTATCTTGCTATTTATCTTCTTGTGCTATTTAAGCTACAATATGCGTAGCTAAACAATGGGCAAACCTGCGCAACTATGGTTAAATTTAATCTATTTGTTAAAAAAAACAATCTCTACTGCTATTTTCTCTAGGAAAGAACAGGTTTCACTTATTGCTGTGGATTCTTGTGTGCATCTGCACATTTGGCAGACATCCTAGCAACCCTCCATACCTCTCAACCTCTTCAGGCAAACTATCTGGACAAAGCTTGACAACTTGTAGTACAACTATGGACATATTTTCATTATTGCTCTTATTATACACTTGGGACAGTTGCTAGAGTAACAGGATTTGTTTTAATATACATTTTCTGATAGATTTGAAGTCTGACACTGAAATGTATGCCATTATTTACAGACTTCAATTCTGAGATCATCCCAGTGATTTGCCAGGACAAATGGGCTGGTCTATTGGTGAGAAATCTGGACATTCTGCAATGATTTGAACAGTTGGGAGGTATGCAGCCTCCTATGAGCATTCTCGCTTATTGTAATTGCCAAGCGGCACTTCCATAGTGCAGGGGCATGTGTATTGTGAGAGGTCTGCTTTCAGACACACCCCCTGCACTCGTCCACGCTTCATGTCCGTTTAGGAGCAGTGGCAGCGCGCCTTCATTACTATGCATGACGCGCTCCCATGCTGCCCTTAAATGGTCATTTCCATGCAGAAATAACTTATTCCTGCAAGGAAGATTAGTGAATCCCGGGGTAAGACAATCACACAGTAGTATGATTTGTGGATACAGTAAGAAGAAAATAAGCAAATATAAAGTAAGCAATAAAGTTGAACATAAATTATATAGAAGACAGAATACATAAAAATGCATGAAAATTATATTACATAATAAGTAAGTCATTGCCATATGTGTTGATTAGCGTATATCTGTTTCTATTTATATTTTGTAGCGTGATTCAAGCTCATGCTGCTCACTATTGATATCTCAGCTACATTTCACTTGATATTTTCCTGCTTCTGGGTAGCAGTCATAAAGAATTTATTGCATTCATGAGTTTAAATGTCATACACAAAACTATGCATTCACATGCATGATATTGGTGTTCCTTGGTATTGTGCTCATGGACATTTTTAACACTATTACAGGATGCATCATGGTGGCTAATACATTATTTTGTGACTGACAACGTAAAGCACATATGAACTGAGCCCACATCAAAATAAGAGATAAGCTCCTGACCACTGTGTATTTACTAATACCACCTTAGAGAAACTGACATTGGTGAGGACTAGAAACATGTACATGACTGAGACTATACCTATGTAACACAGTAATCTTTATGTGCATAAGGAAACATACAGTATATAAAAGTTGTATCAACTTACATTTGTCAATATGTTTATCAACAATGTGCTATAAAACCACAGGTTTGGAACAAACCAAACTTTTTTTGAGACAAAAAATTTTTAAAAAGGAAAACAATTTCAAAAAAAAAAAAACCTCCCCCCG
>NC_056726.1:1414624675-1414699675 GCF_019279795.1 Protopterus annectens
CACATCCACAATATGTTGCAGGTTCCATCATGAACCACAAAAAAAGGAAATAGAAATATAATTAGGTATGTATACTTATGGAATCCACGTTATGAATCTGCAAAAAAAAAATATAAATTAATAATTTTTACTTTGGGCAAAGTGGTAAAACACAGCCACAGCCAGAAAAGCATTAACTGTAGCTAACAAAAAGAAGGGTGCAGAGCACATGGGGAACACAAAATAATGTGCACACCCTAGGAAATAGGGTGATATAAAATCAGATGTAAGATGAGTTTATAGCAGAGGGGCACACAAAAGGGAATACTTATTAGGAAAGTCAGAGGGTGAGTCAGAGGGAACTGGGTAATACATTTTAGTGAGAATAGTTCTTAAGTTTTGTTTTTATTTTTGGAGAAAAGGATTAATAAAGTCTTGGCAAACAGAAGAAGAGAAAAGGGTGAGTAAGATACATATAAAAATACCACACCATGGACAAACAAAGGCAAGTTCTTTATTGACTCCTGTTGCTGATACTTTTTTTTCTGATCCTCTATCTTGGATTGTTCCAACCCGCTCCGTTAAGCCCTGCCCATAGTCTCACTCAGCTCCGCTCCCTACCTATCCCCAAATACCACCCACCCCAGTGCATCTACACTTATACTCACCTAACCACTCCTACTTCCTCCTATTACACCCCTCCCTTTCCATTTCCCACCACCACTCCTACTTCCTCTTTATCTATAATACCTCTCCCCTTTTCATCACCATCTTCTACACCCCTATAGATTCACCTCCTCACACATCCCACACCTCCCTTCATATTTAACAATACAATATATATTTCTGCAATCCCTTCTCCCAACACTACATATTCTACCTTAGCTAAGCCTCAATATGCTTACAAAACTTCTTTCATTCTCAATCCAACTATTACTACTTCTAGGACCTTACCTATATCCACTACTGCTTTCCCAGCCCAACATCGCCAAATCCACACACCATTACTTCACACAACCCAGCTCACTCCCTTCCAACTCCACTTACATTCATTTTGTCTCCAATCCTCCTCTGGACTATATCCCATTTATACCCATCTATTTTTTTCACTACAAACTATCACTCTGCTTATAAACACTGTAACCCCTCTTTAACCATCAATGTTATCTACTCAAACCTGAAAGATATACAATATACAAACAAGGCAATCCAAACATCTCATCAACATAATCCAACACCCTAGCAACCATACTACCTATCTGGAGATATGCACCCTAACCCAGGCCCAAACACTACTTCCCCTACATCTAAAATCCATCTATTTGCTTCTCCTAAATGCCCAAAGCATAGTTAACAAAATCCCCAATCTCCATGCCTGAAAGCTACTTAACAACAAACCTGACATCTTAGCTATGTTCTGAAACCTGGTTAAAACCTCCACATAAAAGATATTGAAATGAATAGTGCCACAGAACTTCTCTATCATCAGAAAGACAGGGGCCCACAGAAGGGGTGGTGGGGTAGCTCTGCTCACTACTCATCCACCATTTCCATTGCTCCCTACAACAAACCCATTTCCTCACTTCTCAATGCTGAATTAGTTCTAGCTCTGTTTCCATTAAATGAAAGCACAAACAAATTTGCATGGCCTCACTCATACATCCCCTGGAGATAATACCTCTGTACTTGAGGGATATCCTATCCTGGCTTTCTACCAATATCAGTAATGAAACCATTCTCATGGGAGACACTAAGAAATATCAATTGGTCTTCCATTAGATTCTCTACATACCCCCTAAACATCAACCTATATAAGTACTCTCCAGCTAATCAACCTCACTATCAGGGCCTCTAAAGACTTCTCCAGTGGCAGTACCCTAGACTGGATATTAGTGCTCTCACCCCACTACTACACTGATAGTGGAACTCTTCCTGGCCCCCTCAGCAACCCGCCTTCCCTCCTATTTTCACTAGGCAGAACTTCCATCTCCATTACATGTAACTCATAATTACATCACCACTCGGAACCTTAAAAGAAACTTCAACCCAATAACAACTTCTCAGACTCTAAAATCAATAAGCTGGAACTCCTAAAAGGCACTACCCTTGGACAATGCAGTTCTGCACTTCAATACAACTTTCCTTCATCTACTTCGGATAGTCTTGCCCCATAAAAGAGGCCAAAAGAATATGAAACAACTCCAGCCCTGGCTAACAAAAAACACTAACATGCCCATGCTTTTGACTTAGAGGACAAAACCTGGGCACAAGTACCAAAGATGCAAAACTCCAACCACCCATAATGAATTCAAAGGACACCTCCATGAATTCGATAAAAAACCCAATATCTGTGAATCGACAGAATTACTTCTCCTTACTCCGAAAACAACCACAAAACCAATCCTCAGAGGGGTTCTGGAAGGCATCCCACTACCCTCCTAAAAGAGCCTGGCTGGCAGAAGCCAACAGACCCGATATAGATATAGATCTAGCTACCCAGTCAACTCTTTCATAGACTCTATTACCAGAGCTAATATCCTTCTCTAATAACACTCCTGCTTCTGCGTCCCCTCCCTGTCATCTATGTCTCAATCACTCAGCTCCTGTCCCTAAAACCCGTTCCTGCTTCTATGAAATACTAAAACCATGCCAATGCTCGATGTCCTCATCATCTTGTGAAGCCATTGCCTTCTATCAGCATCCTAATCAATCGTCTATCCAAGAATATGCCAATCTCTGGAAAGGGCATTCATCCATTCCTGCACAAAGGAGACAATAATAACAATATTATAACTTTCATCCATTGCCATCCTCTCTCCTATATCCAAATTCTAGAGAAATGTAATTCATCTTCAACTCCTTCCCTATCTCATGGATAATAACCTAACTCCTGACATAGTTCGAGACCAATACAGCACCATGGTATCCTTCCATAGGCTATGAAATAAAGCTAGGGTTCTGGCTCTGCTGTATCTACACTCTTTCTTGACCTCTGGAGCCTTTGATACCATCTCAATCTTCTCCTAACTAAACTATCTACTTCGAACTATCCCTTCCTCTCTCAATTGGTTCAGCTATCTCTCAACAGACAACAAGCTGTCAAGTGGAAAAATATCTCTCTTTCATGCTCATACTGGTGTCCCCAAGGTTCCATTTGGGTCCTCTCCTTTCAATATATTCTAAATGATTTCTTCCACTCAATGCCTCATGCTAAACTTATTCAATATGCAGATGATTCTAATTATCTGTTCCAGCCACATCCATCCCTGCTCTTAAAACTGACTCAAGGCCTTCTACCCACAAGAACAGTGGATGATGGACAATCATCTAGCCTCAATGCATCCAAAAGCAAACTTATGGCTACCCCCTCAAAACCATTGATAGAAACTGAAATTTCCATCCCACTAGCCAGAATAACACACCTCTTGAACTGGTATGCAAACTACTAGAAATTCAGATTCAGCTGACCAGCTTAAATTCAACCAACCTACAACTAAACATAAAAGCACCAAAAGCTGCTCTATCGGCTTACAATCCGATTCCTCCCTCGTCCTAAGCTCACTCTTGCTACATTTCCTTCCCTCCTTTATGGTACCCTCTGCTAACAAACCTAATCCTCTCTCAAAACTGTCCTCTTGTTATAATAAAATTGCCAAATTTGCAACTAGCCACAAATCATCTACCCATCACTGTGTATCTCTCCACAAACTTAACTGGCTAGAACTTCCCAACCATCTCTCCTACACTCAGCTTACTTTTGCTCATAAACTAATTTTTCAGCCCTCCCTCTGTCCCTCTCTCAGCTCTACCTTTAAAATGCACCTGCCACAAAGACTCCTAAGATCTAATAACCAAAACCTAATAGAACTGTACAAACCTCCACTCTCCAGGACAAAACCTCCTGTCCTTTGCCCTGGCACGCCTATGGAACTCCCTTCCTCCTTCCATCCGTATCACCACCAACCTCCCTGCTTTTAAAAAATCACTGCACTCACATCTAACATCCTCATGGGAATGCTCCTGCTCCCACCCCTCCTAGCCTATTCTTCACTTCCTATGGGCAGCTTTACCATATATTACCAGACACCGAATAATAAGCCAACTGTAGTGACATCTTATAATTCTTTTATTCTATGATTTCACTCAAGAAACTATATATTTACTGCAGCAATGCTTTGTTTTGCTACAAAATGTAACCTTAACATTTTTATTATACCTGCTTAAATCTTAGTGTTTCTACATAAAAAAAAAAAAAAAAAAAATTTTCCTTTGTAAATGCTTAATCTTTGTTCTGTCTTGAACCCACAAATTACCACAATTGTAAACTGCTGTAATCTTTTTGTTTACCAATGTTTTAAGCTTTGTCTTTAACTTACAAATGATTGAAATTGTAAACTGCTGTAATCTCTTTTGTAACCTTTGTTTTGGAGCTTTTCTCCCCAGGACTCCATTGAAAACGGGTTCTTATTGGCCCAATGGACTATCCTGGTAAACCAACTGCAAATAAATAAATAAATAAAGTAACAAAGAAGAGTAGCTTATCATACACAGACAACACACATACAGACTGCACAGGGAGTCAACTGAAGTGAGTGAATAGGCTATGGATGCATACCAAGCATGGATCACAACAGTGAAATACATATTTATTTATTATTTATTTATTTTACATTTGTTGACCGGGATGGTCCGACTGGATACATGTCCATTTTCAGAGGCCCGGGAGAAAAGCTCTCTACATTGGTAAAATATACAATATACAAACAAGGCAATCCAAACATCTCATCAACATAATCCAACACCTAGCAACCATACTACTATCTGGAGATAATACACCCTAACCCAGGCCCAAACACTACTTCCTACATCTAAATCCATCCTATTTGCTTCTCTAAATGCCCAAAGCATAGTTAACAAAATCCCAATCTCCATGCCTGGCTTCAACAAACCTTGACATCTTAGCTATTCCTGAAACCTGGTTAAAACCTCACATAAAAGATATTGGAAATAGTGCCACCAAACTACTCTATCATCAGAAAAGACAGGGCCCACAAGAAGGGTGGTGGGGTAGCTCTACCTACTCATCCACCATTTCCATTACTCCCTACAACAAACCCATTCCTCACTTCTCCAATGCTGAATTAGTTCTAGCTCTGTTTCCATTAAATAAACACAAACAAATTTGCATAGCCTCACTTTACATCCCCTGGAGATAATAATACCTCTGTACTTGAGGATATCCTATCCTGGCTTTCTACCAATATCAGTAATGAAACTATTCTCATGGGAGACACAAATATCAATTATCTTCCATTAATTCTCCTACATACCCCTAAACATCAACCTATATAAGTACTCTCAGCTAATCAACTCACTATCAGGGTCTCTAAAGACTTCTCCAGTGGCAGTACCCTAGACTGGATATTAGTCTCTCACCCCCACTACTACACTGATAGTGGAACTCTTCCTGACCCCCAGCAACCACCTTCCTATTTTCACTAGATCGACTTCCATCTCCCATTACATGTAACTCATAATTACATCACCACTGAACCTTAAAAACTTCAACCCAATAACCTTCTCAGACTCCCTAAAATCAATAAACTGGAACTCCCTAAAACACTACCTTGGACAATGCAGTTGCACACTTCAATACAACTTTCCTTCATCTACTGGATAGTCTTGCCCCCATAAAACCAAAGAATATGAAACAACTCCTACTCTGGCTAACAAAAACACACTAACTGCCATGACTTAGAGACAAAACCTGGGCACAGTACCAAAGATGCAAACTCCAACCACCCTTAATGAATTCAAAACACTCCGCAATTCCGTAAAAAAACTTATCACAGCAGATCGACAGAATTACTTCTCCTTACTCCAAAACAACCACAAAACCAATCCTCAGAAATTCTGGAAAGGCATCACTACCCTCCTAAAACCCGGCACAGCAGAAAACCCAACCCCAGACTCCAAATGCACTAGATATAGATCTAGCTACCCAATTCAACTCTTTTTCATAGACTCTATTACCAAACTAACTCTATCCTTCTCTAATAACACCTCACCCCCCTGCTTCTGCATCCCTCCTGTCATCCCCTTCATCTCCAATCACTCAACTCCCACCATTCTCCCTAAAACCCATTCCTACTTCTACCATAAGAAAACTCCTGCAAAAACTAAAACCATGCACCAATGCTCCCGATAACATTCCCTCATCCTTCCTCAGCATAGCAGCCGAAGCCATTGCCTTCCCCATCAGCATCCTAATCAATCGTCTATCCAAGAAGGGCTTGTACCCAATCTCTGGAAAAGGGCATTCATCATTCCCCTGCACAAAGGAGGCAATAATAACAATATTACTAACTTTCATCCCATTGCCATCCTCTCTCCTATATCAAAAATTCTAGAGAAATGTATTCATCTTCAACTCCTTCCCTATCTCATAGATAATAACTTACTAACTCCCACACAACATGGATTCAGACCCAGCCACAGCACCATGACGGCCCTCCTTTCCTTCCTGGAAACTGTAAATAAAGCTAGAGATTCTGGCTCTACTGTATCTACACTCTTTCTTGACCTCTCTAAGGCCTTTGATACCATCTCTCATAATCTTCTCCTAACTAAACTATCTAACCTAAACCTATCCCTTTCCTCTCTCAATTGGTTCACCAGCTATCTCTCCAACAGGCAACAAGCTGTCAAGTGGAAAAAAGCCATCTCCTCTTTCCTTAACACGCCCACTGGTGTCCCCCAAGGTTCCATTTTGGGTCCTCTCCTTTTCAATATATTTATAAATGATTTCTTCCACTCAATACCTCATGCTAAACTTATTCAATATGCAGATGATTCCACAATTATCTGTTCAGCCACATCCATCCCTGCTCTCTTAAAACTGACTCAAGACGCCTTTTCTACCACAGAACAGTGGATGATGGACAATCATCTAGCACTCAATGCATCAAAAACCAAACTTATGGTATTTACCCCCTCAAAAACCAACACCATTGATAGAAAACTAATTTCCATCACTAGCCAGAATAACACACCTCTTGAACTGGTATCTGAAACCAAACTACTAGGAGTCCAGATTGACGACCAGCTTAAATTCAATAACCACCTACAACTAAACATAAAAAAAAACACCAAAAACTTGGCATGCTCTATCGACACAATCGATTCCTCACTAGATCTACTAAGCTCACTCTTTGCTACTACATTTCTCATCCCTTCCCTCCTTTATGGTGCCCCTCTGCTAACAAACCTACAATCCTCTCTCTCAAAACAAAACTGTCCTCGTTATAATAAAATTGCCAAATTTGCAACTAGCCACAAATCATCTACCCATCACTGTGTATCTCTCCACAAACTTAACTGGCTAGAACTTCCCAACCATCTCTCCTACACTCAGCTTACTTTTGCTCATAAACTAATTTTTCAGCCCTCCCTCTGTCCCTCTCTCAGCCTCTACCTTTAAAATGCACCTGCCACAAAGACTCCTAAGATCTAATAACCAAAACCTAATAGAACTGTACAAACCTCACACTCTCCAGGACAAAACCTCCTGTCCTTTGCCCTGGCACGCCTATGGAACTCCCTTCCTCCTTCCATCCATATCACCACCAACCTCCCTGCTTTTAAAAAATCACTGCACTCACATCTAACATCCTCATGGGAATGCTCCTGCTCCCACCCCTCCTAGCCTATTCTTCACTTCCTATGGGCAGCTTTACCATATATTACCAGACACCGAATAATAAGCCAACTGTAATGACATCTTATAATTCTTTTATTCTATGATTTCACTCAAGAAACTATATATTTACTGCAGCAATGCTTTGTTTTGCTACAAAATGTAACCTTAACATTTTATTATACCTGCTTAAATCTTAGTGTTTCTACATAAAAAAAAAAACATTTTCCTTTGTAAATGCTTAATCTTTGTTCTGTCTTGAACCCACAAATTACCACAATTGTAAACTGCTGTAATCTTTTTGTTTACCAATGTTTTAAGCTTTGTCTTTAACTTACAAATGATTGAAATTGTAAACTGCTGTAATCTCTTTTGTAACCTTTGTTTTGGAGCTTTTCTCCCCAGGACTCCATTGAAAACGGGTTCTTATTGGCCCAATGGACTATCCTGGTAAACCAACTGCAAATAAATAAATAAATAAAGTAACAAAGAAGAGTAGCTTATCATACACAGACAACACACATACAGACTGCACAGGGAGTCAACTGAAGTGAGTGAATAGGCTATGGATGCATACCAAGCATGGATCACAACAGTGAAATACATATTTATTTATTATTTATTTATTTTACATTTGTTGACCGGGATGGTCCGACTGGATACATGTCCATTTTCAGCGGAGGCCCGGGGAGAAAAGCTCCACAGAGAAAGATACAATACAATAAAAATATAGGTAAAATAAGCTTACAAATTACTAAGTAGTTTAAGATACTAGTTACAAATTATTGAACATTCATAGTTAGGCTGCTATTAGCCTTAGTACAGAAAAATACATAATGCACAAATGCACAGAGCACTGCTGTGATGTTGGCAACTGTGTTACAGTCATACAATGGGTATTAGAAAAGATACTGGGCATATGACAGGGAGCTATAACTGGGGAAAATGGTTTGTACAGTACTAAACAATCTACACATGTAACCACTCATTAGGCTGTCGGCAGTGCAAATGGAAGCTATACATGTGGCCATTCATTAGGCTGTCAACAGTGCAAATGCACTCAACAGCAGAACAAATCTAATCCACACAGACAAATGGAGGATCACACAAACAGAGATCATATTAGAATATCTAAATAGTAACTAGGACAAATGGTTGTGTAATAGGCAAGCAAGCATACCAAATGCACAGATGGTCAGAAGACTTGCTAAAATGTTGGCCAAGGGAATGTAACATTCCAAGTGGCAACAGTGATGGCGGTCATATATTCAATGAGGAAATGTGTCATGCAGGCATTGTGCAGAACAGGAGCACCCAAAAATGCTGCAATTACTGGTCAAGCAATGGAATACAGTGGTATGCTACTGTGCACATCGTCCATGGTGACGTGGATACAGTGGACCACAGCAATGAAGCATGACAAATGAAGAACATGACTGATGTACAGCAACAGACAAACAGGAATAGTGACACTGAAGTCATACAAACTTGTGATTCAAGTAATGGCTAACACTCAAGTGGGACATAGTCCTTCTGTGTGTGTTGCAAATACAGGCTAATGATGCAGCTGTTGAAGAAAGGTACATGTGAACATCTATACGTCCTACACATATCACATGCAGACATTTATCAAATAGTCAAATTCAGTCAGAGGAAAGGATTGTGGTCACATTATGAACCAAGTAACAATGCACAGCCACTGTAAAAAAGACACATCACACATGCACAGGGCAGTTATGTCTGTACCAAAACATCAAACATGCAAACGAACCTAAAACAATGCAAAGTGCAAGTGCAGCAGAAAAGCAGCATCAAGGTGCATGACGCAATATGAATAGAAGGGAAGTAAGATATGTGTGTGTGAAAATGACACATAACGAAGTGTGTACAACACAAACCCTGGGTGTAACATAGATACACATTAGGGTTTAGGTTGTACCTATGTTACACACAGGGTTTATGTTGTACACGACTGTGTACAACACAAACCCTGTGTGTGTAACATAGGTACTCAGAAAACTGGATGACTATAATGACATACCCGTATGTACTACCATCTTACCCTCTAACAACGTGTCACACCTGCAAAACAGATACAAGTGTAGTAACTAAATGTGTTCTACTGGTAAGTAAGTTAGTCTGGAAAACACATCCATAGTCCACCACAGTGTGGAGTAATACATGTGTACAATACAAAATGTAAAAAAGGTCCATTCAGGGTGGATGCACAACAAAGTTACCATGTAAATATCACAGACATGCTATGTAGACTGTGCACTGTGCAGATAAAAGTAAGCAGCTGCAACATGAACCCAAGATGGACACTCAGTGTAGCACATTTGCAATATGCACCATACATTGGAAATGCACCACAATAATGAGTCTGAAAAAGATTTGCAGGACTGTGGCAAATGTAACTTCTGTGACATACAAGTGTGTAAAGGCATCTCACACAAACACACACACACACACACACACACACACACACACACACACACACACACACACACACATGCACACATGCACACACGCACACACGCACATGTGCACACGCGCACACGCGCACACACACACACACACACACACACACACACACACACACACACACACAAACATGCACACATACACACACCCCCCCTTTGAATATTACATGGTCTTGCTTATCATTGTCGATTCTCTTCATGGATGGGCTAGCTTGTGTCATGTATTCTGTAGCATGACAGTAAAACAAATTGCTCAATGATGCAACATGTTATCATACTGCCAGCACAATCTACAGTCTATGGTATTGTAGCAACATTCACATATTTACAGTCTGAAGGTACCAATACATGGGCCATTCACATTTTGCACAATATCACATTTGTACGTGGAATGCACCACTTTTAATTATATACAGCCCTAGCCCAATACATATTTTGCTGTTCTGTGTGTTAAGATGAGAAGCACAACGCATGTGCAAGATTGCACATCAGCACTACTGCAAACATAAAAGGTCATGTTTAATTAAACACCCTATCTAACCAGACAAGAAGATATAACAGCTGATGTACTGCAGTTGAGAATGTCAATTTTAACAACCACACAGATGTGTTACCAACTCTTTCAATAACATGCTGGCTACAATGCCTACTGCATGTGTAAAAGGACAGTGCAATTATGTGTTATGGAACATGTCATTACAACCCCTACAGTGGATTGCACACACCCAAACACAAGAATACATTACAACTTGTGGTTTATCAAAACATGCTCAAGCTCAAAATATAGTTCAATGCCAAGTGATTAAGCCATAGGCACAGGAAGTGTGCACCAAATTAGTCCAAGATTACAGCACAACAGCTGGCCTATGTCAAGTTATACTGTGGAATGTCACTTGCACACACTGTAATATAGACAGTTGTATCCTGTGCAATGTATGAGTACAGGGACATGAATGGGTGTGCTATATATGCATTAAAATAACAATCTCAGTTCATACGGATAGCTAACACAGCAAAATTGTGCTGGGGACTACAGTGTTGTTTACCATACATGAACACAAGGATGTGTACATGGGCTACTCCCTGAGCCAAGCCTACATGAATGGAATCTTTGTAAAAATATATATACCAAAAGAGTGACTGTGAACCCAGCATTACACCACTGTCTATAAAATTATTCTGGACTGCAGGAGTAATAATAGTATAACACATTTATGGAACACAGTAAAAATATACCACATGCCTGTACATGCCACACAGAACAGCTGCCCAAGGAAAGGAACCATTGCCATGACACATACAGGTGATGAATACATCACAGACAAATTAGACACACATCAGATAAGCTAGCATTACTGAACTAATATACACACACTTGAATAATACATTGTGCCACATACATTCTGGTGTTAATGGTACAGTATCATAGGATAATGTAACAGTGACATGTAAATCCCATAAATAAATATCTAATGTGTGGTAATACACGTAACTCTACATGTACAATGTGCATATGACTACATCAATGACTATGAAAATAAATAGTGCATTGTGGGTAATTTAAATCCTGCAGCCATTTATTTTATTTTATGTTATTTTACTTTGTTTATCCTTTCTTGACTAGGTTAGTCCCATTAAGCTAATATCCTCTTTTCTCCCTGGGCTTCTGCTGGACAATGAAGGTAATCATTATGTTGGTAACCACACAGTGATGTGCACATTATGTTGGTTCCCACACAATGATGTGCACATTATGTTGATTCCCACACAATAATGTGCACATTATGTCAGTTCCTACACAATGATGTGCACATTATGTTGGCTCCAAAACAATGATGTGCACATTATGTTGGTTCCCACACAATGATGTGCACATTATGTTGGTTCCCACACAATGATGTGCACATTATGTTGGTTCCTACACAATGATGTGCACATTATGTTGGTTCCTACACAATGATGTGCACATTATGTTGGTTCCCACACACTGATGTGCACATTATGTTGGCTCCCACACAATGATGTGCGCATTATGTTGGTTCCTACTCAGTGATGTGCACATTATGTTGGTCCCCACACAATGATGTGCACATTATGTTGGTTCCTACTCAGTGATGTGCACATTATGTTGGTCCCCACACAATGATGTGCACATTATGTTGGTTCCCACACAATGATGTGCACATTATGTTGGTTCCCACACAATGATGTGCACATTATGTTGGTTCCCACACAATGATGTGCACATTATTTTGGCTCCCACACAATGATGTGCACATTATGTTGGTTCCCACACAATGATGTGCACATTATGTTGGTTCCCACACAATGATGTTCACATTATGTTGGTTCCCACACAATGATGTGCACATTATGTTGGCTCCCACACAATGATGTGCACATTATGTTGGTTCCCACACAATGATGTGCACATTATGTTGGTGCCCACACACTCCTGAGCAGCACTAGAATGCAGATTAAGACTTTGGCAAGCTAATGCCTTGCAAGTGTTCCTCATTAGCAGTACTGGTCAGATAATAATGTATTAAAGGTCCATATTAATCAACCCTAACTGGGAAAAGCCGAAAGAAGAAGAAGAAGATTAATCAATATCACACTTTGAAGAGGTGTGCCAAGCAGGCAACTCTTACAAAAACATTTAACTTATACTTACTTGGAAGTATGACATAACCGTGACCTACATGTGGCCAGGTCATCCTAACTTTATGTGAGATGGCTTTGTACACATCTCAGACCTGGGGTGAAGATGCAGAATAATGTGAGTGATATCACCGCAATATGAATGTGGCTTAAATGTAAAGCATGTGCACACATTAAAACCAATGAGGTATTTTATATTTATGCTAGCTTTAAGATGTTCCATGAAAAAGTCAGAATAATAATTCACAACAATATTAGCAGTAAAACTGATCTGAAGAAATCATTTGTGCCCCCACCTTTATTATCATCCTGATGTGTCTTATACTCTGAGTATCACAATTGTACTGTGTAACCAAAATAACAAAAGTGTGACAACATAAGTATAGCAGAACCTAATTGTTCATTGCAGAAGTGCAATGAGTTGAACTTGTATTTGACTTTCTGTTTTTTATGTGACTGCTCATGTAGTGCAGCATGTTCACGATGACGATGTTCCATTGCCATGCCGTGAGTACAGTGTTCAAATCCTGGGAAGGTGTTTTATACCTCAAATTATGATAATTTGTGAACACATTTTGATTGTTGAAAAACACAAATTTGGCAGATCACTAAACTTAATTTATCTGTATTTTTACATTCATCCTTAGGACTTTTGCCATTGCTCATCAGTGTCAGTCATAAATACTCTTTAGTCAATGATAGCTCTTGTCCTCAGACAAAAGCTGAAAAATAATTATGCATGAGCAAAAATGTACTCATTGTTATGCAAATATGACTGTTGTTGGTGTGCCACAGTTAGTATACTGGACATTAATGAATTGAGAAAAGTGTTTACCTGTTTGACACATTACTTCAAAGAGTTATTTTTGATTAGCATGGATGCTTAACACGACAATGTAACTGCCTTAATGGCTCAGCATGTTAATGAAGTTTGTACTAAATGGCAGTGCAATAGGAGCAGGGCTTGAATCCCATAAATGATAGAAGTATGCCTGATTGCGTGGCACAATACATGTGATCATTTCATTTTTACATTTTAATGTACGCTAATGCTAAGCAAATGACTTGCATGAAAATATGGTGATTGTTTAATAATCTTAAATACCCTGCACCATTCCTTGTAAACATTTTATGACTATGTACCACATTACTTCAGTATGACATTGTACACATGTGTTGTGCCAGTCTTATTCACCGACCTGACATCAGTTCACATAACAAATTCCAGACAGACAATAAATAAGTGTCTCACTGTTGTTACAACTACATACACTTATCAAGATGTTTATTGTGGCTTTTAGGATTACTGTCTGATTTGTAGTATGACGTATTACTAATATACTTTGTTGTCAATAGACAAGGATTACTGTGTGAGTGCTTCATTATATATAGTTCACAATACAGTGACATGTGTAGTAACAATTAAGGCAAGTGCTGTGCTCACATAAAACAAAATGGATGTGTATCATCATAAGGATTTTAGTCAGCAATGTAGATGTCAAACTTCTAACTGTTGTGCCTTTTTCACACACATACAATTTATTATGGTAATGTTGCAATATATTTCATCAGTGTGGATATTACCGCTAATAATGTTACTTATGTGACTCCCAGAGTGGTCACCTCACTAATCATAATAATGAAAAGTCACATCTCCAAGGTACACGGGTATTTTAATATGTTCAGTAAATTAAAACACCTTGAAAAACATGATCACACTGCTTCAGTGGCATCTCTGGATAATGGTCATGTGTAAGTATGTCTTCACAGTTTCTGTCTTCACTTTGAGCACAGCCACAGAGAATACTTCCTGCTGGTGTGGGAGCTGTAAAGTGCAGGCAGTACGTCTGTGATGCAATTCTCTCAGCATGTGAATTTCTTAGATGAAAATAAATATTTCAGTGGAAAAACAGTTATTCCCGGAATAAGTGCCCTACAATAAATAATTGTAAAACAGCAAGTATAAATATCTGCTATGTAGTGTTTAGTACAGGCACAGAGTCCTACATGTTTACTTCGAGAATTTCTAACCTTTAAATTTCCTTCCACATTACCTATGAGCATCTATGTCTCCTTTCTCTTAAACTGAGATGATAACTCAGCTTTACAATTTCTTCAGCTGCAGATATACAAATCTTCTCTGTTCTAAGCATTGTTTTTGTGCAGCAGTGTGCTTTGTGTCTATAAGGTAAACACCTTAACCATTATGCCAATCTCTAAAGTGTCTTTTTATTTTAAATACGTTAAAGGCAGAAGAAGCCTGTAAAGCAGTTACCTGTGTGATAACTCAGTTTCTGTTTCCTTCACTCTGAACACACCTACAGTGATTACCTGCTACTGATATGAGAGCTGTTACCCACTACATTCCTTTCCGATGCCCATTTCTCCAGCCACATCCCCATTCCATTCCATTTGCAGGGCCTGGTCCACCTACCTCTCTACCCTCTTAAAGGCATATACATAACTACAGACACTTCCCAGTCACATTTTTTCTCATAACCCTAATACTCCAGCCAACCAGATTTTAGAATAAGCTTCATTACTTTTCCTCTCCTACCCCCCCCCACTTCATTCCAATAGACTTGATTACTTTATCTTTTAAACACCCACCCACATCTATACACAATCTGCTGCCTAGTTTTAACAATTTCTTTTTTACCTTTTGCCTTCATATCATTCCCCTTGTAATAATTCCCTAGTTTTAACATTTATATTTTTTATTCTTCTCATTCAATCATACTCCCTTACTTCCTTCAGTTTCATTCTTAATTACTCCACATCTACACTATGACTTTTCTACAGTGTTATATTATTATTCCTCACAACTGATGCCTTATATCTTATCAACATCTACCTGTGTATACAGCTCTGCATACTCACCCTAGTCATTTCCCAAACACTTCACATCTCCAACTGTTAATAGCCTCAAGTCTGTAAAAACAGCAAAGCACATGGTTTTTGGTGAAAAGACAGAATAGGTTTAAGGGTGTTTCAATTTTGACTTTAGTTTATGGGAAGGCTTGTTGATTTTGTTGTGGGTGTAATACTTTAAAGAGACTAGGGGTTATTACAAAAACAGACTGTAAAAACAGCAAAGCACTGTCTGGAAGGTAAACCAAGAATGAACGACCACTGAAATAACGCCGGTTATTTACAAAAGACAAAAAAAGTACTGTGAGCGCTTTCATACAATAGAATATTGTACTTCATCAGACAAAGATACATCACATTCTGTTCAATTTAAACTATAGGATGGCAGTGTCATCATGATGTCATTTCCTTGCTTAATTAATACCTTTCCAAATCAAACAATACATGTTACAAGCATTTATATCCTTGTTACCCCCCGCAGCCTATCATAACTATAAATGCTTATATAAAATTCTTAAAAATACATAAAATTTATATTTTATTATAAGTTAATTAACCTAATATAATAACCATTAAATACTTATAAATAAATGTCAAACCTCTATGAAAAATGTATATGTATGTATAAAACTCTAAAATATGTATACATATGTGCTTTCATATACTGTATTGTCTCCATCTCTCTTATTAATACAACACCTTATTTTAATATATGATAAATATGAACCACGTCTATGATTTTTAAACTTTTCATTAATGTTGACAAATTTTATTTCTTTTAAGCGCTTTTAATTTAAGCAAAGGCGCTATAGAGCTACGCTCATTAATACCTAGCCAGGTGTCTGCTTGCAATCTTACTTGCCATTCTAATTCTTTAAGTTCTATAAATACATTCCATGCTGTTTTATCATCAGTTATAACTTGGTCTATAATAGTATAGGTAAATGAATGGTTTGGGTGACTTTTAATATGTTTGGCTAAAGCATTGTTCATGTTCAACTTCTTTATTGCGTATTCCTGCTCATATATATGCTGAGACAATTTTCTTTCCCTTTTTTGCCTTTGCATGTCAACATTGCAAAGTACATATGTGTAAAGTGAAAGAAATTTACATTTCTTACTATCTACATTTTAATGTGTTCCAACTTATAAGTGAAATCTGTTGCACTGACAATATTAAGTAAATGAAATCAGCACATGCAGTGCTGGGCATTATTATAATGAGATATAGTTTATCGTGAATTCTCTTCCACATTCTTTACACTGTGTTATCTGTGTCATACCATGCGCCTGTATATGCTAACTACTGGATTTTTACTTATATAAATGTAGCTTCCACTGTAACTTTCTGTTCTTGCTCCCAGGTCGCGATTGAAAACGGTCTAAGGTCCAGTCCACCCACCAACTCTCTCTTACTGTTTACCATCTTTTAAAACTGCAATAGTTTACTTACAGGGTCCATAAACCTATCAGGATTCATATTGGCTCATTGATAACATTTAGCACAAAACCAAATTCATCAGGAAAAAAACTGCATCCCGCAAGTGAAAGGGGCACCACCTCATCTACACACACACATACATACACACACACAGACACACACACAGACACACACACACACACACACACACACACACACACACACACACACACACACACACACACCTTTGCTCTATTAGATACCTTAAAGCAGTTCCGTTCTTGGCTCGCTCAAAATAGTTCCATTTCATTCTTCTGCAGTTGTAAAAATCAAATCCATTCTTCTAAATAGCTCCGTTCTGCCTTGATTGGCTCACTCTGCTTAAATCCATCATAAACTTGTGCGTTCTTGCATTCTGCCCACGGAACAGTATTCAAACAGATGCACGTCACATGTGCACACATCTGAGCTTAATTCCAACAGGCTGATGGAGTTGACGTCATCACACATGTGATAATGTCAGCTCCAAAAGTGCGGAATCTAAAAAATAGATTGTAAAATCGGAAATGAAGGGGTGCCACTCGGGAATCATGGCACCCCATTATTGGGACCTCAAAACTTAGTAAAAACCGAGTAATTCAGGACAATTGGGAGGTCTGGTTGATACAGTCATTTTAGGAGACCTGAATATAGAATGGCAAACCACTTACAGTAACAGCCCTTCTAATGCCATTAACCTATATAGTTTCACTCAGCTTATTTCAACTCCCATGACATACTACAAAACTCTGGTAGAGCCTTTGCCTTAGATGGGCTTCTCAGTAATTCCCCAAACAAAATTCTCTCATTGGGTGCCCTACCTGATGCTTTAAGTGATTACTTACCCATCTTTGCAATAAAGCATCATAATCATAACCAAAAACATCATCAGTACATGCTTCATCATAACCTCTCCTCCTTTAGTAAGGACCAGTTCATTGCAGCACTAAAATCAATCAACTGGAGGGGTCTTCAAATACATCCACTTGATGAAGCTGTATATCTGTTCAACTCAATTTTCTTTAACTTACTAAATGAACTAGCCCCAATAAGAACTAAAATAATTAAATTAATTCTATAATCCTGGCTTTCAAAAAGTACTAAATTGCCTATGAAAGAGTCAGAGACACAACCTGTAGAAAAAGTTAGCAAGTTAAAATCATTGCTGTCAATCAGTTTTATAAACATCTCAGAAACACCACTAAAATTCAAATCAAAACTGATAAAAACTATTCCTTTATTATACAGGCAGAAAATTAAAACAGGTCAAATCTTTTTGGACTACAGTCAGCTAGCTGATAAACCCCATACATCAACACAACCTACACCTATTTCATGTAACCATATTTTCAGCATAGCCAGCAAATTCAATACTCATTTCAGCCAAACAGGAACTTTTCTTATTAAGCCCTTGGCACAGGCAGACACAAGTTACTCTCCTTCCTTGTTATCCCCCAAAACATTCCCCAAAACATTTGCACAATAAAATATTATTAACTTTACAAACTACCATTATTAAACACCTGATAACATAGTACCTTAGTACTTAAAAACTGCTTCTGATGCCCCAGATTTTCCTATCTCTATCCTAATGAACAACTTCATCATTGAAAGCTGTGTCCCATCCCAATGGATCAGGATCTACATTCTTCCTCTCCAAAATGGTGGACACTCAAAGGAACACTCAATCTTCAGGCCCATAGCCTTACTGTCTCCACTGTCAAAGATTCTAGAGAAGTGTACCCAGTCTCAACTCCTCAGCTTTCTCATTGACAACTGCCTCCTTTCCCCTACACATAGGTCAGTTTCTGTCCTTTTCAGAGTGCATGCACTCTGCCCTTTACAATGTACATATACAGCTGTTCTTAGTTTTATAACATCTGTTAACCAATACTGAATCTCTATGAACCTAGTCTCAGCACTTTTTCTTAGATTTATCCACAGCTTTTGATAAGTTATCCAACCAGAAATTGCTTAAAAAGGTAGCTTGCCCAGGAACACATGAAACTACACTATCTTAGTTCTTCAGCTACGTCTCAAATAGGCAACAGGTAATACAACAGTAAAATTATGTCTCCTCTTTCCTTCCCGTTACTGTGGGTGTCCCTTAAGGATGCATTTTAGGTCTGCTGTTGTTCAATACATTCATTAATGATCTATCCCTAGATTCTAAGCAAGCCACTATCATACAGTTCACAGACAACTCAACAACCATTGGTTGTGCTAAAAGCATAGACAAATTAAAATAAATCACCCAAGAGTCTTTCTTCACCATAGAGGCTTGGCTGTCTGATACACAGTTGCTCCTTAACCCCCAAAAAAAAAAAAAGAAAGAAAGGAAGGAAGAAAAAACTCCTATTTACCCAAGGCATTCAACTGACTTCTGAATTAATGTCAATATCACTTTCTTTAATAACACCAACATTGAACTAATAAGTTAAATTAAGTTACTAGAAGTCACTATTAATGAAAGTGTAAAATTTGATTATCACATAAAAAGCAGTAAAAAACACCCAACAAAAGCTAGCTGCTTTCTATAGAGTCAAAAAATACCTCATAGATAATGCCAGAAAAAATATTGCTCAATCCCTTCTCATCCCTACAATACTTTATATTGCTCTCATCTTAATTGTCCTATAATCCACTCAACTCTCACTCTTGGAACCATGTTGTTATAAGGTGGCAAAATTTGCTTGCAATCATCATTATAGGGCACATTGCTGTCTGGCTTTAAAAAAACTTCATTTGTTACACCAAAGGCATTACCTTGCACTTTCCTAACTAGTTATGTCCCATAAACTCATATAACGTATAAACAAAGATATGGTATCTAGGTCCAAGGAGGTCATTGTTCCACTGTATTTACCATTCATCAGACCTATCAGTGAGTACAATGTCCCATTTGGTATGTACATAACCAGGCACGAATAAAACTGAAATGTCTACCAGTTTCCTCACTAAAAGAATATAGGGCATAAGTAACATGTCCTGTGCAGACCCCTTCAAAGCTTATCCTTGTATTCTGTCTACTACAAGTTGTTATGTCTGGCATATCAAGCATTGTCATACCCCAGCTTGATGGACCACTTGCATACAGTAAACACTCAGTTAACTGGCACGCATGGGGATTGGTAGATGTCGGGTAACTGTAGTTTCTTGCTGCTTGAGAGTTACTATTAAAAATAGGCCTGACTAATATTCTACTCTGTACTATTTGTTTGGTTTGCCTTGTTCTCAGGTTGGGGAGAGTGGGAATTTATTCCTATCTTCTTTTTTTAACACTCTATAAAACTCAAAAACTCTAAAAATATAAAGTATGTTTCTGTTGGGGGGGGGGGCAGAAAGTGTAACACATGAAAATTGTATTGTATTTCTTTGATACTTTTTTCCAGTTGTTTGAGAGTGCCGGTTAACTGAGAGTTTACTGTATCTGCAAAAAACAACACCAGAATTATCCATCCTAAAGACTTAGACCTTGCCTGTGATATAAATAGGACCTTCTGGATAGACAGGTATGTATCCCAGAGACTACCCCTTCTCCGGAGCGCACTCCTCATCTATGTGAAGCAGAACTCTTCACTAACCCAATTCAGGTGCAGTTTGGACAACTGGATGAGGAGCAGGAAATTCATTCCTAGGTTGGCATCTATGTCTCTAATGGACACAGGCAGCCTGTAAATGGCTCATTTCCCAGGCCACTGCTTGCAAATGTTTCAAAACCCAATTCAGGTGCAGTTTGGACCACTGGATGAGGAGCAGGAAATTCATTCCTAGTTTGGCATCTATGTCTCTAATGGACACAGGCACCCTGTAAATTGTTCATTTCCCAGGTCCCTGCTTGCAAATGTTTCATTTCCCAAGACCATGTTTAAACTTATCAAAGGTACCAGAACTTGTCAGTTATTTGGGATGCATTCTGAGGCTTAAAAAGGCCCTTGTGGTTTTAGCTTAGTACACATCTATGAATCTAGAAACTTGTATATTATCCAAAAAAAATGCCCTAGTCTGAAACATATTCTCCAACTTTATAATCCAAATAGACAAGTGAGATCCCCTGACTAAATGTTACTAACTGTTACAAAAGCTAACAACTCAGCTGGTGACTTTTTGTACTCCTCTTTCCTGGACAAAATCTGGAACTCCCTTTATCTCACTCTAGGAAACACAGTAAATGACAACTCTTTTAAGGCACACACAAAATAATATCTAAAAGATATCTGGCCCCTTAGAAGTACAACTCCTGGATGATCAGTGTCCTGGCACTTATGTTCTCCTATTCTTTCCAAACACTATCCTTTAATTATTCACCCCAAATCTCCTCCTAGTCCTCTGCCTTTCTTCTCCTTCCTTCTGCCTATCCTAAAACATTCTCTCTCTCTCCTCTTTATACTAATCCTCCATGTTTCCTCCTTTTCTATCCTTCTGCCAATTTAATTTCCAAGTATTTGCCATAGGTTTTGTATATGATGCTGTTTTCAATTAGTGGTACTCTGTTTAAATGTTGTATGTTTACTGTTTACTTGTATACATCTGTTGATTTACTTGTATTCAATATTTACTATGTTTTTATGTATTTTTTTTGCACTGCTTTTCTCCCAGGAAAAAGGTTTATAGCTCATAGGATCATAGGAGGTTACTAAGCTAATGGCCCTGGGGCCCTTAAAAGCCCAGCCAAGAGTTTATCCCCAAAAGAAAACCTCAGTCATTATATGATATTGTTGTTAATTAATGATACTCTGTTTAAATTTTGTATATTTGTTGATTACTTGTATACATCTGTATACTACGTTCTGAACAAATTCTGGCTATGCTCTTGTACCAATCCTGACTAACTACTTCCATCTTTCCACTATTATAACTCTCAAGCCATCACTACAATTCTTCTACCTGACTACGAATAACTTAATAGCTCTATAGTTTAAAAAAAAAAAAAAAAAAAAAAAAAAAAAAAAAAATATATATATTTCTTGGTTTAACAACTATGTATTATATATTGAACTTTATAACACCTAACTTTGTACAGAAAGCAGCTAATGCCTTCCTTTTACTTAGGTTTTTACTTGTCTTATTTTTACACTCGTATTACCTGTACTAAAATCACTGCATTCTTGCTTATAGCCTTTGTATAATGTGTTATGTTTATTATCTTGTTTGTAACCTTGGAGCTTTTCTCCTCGGGCCTCCACTGAAAATGGACACAAATCCAGCTGGACTAGCCCGGTCAACAAATGTAAAATAAATAAAAATAAATAAGATTATGTAAGGTTGAAATTTTCCTGGAGCATTTCTCCCTGGGCCACCACTGAAAAGGGATAGCTTTCTGCCCAGCTGGACTATCCTGGTAAACAAATGCAATAAATATATAAGTAAATAATATGTTTGTGTTCACACCCTCTCATGTGTCTCTCTATCTCCGTACTATATATTTAGCATCCACTAAAATGATAATGATGTCAGTTAAAACACAAGCACATCATGCACATGGACAATAAGTGTTTTGTAAACAAGTGACTCTTTTGTGGTCATCCATTGTGTAATGGTTGGCATAAAGCACTGTCATTTGTCGGCAATGACTGTAGCAAAATAGCAGTTTTTGTCTTATGACAAAAACTCAAAACATAATTATGGATGCTGTTCAGACTTTGCCATTGCCTGTGGACTTGATTTTGTCATCAGCAGCCATCAGTTAGCATTGAAGATATAAGCACAATTAATGCAAAATGGAAGTATTCTACATGAAAAGCATCTGCGTCACAAATTTGTTAGTGCAATTAAGGAGTTTAAATAAAGGAAAAACTTTAGATTCAGACTTCATGTTCTTTAGAAAATGCATGGCGATGCAAAAATGTTTATTCTACCAATTTTCAAAGTATATAACAACACTATTTAAAACCTGCTGAGCATTATGAGCCATTGCCTGTCATTATCTGTGTCTTTGTCCTGATGTTTGCTGTAAGAAGTTAAGCAATATTATTTTTATCACAGTCAGATGAGGTGTATATAACTGCTGTCTGGGTGTGGGAATTATCCGTTGATGAAAATGTACTTTATTGCCATTTTCATCAGTTTAAACAGTCTGGCTTTGCAGGACTAGTGTGCACTTATGTGAAATAAACTGGAATAATTGTGCTAATAAGTGAGGCATGAAAAAGACCTGACATACATTATTTTTCCCATAATTATTGTTTTATCAAAATCAAACATCTTAGGTTATGCACAGTCAACAATGTGCTAAGGTTGCTGTGTATGGGAGCTGTCTGTGGATGGAAATGGCTCAACATGCTGTCATGATAAAGTTAAACAGCAGAATGAGTATACATTTGTGTAAAGCAAGTCAGAATACATTTTCTGTGGTCATTTTTATCACAATCAGACATTTGAGGTGTGTACAATCAAGTGGTAATACATGATTGTTATGGACATTAATATATTATAATGAGAGTAATCTGAATGGTCTTAAATCAGGAAGATGAAGAAAAATCCAAAAGATCGTGTGCATTTAAGCATGATCCTCCCAAAAAAGGTATGTGGTGTGGGTTTACCCATAGCCTAAAAATTATCCAGGGCTCAAGGTGCACTTAGTTTGCCACTGACTCCACTGCAGATACTTAAGCAATAGTACCTCCTGCCTAGCAACTCCCCTCATAAATGACAAAATGTAGTTTTCATGCCACTGTAAAAAAGCCCTCCCATGTGGCCTGTAGCTTAATCTGCTAAACAGGAATAGGTGCTATTACCTGTTATTTAACTTTATGTTCTTAGGCCTTCCTTTTTTTGCTACAGCTATACCTGTGTTGGGTACTATTAGGCCACCCCATGAGTTTCCTATATTAAGTCCTAAAAATATTCCACACCAGAATCTTTGCAGTAATCACACTCACCATCTGACTTGTCATAGACTAAATTAAGTGGGCCCTCATCCTGTGATGATACAGTAACTTGAATGCTGACTCACCCTGTGATTTCATAGGGCACATCTCTAAGTGCAGAGAGAAGATAGAATATGTACTTGTCTTGCTCCAACATAAACTTGTCTGTAAACATAGTTATCAGTGGTTTGAAAGTGGAGTTGAATTTCTGCACAAAACAATGTACTTACAGATGGATGGGGATGGCTTTTAATTATTTTATCCCTTAGTCCCTCCACAAGTACCTCATCAGGTCTGTCATGAAATTAGCCTTACTACCTATTTGTCTTTCCCATGGAAAACCACCCCATTGGATACCTCCTACAGAGCATTTGTCACCTATTCTGTTTCTACAGAAAAGAAAACTACTGTCTCAGTGTAGCCAGTAGAATAATTTGCCACCACTAAGATATACCCTTTACCTGTAGTGGTTGCGGTACTAAAGCAATTGCAATATCCATAGCTACCATCTGAAATATTTTCTTAATAACAGGCAACGGCAGCAAAGCGACTTTGGCTCTATCTCTTGACTTGTCATTTTTTTTGGTCTGCTCACATGTGTTGTAGTACCTTTTATGGCTTTTGTAATACCAAGTCAGCAAACATTTTGCATAAGCCTCCATTTTGTATTCTTTAGGTCAAAATGACCAGCAAAAAGGAATATTACAGGCTATGGGCAAAAGTATCTTACATTAGAGCCTTTGAAAAACTAGTGCTGTATCATTTCTTCCTCCAATCTTTCATCAAAGAACAGTATCTATACAGTGATAGCTCTTCTTGCTGTTGGAGATCAGGACCCTCCTTAGCTACCACCTCAAGTTTTTCAAAGTGGGGTAGGAAAGCTCTACCTGCTGCAACATTCTCATTATAATCATCACCAATTCTTCCTCTAACAGAAAGCTAGTACTTTTGATAACTGTGTCTTATATTTAGACATACTGCCATCACCAACAATTTCCCCTGGACTAATTCGTTCCAGATGAATTTAAGCACCTTCTGCCAGTGTGACTGTCAGACATTTCTCTACTAGCTATCTCTTATTCTGAAGTAGCCACATTACCAGTCTTTATTAGAAGACCCAACCTTGTCAGATTGTCATCCCTGCTACCTTTCCCATGTGGCTGCCTGTATGCATGGCTGCATGGAACTGCATATACCCATGGTACTGTATTAATCAAAGTAATTGCCTATTAGAACACCTGCTTTGGGGCCATGGCCAAGATGGATAAATGAAAGTAGCAACTAGCAAAAGATCTGTGACTGAAAACTTTTCTCTGACAGAAAATATAATCAAAATTAAAATGTGGATCATATGATCATAGGATGTTACTAGGCTAATGGTCCTATGGCCTTTACAAGCCTAGCCAAAGTCTACCCTTATTTCCACAATCAGCACCTATAGCCACTGTCCAAGAGGGATACAGGTGGAACCCCTTGGGTAAATGTATGGTTACCCATCAAATTGTCAAGATTGCATTTGAAGAGAGCCACTAAGGTGCTGTGTTTGGCATGAAGTGGAAGTCTATTCCAAAGGTGTGGTAACCTCTGGGAGACAAATCTGTCCATCCACCAGGTTGTCACATACCAGGGTAAGGGTTTAGAGTGAGTGACTCGTGCACCATTTGACTTGTGGGTATGCAACATTTCCAATAAAGCAGGGTCGGAGATTGTCTTATATACAATGCAAAGATCACCTCTGAGTGGTCTGTACAAAACAGAATAAAGTGACAGTGATTTCAGATGATCTACATAGGACAGACAGTGAAGACCATGAATTTGTCTTGTGAGGAACCTTTGTGGTCTCTTCAATTGCTGCAGGTGCTTTGGAAGTTACATACTAAAAGGGAGGGTTGTACTCAATTATTGGCCTGATAAGGGAAGAGTACAGGGAGGTTATAACTTCTTTTTTTCTGGAGGGAATGCCCTGGATTATGACATGAGCAATGTAGAATGCCCTTCTTACCTCTGTAGAGACATGGTAATCAAAGGTAAGGTTGCTGTCAACCTGTGTGCCAAGGTCTCTCACCACTGAGTGCATATTTAGGGTGTTGCTATTTATGTGGTAGTTAGCAGGAATATCACTCTTACCAAAAAGGATGATAATACATTTTTTTGCATTAAGTTTAAGGACATGACTTTGGCACCAATCATTTGTTTGTGTAAGACCCTCTTAGGTTCATAGGTTCATAGGTTCATACTAGGCTATCTGCCCTGGGGCATTTACAAGCCTAGCCCGAGTGTGTTTGGCTTTTGCCACCCTTACTTAGAATTGAGTTTGCTATGACCTTTTTAAGGTTAGTTAACTGAGCCTCTGTCTAGCAGAGACACAGAAGTAATCCGCGGGGTGAATCTATGATCTCCCATCCACTCATCAAGATTCCTCTTAAAGAGAGTCAGTGAGGTGTTCTGCCTAACATGGATTGGTATTCTATTCCAAAGTGAAGGGAGCCTCTTTGTTATGAATCTGTCCCTCCACCACATTCTATTTAGCTCTGTGCTGAGGTTCAAATCCCTTGAGCGCGTGGTTCTAAGGGATTTGGATTTTCTGAGGTGGAGCAAGTTCATTAATTCTGGGTTGGACATAGCTTGGTCAGGCATAGATCGCCTCGAAGTAGGTGGTATGCAACTGAGTAAAGCTGGAGTTTCTTTAACCTGGCAGCATATGGCATATGCTTGAGTCCCTTGATCCTCTTTGTGAGGTACTTTTGGGGTCTTTCCAGCTGCTGCAGGTGGCGGGTAAGGTACATCCTAAAAGGGGCATTGTATTCTATGATGGGCCTGATGAGGGATGAATAGAGGGGCACTATTACCTCCCCTGATCTGGATGTGAATCCTTTCATGATAAGGTGGGCTATGTAGAAGGTCTTTCTAACCACTTTGGCAATGTGGTTGTCAAAGGAGAGATTGCTATCAACTTGGGTCCCCAGATCCCTAATTACTTCTTCTGTATTTAATGGGTTTCCACCTATATGGTAGTTTGTGGGCACTTTATTTTTGCCAAAGGGTATGACTATAGACTTCTTGGCATTCAGCTTTAGGCTATGGCTCTGGCACCAGTTATCCATCTCTGTGAGACCTTTTTGAAGGATGTTCATGTCAGCTGGAGAGTCAATAATGGCTCCCAGCTTGCAGTCATCCATGAACTTAGTCAGCCATAGTCCTCTCGTGCTGGCCTGTACCTCAGAAAAGTAAATGCTGAACAAAAGAGGTCCCAGGACCGAGCCCTGCGGGACACCACTTGTGACCGGTTTTGAGTCAGACATGACTCCGGCAATTCTGACTTTGTAGGTTCTGTCTTTGAGCCAGTAAGCCACCCATCTTGTGACATAGGGGTTTATGTTTAAGCTGGATAGCTTATCTATGATGCCTGAGTGGGGTATTGTGTCAAATGCCTTTGCGAGGTCCAGATAGGCTGCGCAGACTACCTTCCCTTCATCTATGGCCTTGGTGACTGTTTCAAAGAAGTCAACCAGGTTCAAGAGGCAGGATCTGCCCTTGACAAAGCCGAACTGAGTAGGATCCAATGTCTGCAGGTCCCCAATGTCTTTGTTTATGAGTTCCATGATGATCCTCTCCATGGCTTTGCAGATAAGGCAAGTCAAGCTTATGGGGCGATAGTTACCAGGGTCTGTTGAGGCACCACCTTTGTGGAGCAGGACCACTGTTGCTGTACGCCATCTTGTAGGATGTTGACACCTTTTGAAGATTCTATGACCACTCCCAGTTTGCAGTCATCAGCAAACATTGTCAGCCACAGACCTTTTGTTTTTGCTTGCACTTCAGAGTAATAGATTCCAAACAGTAGAGGTCTCAGGACTGATCCCTGTAGTACACCACTGGTTACAGGTGTGCTGTTGAAGGTGGATTCCCCTATTTTGACTATATAGGTTCTATCAGTGAGCCAGTTAGTGGCCCATCTAATGATATATATGAGTTGATACCTAGCTGGGTGAGTTTGTCAATGATGCCTGAGCAGGGGATAGTGTCAAAAGCCTTGGCTAAGTCTAGGTAGGCTGTATGCACAGATTTCCCCTTGTCCAGGACCTTGGTGATGGTCTCAAAGAAGTCTAACAGGTTTAACAGGCATGATCTCCCTTTGAGAAATCCAAACTGAGGGTCAAGTGTTTGGAAATTACCTATATCTTTGTTGATAAAGTCCATTATGATTCACTCCATGGCCTTGCATATAAGACTAGTCAGGCTAATAGGTCTATATTTCCCAGGGTCAGTGGAAGCACCACCTTATAGAAAGGGAATAATGGTGGTCATTTTCCATTCAGCTGGGTGAAGCCGGTGCTTAGACCATGATTGTAAAGAGTACCCAGTGGTGTTGATAATTCTTGTAGGACACAGGCTGGGATGTTATCAGGTCTGATAGATGCTGTGTTTTTGGCCTTGGCGAGGGCATTTATGACCTGCTCTTTAGAGATACAAGGTAGGGGACAGGTGGTAGGCATGTCATGGAGTACATGTGGTGGGGCTGGGAAGTGAAGTTTTCACAGAGTCTGTCAGCCAACAGGTTGGCTATGTCCAGAGGCTCAGTATAGGTGGTATCATTAACTACCAGTCTGGCACAAATCTGGGCCTTTCCTTTCCTTTTAGGTTATGTATGTAACTAAAAATGCCTTATGGTTATCCTTAGTTGAGGAAGCTAATTTGAATTTATAGTGTGGTTTGGGGGACTTCACAAGAAGTTTTATTTGCTTGTTTAAGCTGAGGACTAAGTGTTTCCACTTTAGAGTTCGCTCCCTCTTACTCTTAGACAGCAATTCCTTCTTATTATTGTAAAGCCTGTTAATGGCAGTTGTCAACTAGGCAGGTTTGCTCTTACTTGAGGAGCTAGTTTTGGTACTATCAGGTATAGCCATGTCAATGCAGCTATACAAGTGTTTGTTTAGTTGCTGCTGGGGGGGGGTCAGGTGTGATAATTACTTTGAATGAGACTGATTTGTAGGTAGATCTTACCAGGGAAGACCTCATAGTGGAAGTGCTACAGTGGTTCCCCATATTGGTAAGCACCAGATCCAGGATGTTGGCACCCCTTCTCGGGAAGTCAACCAGCTGGTCCAGACCACTGGAATTAATGAAGTCGAGGCACCTTTGGGCAAGTGTGTTCGAGCATGAGTAATTTACCCAGTCAATGGATGGGTAGTTAAAGTTGCCCAAAACCATGGTGCTCAGATGTATCTTGATAGACTCAAGTAGATCCAAATAGAAAGAGTTTGTGTCCTGATTCATGGTGGGTGTCCTGTAGCTGAAAATGACTTGAATATGTACCCTACCAATAGTTAACTGCACCTGAAGTATCTCCAGGGAATCATACTGTTTGACCCAATCTGGAGGTATATTTATCTTTAATAAATATTGATACACAGCCTCCTTTAGTTTTTGTGCCTTCAGTTTGTGGTCTGAATGTGTGGAAGGAGGCATAACCCAGTATGGCTGGGATGCTTTCCACATCCTATCCTTGAACCTGGTCTCTATGGCTGCACAAATGTCTGCATCTTCAAAGGACAGGACTGCTTTCAGTGAGTGCAGTTTCATGTTAAGACTCTTAGCATTTAGTAGGACAACCTTGAGGTTGTTTTTAGATGGAGTTTTTATGTCAGGAATTTTGTTCTTGAAACACTGCTTAAAAAGGCACTATGGGGGGTGACAAGAGCCTTAGCCAGTAGCCTAAATCCCAGGGGTGACAGATGAAGACTATCTCTGGCAAAGTGTAGAGGTCTGTCGATCATGTCATCTCAGGCTGATAGATACTGGATCCTCTTGGAATGACATCAGAAACTAAGCCAATTATTGAAATCAATAATTTTCTGTTTGTACTGAGGCATCATCTTAGGTGAAGGTAAAATGATGCTTATGGCTAGGGATATACCTGCCTGAGGGGTCTATATCATATATTCGAAATTCTTGGAATTTCGAAATATGATAACATCGAACACTCAGAATCGCAAATTTCCCAGGGAAAAAATTTGCTGTTCCGAGAAACATACACACAACACAAGCATACCAAAATAAATAAATCACACACATACAGTTAACAAAACCCAACCCTACACTAAACTATACATACATTCCTAACTATCCACTTACCTTAACCCGCACCCTAACCCTAAGGTCCGTGACTATCGCACACATACCCTACGAAACTATACACAAACAAACTAATTAATACACACACATACAGTTAAGAAAGTCCAACCCTACACTACACCATACATACATTTCTAACTATCCACTTACCTTAACCTGCACCCTAACCCTAAGGTCTATAACTATCACACCACAGTGGAAGAAATAGCAAAGCCATGGAATGGCCCACTGAAATCTTGCCCTAGGTAAGATTTCAATGTTCTGGGGCTTCACTATTTTCATCCTTCAATGTAGTGGGTTCAATATTATAACATTCGACGTTTTACAACTTCGAAGTTATAATATAGACCCCTACCTGAGACACATAGTCTGAGATCTCAGTCATGTCTGTCTTCATATTGTCCAGAGAGGTATGTCACAAGTTGTTCACACCAACATGGACTATGACAAAGTCATAACAGTGCCTGTTGTTGAGAGACTTGAGTGCATGCATGATATGGCAGATCCTGGCACCTGACAGATAGCTGGCCATGACCTTTTCCTTATCCGGCCTGATGAGAGGAACATCTGTGTGTCTCACAATGGAATCTCCAATGACTAATATGTTAGGTTTTGTGTTTTGCCTTTAGGGCTTGACACGTGAGACACTGGTGTGTGAGCTATTACGTGTATTGTGTTCTGCAGAGGAAGTATTATGTGTAGCATTCTTGTGTTTGTGTTTGGGAGGCCTCTGGTGTATAGGTATGTTTCAGGTGAGAACCTCCACATATGTAGGTATGTGTGATGTGGGTTTGGGTGGAGTAGGATGTGAGGAATGCATGTTGACAACCACCTCATTGTTATATGTACCAAGTAGTGTGTGATAGAGCATGGATTCAAGGTTCTTAATATAGCTGCATCTCTCACATGTTGACGTTGTGTGGACTAAGAGTAGAGGGTTGTTGGTGAACATGAGGTAGTTGCTACACTGCTTCAGGATGCCCATGTTGATCTTAAGCTGGCAGGAGAAACTGTGAGAAATTGTCCGTCCATAGTGTTAGGTAAATTTATATGGACAGGAAAAGAGGTCACACATAGGAATGGCTAGTAGGTGGTCAGGAAAAGAGGTCACACTTAGGAATGGCTAGTGGGTGAGAGGTGTGTTAGTACCTCTGAGGCTAGGCTTAGTGTTCCAGTTGATAATAGAGCAGGGCCATGAAAAACCTCTGGAAGACCACAAGCAAAGTAAGAAGGGAAAAGTTAACAAGCAAAACTTTTGCATCTGTAACCACTAGTGGTAACCACAGTTATGCGACAGTGCACAATGGTGCACTACACATAAACAAGCACAAATGCAGGGCTTAAATAAAACAAGAATTAACCTTTTTAACTCAAACTAGCCAATAAGGAGGCTCTCTCTGAGCTGTAGTCCAATCACCCTCAATTAGATGGGACCCATGCAGCACTCTCCTCCCACAAGTGTCCAGAAGGGCCTTCACCAACAAAGATCCTTGAATTTGATGGTCTGAAGTTACAAAAACCCCCCAGAAACAGCAAACCTGGAACTGGGCTATGCTACAGCTGAACTAGTATACTATACACTAAAATGTGGCAAAAAACAGTTCAGAAAATTATTGTTAGCTAATTTTACTCATTAATATTCAGAGAAATGATTTATAGCTTCAGGTTCTTCAAAAGCTTTCATTTTCATGTTAGAATTTCAATGGCTTGGTTAAGACCCAAAATTTACTCTGTGTTACTATTTGTCCAATAGACAACAATCCACCAAACAGCAAAACACCTTCTCACCATTCCTACATACTCCTACAGGGGTTTCTCAAGGCTCCATACTAGGGCCTCTACTCTTCAGCATTTTTATTAATGACTTCCATTCCTATGTTAACAACTCAGTTATTCAGTATGTAGATGACACAACAATAATTTGCACCACCAATATGATACCCAAATTATTAACACTTACCCAGCAGGCATTCTCATTCACTGAAATATGGATGACTCACAACCATCTTCCACTCAATCCCAACAAAACTAAATGTCTTCTCTTCACCTCTAGGAAAACCACCCCAATAAACAAACCAGACCTTACTTTCTATTCACTAAACAAAACTGTCCTAGAAGTAGTGCCACACACAAAATTACTAGGTGTTACCATAGATGAAAACTTAACCTTTGACCAACACATTCAAAATAATATCAGAAAGACCTTCCAAAAACTTGGCACCCTCTAAAGACACAAACACTTCCTAATCCCCTCCACTAAGCAAACCCTTGCCTCTACTTTCTTACTATCATCTCTATTATATCACGACCCACTCCTCACCAACATACAATCCTCCCTCAAAATTAAAATGGAGACCTGCTACAATAAAAATTGCCAAGTTTGCAACCAGTGCTACATAGTCTTCCCATCACTATTCCTCACTACAGACACTCAAATGCTCAGAACTACCACAGTACCTTACCTACCAACAACTAACTACAGCTAACAAAATAATCTATAAACCTTTTGACTGAACACCTCTCTCATCAATTCTAACACTATACCATCCAACCAGACCCCCTTAGATCTGAAAATCAGACTTTACTGATTGTTTAGAAACCTAAGCTCTCTGCTGGCCAAATGCTTTACTCCTTCTGCATTGCCAAACTTTGGAACTTGCTTCCATCACCTTTCAGATCCAATAAGGATATCAGCTCCTTCAAAAAGTCCCTTTACTTACATTTATCTACTCAATGGCAATGCCCATGCTCTAGACCCCAACCTCAAATAACCTGACCTTTCCCATACTACCACTTCTCATACACATTTATAACTGTTTTAATTTCAACCTCTGACACTTAACTCTGTATATTATTCCCTTTACTGCATTATTTCGCTTTTATCTACACAAATAGAGCCCACTGTATACAGCTCATTGTTTTTGGTAGGCAGTTGGAATTTGCAGCATACCATCTAGTCAATGTATATTGCTGCTGATTCTTACTCAAGTGCTTGTCTATGTTATTTTTACCTGTATACACTCCTTAATTATTTTGTTTGTGTCCATCATTTGTTAATTCTATTTCTGCAAGTAATTCAATTCTGTACTGACATGATTATTGGAGCTTTTCTTCCCAGGCCTCCTCTGAAAATGGACTCATTCTGGCCAGTGGACTTTCCTAGTAAACAAATGTAAATAAATAAATAAAATAAATAAATAAGACAGAAGAGACTTCAACATGAGCCACTCAAGAAGTGGTACTCAGGATTCCTGATTTCAGTATACAGAATGTATTACTTAAAATGGATAACCTGGATACCAAAACAGAAAGTTTCAAAGAAGAGACACGAAAGAAGATGGAACATTTAGACATTCTTCTGAAACAAGAAAGTACACAGATCAGCACTATGGAAGAAGTTTTAAATGATCAATAAGGGAGAAAAACTGAAGGTGAATCTCAGACTGAATTTCTTTTCAAACAAAATAATCAGCTTATAGAGCTGATGATTTAAAAAATAGAATGAGATGAAATACCATTAGAATGTATGGTATACCTAAATGTATGAGGCAGATAATATAATAACAGTCTTAAAAACTTGGCTATATAAAACATTAAATCTACCTCAAAATTTATTTTTTGAAATTAAAACAGCACATAGATCCCTGAGAGCATCTTCACAGGAGGAAGACTCATCACCAATTCAATTATAGTTAAGTTCTTGTCTAGCTTATAAAAAGATCAAATATTAAAAACAGCATAGTGCAGCCCACCTATTAAATAGGTGAACATATAGTCAGATGTGACAATGAGTATTCATAAAGTAATGAGTAAAAGAAAATGCTGCTTACCACTGATCAAGCAACTTAAAAAAGAAAAATAATAAAGCCACTGTGATGTTTCCTGCAATGATCAAATTATTTCTTTTTTTTCCTTTTGACTTTTCCCATTAGGGGTCTCCACAGCAGAACAATGGTCTGCAGAAGGATTGGCAGTGAAGTTTTACAGTGTTGAGTTGTCAGCCTGGCACCCAATCTTACACACACACACACACACACACACACACACACACACACACACACACACACACACACACACACACACACACACACACACTCATACCTAGAGTGATGTCAGAATGTCCAATCCACCTTCAGGATGTCTTTGGGATGTGGGAGGAACCCAGAGAATCTGGAGGAAACCCATGTGACCACAGGGAGAACATGCAGACTCTGCACAGAAGGCAACACAGCTGAGAATTGAACCAGAGAACCTCTTGCTGTGAGGTGGCAAAGTTAACAACTGCACTACCATGGCCACCAAAATTCTTTCTTTCTGACGTAACTAAAATATTTGACACAATGCAGGAGGTATTTTTACAACTATAAAATTATTAATAATAATGAAGAAATTGAGTGGAACAATATATTCCTCAAGAGACAGATTGAGCTAAATTCCTGTTAAACTGCTCATAAAATTAAAACACTTAAAACAAGTGACTTTTTTCTCTGATTACAGGTTTTTTATTCTCTAAAACAATATATTCACCCTTTAAATAAGAGGTTTGTGTTGGACTTTAAGCTTCAACACATATGTAAAGTATGTATTTAAATTTTAAGCTAAAACATTTTCATTATGAGAATATAAATGGTTAGTTTTACTGTAGTTACAGTGAAAGACTTTATGCATTTTATTTAACTATACCTGTAAGTATATTTCTAAATGTTAAACAATTATTTGCTGTAGGAGAATGTCATTAAATTATAAGCAGGAATTGGTAACATTAAGAATGTATAAATTAAGACTCATTTTATTTGTTCAGCTTTGCTTAGTATGTGCATTGCTGGGTTAACCAAATGTCATATATAAGTAATATGCTAATTATTAGTGTTAAAGTACTGGCAATTTTGCTTTCTTTGTTCCTGTTTAACACGTTCGTTTCATGGGTCATTTATAAGGCAAGTAACACTTAAAAAAAGACTGAAAACAAAAGAATGTTCCAGTTGTGTATCTCTTCAGGTCCTACTTTGTTCTATAGATTTAGTTATAATAATGTTGAATGAGTGAATAATTTAGGAATACTTAATGGATAATTTATATTACTATCAAATATATATGTATATAGTATACTAGTTGGATTATTTAATATTTGTAATTAATAGAAGAGGATTATTAAACTTTTATGCAGTGATGGGGGAACAGATTTAAATAGCCAAATGTATAATTAAATTAATAGTATATTATTATTATTTTAACTTATATATAATATCATATTAATTATTAGAAACTCACATTAGCTTTTGGCTTTTTTAGGTACTGGTAGATATATAGTAGAAAAGTTTGTCAATTTGATAGACAAACTAGGAACTTTAGTATCCATAGTAAGTTGTGCTTTATTAAAAAGATATACAGTTACAGTTGTAGACTTGTTTCTGTTTTTTTTATTTATGAATTGTACTAGTTTCATTTGTAAAAAGGAAGAATTAAAAAAATGTGGGATGCTATGATAGTGTTGGAGTGAATTAGTGTTATATACAATTAAATTAATATGGTGCATAAATGTGTTATATTATCTTTTAAAAAAAATATTTTTAAGTACACAGTATGGGTAATTTTACTCTCTTATCTATTAATGTAAATAGATTAAATAATGGCAAAAAAGAAAATCATTAATGAGATATGAAAAATTAGAGGAGACTTTGTATTCTTGCAAGCAACTCATTTGATAGATAAAGATATTCAATATTTAAATAACTTAAGTTAGAAAATATTATCATCTGCTTCTTTAAACAAAAAGAGAGAAAATCTACTGTACTGTCTAAGGTTGTAGAATCTGTTAATGATCCAAAAAGAATGTATACAGTTGTAATAATTAGATATGAAGGCAGCCTCTATAAAATAGTTAATTTTACGGGATACTGGAATAGGTGTAAGAGTGACTAAAGAGCATGTAAACATGCTACAAGGTCATTGGAAGGATAGTTAATTCTAGAAAAGGATTTTAACTGCATATCTAGTACAGAAGATACAAGTGAACAGAAGAAAGTTAAAATTCTGGCATCAGCTAAAGCACTAAATAGATGGATTAGTAATAATAATTTAGTTGATTTAACAGCAAAGATAGAAGATAAGTCAATGTTCTCTACTCAATATTCTTATGCACATGGGATGCAAACTAGAATTGATAGGATTTTTGCCTGTACTAATTTACTTAGTAAAGTAAATACTTTTAAAACTATTGATTGTCTTTTATCTGATCATAATGCACTAATTATTAGTATATGAATAAATATAAGGAAAGTTTAGATTATTTATAGATTCCCAGTATAAATGATGACATTAAAATAATTTCAGAGAAATCTTAATGAAGAAATTGATTTTTTTTATCTTTGAATGATAATGCTCAGGTTAGTAAAGTCATACTATGGACTCCATAAAAATGCATATTAGAGATAGAATGGTAAGATGGGCTTGTAGTAGATAACTGCCAGCTGTGAGAAATGTACCAGGCAAGCAAAAAAGGAAATAGTTATAACACACTTCAATAAACCAAAATAAATAAAAGTTGAGCATTTTTGTCCTACCATATCGAACTTCATCAGAACTTACAGTGCAGATGCAACCAACCCATTAAATAATCCCCACAATCATTCACAACCAATCAATTTCTTTAATAAAATGGTGATGTTCCGAGGTCATTTTAGCCAGCCTAATCATTTGTCTCTTTATTATACCTTTTTTCTGAAGACAGGGATGTTAACTCAGATATTGTAAATAGGAATTTAAAAAGTACCTTTATGAAATATTTTAGAGGGAAGCTTACCCTGATTTAAATCTTTGTACAATTTGATATCCAAATAATTAATTCTCTCAACAGAATAAAAATGTATAAATTTCAAAAAAGTAGTGATGCGATCAATATAGTTGAGAAAATCTTTTAAACACTCTACAGTACCCTTCCATAAAATGCAGATGTCATCCAAAATTGGATATAAAATGCCAAAATTAGGTATACAGGGAATTCAACATACAATTCTTCTCCCAGTAGTATAATACTAAATTGACATGAATGGGGACACAGTAGGCCCCCATAGCAACAGCCTTGACCTGTTTATAATATTCACCATTAAAAATCATAAAATTATTTAAAGCCATGTATATGAACTCCACTAATAACTTCTCTGTTAGACAAATATTCACGTTATACAATCACCTTCTGAAACCATTCTAATCCCAGGAGGGGGGATACAGGCAAATAAATCAACAATATCTATGGTAACCAAGATCAAATCAGCATGAACCAAGTCTGTTTTTATGCTCTTGAGAAAATCCTATTAGTCCTTGGAAATAGGACTAATACCAGTCACAAAAGTTTTCAACTTAGAATGAATAAAAATAGCTAAAGGCTATGGTCAACAACACACAGCTGCCACAACTGGTCTTAGCAGGGGATTCTTTATGGATTTGTGGATCTCGGGTATGCCAAATATAACTGGTATAAATGCTTCTTCACACAAAAAATCCAAAGGGTCTTTATCAATCACACCCTAAAAAAATGATCCTTCAAAAAGAAGTCAATTTTAGAATATGCAATGCTGATCTAATTTCTAGACACAATCGTGTCATTATCACCATCTCTCAAGATTTTGAATATATATGTGTCATAGTGAGTACTTGCCATTAAAACCACAAACACCATTATCTGGCTTCATGATCCTGTATGACGTGTTATTAGAAAAAAAAATGCACCAAAGATTGTTCTTTGGGACTTAAATTATACAATCTTTTCTTGTGGTACTGGTAGAGTTTCCTAAATTCCCCCTGTACCAACTCCTCCAGAATTTGAAAAGGTGTATGAACAAGGGGAATTGAATATCCTTTTCTTCTTTAATGCACCACTGGAAGCCCTAGGCTCTATGCCCTGTAACATGCAGCCTAGGTTAAATTTCCTTAAAAATAATTTCAGGTCCACCACAGTATATACAATATCAAAATATTTAGAGGGACAAACTGAAACCCTTTCATAAATAAATTAAAATATTGGATATCAATGTTAAGCTCACTATAATTAAAAATGTTAAATTAAAATAAAATACATACCTGTGCATCTGATTTATGAGTTTTTAATGTGATTTATTGCATTTTACAGTGATAATGACACTTATTTTATATGGTGTTTTGTCTTTATATATAAATTTCTCCAGGACACAAGGTTTAAATTTAAAATCCAAGTTTTTAGCTTGTTGTTTGGTTAAGATTTATGAGCCAATTTGCATATTTTATATATACATGTATATTTAGTTATCTTTCAACTTGCATTTACCTGTATGGCTTTTAGGACACCTTTGATTGTTCATCAAATATTTAAATATTTAATTATGTCCTTTAATTTGATTGGTTGTGATTGATTGTGGGGATTATTTAATGGGTTGGTTGTCTCTGTACTATTCGTTCTGATGGCATCTGATATTGTAGGATGAAAGCACTCAACTTGTATTTATTTTTGTTCATTATAGTTTGTTATAACTATCTCCCTTTTTGCTTGACTGGTGTGTTTCTCGTCGTTGACAATTCATTAGCTTTGTTTCTGCAAGTGGTTTATTGGTTGCTCAAGTAGTAAAGAGAAAGAGTAGGATAAAGAGCTATTAGAATACACGATGAAATACAAAAAGTGAGCTTTGAACAACAAACAAAGAAATTAGATAATATTGATGTCATTAAAAATTAATGACAACACTATCAAACAGTTTTCAGCCATTAAGTGGAGATAGCATTAGAAAAATAAAATTGCACATATATGCCATGACTTCAAAAAATCTAGAGAGATTGGCTAACAGAAGTAAGATGTTAAGCAAAGAGGCACAAATCATTCATATAAAAAAATCCCCACACTAATAAGCTTACTTCAGACATACAGACAATTCTTAATATTTTTTAAAAATTCAATGAGGAGCTTAATACCAATAGAAATGATGGTCCTGGTGATTATAAAAGTATTGAAAGAAAAATGTTGCTAATAAATGTAATGACTAATGACATTTCTGTTGAATAAGTGTATTACCCTAATAGAAGTTAAAGGAGCTTTAACAAGAGTAAAATGTTAAAGCTCCAGGGTTAGATGGTTTATGTATGGCATTATATAGTCTGCTTCCTTTAAATCTTTTAGCATTACTAGGTGATATTTTCGAGATAAGTTACAAAATAATTCCTCCCTCATGGAAATTTTCTGTAATCTGACCTATACTTAAACAAGAGAAGGATAATAAGTTAGCTTTCTTATACAGACCTATTTCATTTTTTTTTTTTTATTTTGTAATCTCATCTACACTTAAAGAAGGACTGGGTAATAAGTTAATTTCATCATATAGACCTATTTCATTCTTAAATGTAGATTATAAAATATTAACTTCCATCTTTGCTACAAGATAAAGAGCTACAGTATTACTTATTTATTTATTTTACATTTGTTTACCAGGGAGGTCTGACTGGATAGAACTGTCCATTTTCAGTGGTAGCCCGGGGAGAAACTCTCCAGAACAGCTGCTATACTACACAAGATATTTACATATTCAGTTATAAAAATATAGCTGACAATAACATATGATTGCATAAGATATTTACATGAGCATAGAGATTTAGACATACAATTAAAAGTATAGCAGGTAGTAACATATGATGGCTGTTAATACAATATGTTTAGTAGAGACAATCTTAAAGATGTACTGAAGATAAGACAAGAAAGGAAAAAATAAAAATGGGGAGAATATAGACAAGTTCATAAATTAGTACAGATCAAATAGGATTTATAATCAACAGAAAAATATATGATACAATGTCATGAGATGGGTTGCCAACTGGCTTACAGACAGAACTCACACGGTAAGAATAACGGGCTCCAGGTCCGACTCTAAACCGTCACACGTGGTGTCCCACAAGGCTTGGTCCTGGGACCTCTACTGTTCAGCATATACTTCTTAGAAGTACAGGCAAACACAGGAGGACTATGGCTAACCAAGTTCACCAATGACTGCAAACTGGGAGCCATAATTGACTCTCCGGCTGACACGGACATTCTGCAAAAGGGTCTTACTGAGACAGACACCTGGTGTCAAAGTCATGGTCTCAAGCTAAATGCCAAAAAATGCATAGTCATCCCATTTGGGAAAAACAAAACACCCATGAATTACCACATAGGTTTCAGCCCCCTTAATACAGAAGAGGTAATAAGAGATCTGGGGCCCCAGGTAGATAGTAATCTCTCCTTTGGCATTCATATTGCCAAAGTAGTTAGGAAACCCTTCTATGTAGCCCATCTAATTACTAAAGGGTTCGCATCTAGAAATAAAGAGGTTATAGTGCCCCTCTACTCATCACTAATCAGACCTATCATAGAGTACAATGCCCCATTTGGGATGTACCTCACAAGACACTTCCAACAGCTGGAAAGACCACAAAAGTACCTCACCAAGAGGATTACTGGCCTCAAACATATGTCCTATGCAGCCCAACTGGAAAAACTCCAGCTGTACTCAGTCGCATATCGCTTACTCAGAGGTGATTTCTGCCTGACTTACAAAGCCATGTCCAACTCACAATTGATGGACATGCTCCACCTAAAGAAATCCAAGTCACTGCGAGCCACTTGCTCTAGTGAGCTAAACCTTGCCACAACAATAAATAGAACATGGTGGAGGGATAGATTCCTGTCACAGAGACTCCCCATGCTTTGGAACAAAATTCCTAACTACATTAGGCAGAGTCCCTCACTATCACTCTTCAAGAGAAACCTTGACGAGTGGATGGGTAACAGAAAATACACCCCTGGGATCACTTCATTGGCTCTTCTTGACAGAGGCTCAGTTAATTAATCAATGGGGCGGCGAAAGCTGACACACTCTGGCTAGGCTTATAAATGCCCTCGGGCAGATAGCCTAGTACCTACCTATGAACCTATAAAGAGTAGTAACTATCTTAGATTCAGCAAAAGCAATTAACACACAGTGGCCCTTACTTTAGATATTGAGAGACATTTTGATTCTGTAGATTGGAACTATTTGTTTAAAACTTTAGATGCATTTCCAGAATAATTTATTGGAATATTTAAAAACTTGTATAGAGACTCCAAAGTATATGTTAAAATTGGATCTTACATTTCTCAAATATTCACTTTAGACAAAGTCACAAAACAAAGGTGTCTATTGTCCCCTCTACTATTTCCATTAGTTATTGAACCCTTAGATAATGGTATTAGAAGCAATGAAAACATTGATGGATTTTCAATTAACAGGGATTGTCAATCTAAAATACAGCTTTTTCCAGAAGACATTTTACTAACTATAACATATTTGAATTATTCCATTGAAAAAATATAGGAGGAACTTGAAAGGTTTCAAGAAATATTGCTGCTGAAATTTAATAATAATAAAACTGAAAGTTTAGTGTTAAATCAGTTACTAAATAATACGTTTAAATATAAATATAAATATAATTGGGAAGGAAAAGAACTAAAATATCAAGATGTGAGTAAGATTATTAATAAGTTTGAAAAAAATGATAAAGTGGTACTTCTTAGAAAAATTGAATTCTTTTTTACTTTCAATGATAGGTTAGTACTTATTAAAATTATTATATTACCCAAGATTATATATATTTTTCACTGAATAGCTTTCATATAAAAAACTTTTAAAGAAAATGTAAAAAATGTTAACTTCATTCTTATGGTATCCTAAAAAGGTAAGAATTGCTTATAGAAATCATATAAGATTATGGGAATATGAAATACTTCTCAACTGTACAGATTTTCACAGAATGTCAGATTTTTGCCTCAAATTTTTGGCCCTTTTTAAAAAAAAATCTGCTTTTCTTGCAAATCAGTGGGTAATCATTAAAGATTAAAGTAACAAAAATGACAGGCATTTGAGTTTCAGACTTCATACCATTCAGAAAATCCATGTTAATGTTAAACCTGCTATTCTATCGACTTTCTAAGTTTGTAAGAGTGATATTTAAAATATGTCCCTATTTTTTGGCCTTTGTCCCACTTTTATTTATGGCTTTGTCCAGATTTCTTGCTGTAAGAGGTCGAGAGATATGGAATATGGTGGTATTAGCTTCTCAGATGTAGACTCTTATTTTTTTTTTTTTTCTGCAAATTTTGACTTTATTATATTCTGGATTGGCTTATATTTGTTAATGGAATGCATTCAGGAGTAGATTTTACTATTTTTTTAATTTATCAAATATGATAAAGGAGAAATATGTAATATTCTTTTTATCTGGCTAATAAAAATTACCTTAGAAGGAAATGCACTTCAGTGTTTTGCCTCTGCACACATGAAATCAATTCTTAAAACAGTTAGGAAATATGTTTTTGAAACTCCATAATATTAAAAAAGGAATTTTTTTTGCTTTCCCACTGCACACACCTCTAGAGTTAAAGAAACTCAGAACAATGTTAAAATGAATTTACTAAAAGGTAATGGATTAGTATTATGATTTGACTGCTTTGAAAAAAGGAAATTCTAAGTTGTCAGAATATTTAATGAAGGAGTATAAGTTGGATGAATCTGTTAACCAGTTAACATTATCCATCATTAAGAAATTAAATGGATTTGTAGATAATATGAATAAAGAGGAACAGGATACTATTCCTGCATTGTATGAATTTACGAATGCTATTATTAAGTAAACTGACCAATAAAAGAAGCTTGTCCAAGATATATACATTAATTATCGATAATAATAATAATAATAATAATAATAATAATAATAATAATAATTTTGATGTAAAATTCTGAAACTTTTTAAACAGTAGTGCATAGAGTGGCTAAACAGATGGTTAGAATAAAACTTTGTTACTTAAATCAGTTAGTCCAACATCTTCAGGTTTATACTGGAAAGTTTGTAAGTGGAAATATATACATATAATATTTGATATTCCCTATAAAATCTCTAAGATTAGTAAAATGGCTTTTTTAGTCTGGAGATGTAGTAAATATGTAAAAGCTGATTGGACAATCATGTTTATGGATTGTGAAATATTAAATGTATATTGGGAAGAGATAAGTATATTTTTAAGGGGTTGTGGTCTGATAATATTCTTTAACTAAATCAATAATACTAAGGAATGTTCCACTAACTTTATCTGTAAAAGCCAAACAACTAAAACTGTTATGGAGTCTCCTGGCAATTGCTAGAAAAGTTATTATAAAAAATTGGAAATTGAAGAATTTTTAAATTTAACAGCAATACTATGTAAAACTGAAAAATAAGTGATCAGAACAAGATCTATAAATCATACTAAGAATTTAGTAGTTGTGATAACCTTGAAATGCTGCTACTGAAATACTAAGACTCCTACTGTGTTAATTATATAAGATTACCTTGATGAGTCAATGCATTCCTAACATTGTATAATGGTATGTGATGCAGAATTTCTTCCTATGTGTGTATATTGTAAATATGTTAAATTAATAAAAAATATTTAAAAGAAGAACATCTGCTGGGATTTCAAACACTACTATTGATTTTCCTCTCTTCTCTCCTTCCTAATCTAAGTGAACCTTGGCTATCAGCACCTGAAAAATTGTTCTTCCCATGGGCCTTATTGCAGTAGACTTTCCAAGCAGGTAATGTTTCTTTCTAACAAGTGCAGGCTTATCAATGTTTTTGTCTGATGCATTATTCTTTTTAACAATTATATATATATATATATATATATATATATATATATATATATAAAATAATCTCTGTCAGTATATAATACAGATACCTATGATAATCTGAAGCAGCTACAGTTTTAAAGCAGCATATCACTGCAGTGTTGCTACTTTAATTACCATCTCACTTGTGTTTTTTTCCACAACCTGCTCACTGTAGACATGTGGACTATACATGAACCATCTGATTACAATGGAAACATTTTACTTTATTTTATTTTATATTTACTCTTTGTTAGCTGGGTTACTCCCACTAGGCTAGTAGTCTCCTTTTGGGGGAGACCCAAAGTGGTATTTATACTATTACTTTAAGATCTTATGCAGTACTTGAGCCAGTGTTATCCCATTCTGCCTCAGCAACTTGCTGTGAAGGATTTCACTGTCCCATGGGTTCCTTTTAACTATGTGCTATGCTAGGACCTTGCCCCATTATAGTTTTGTCCTGCTAAGCAGACAGATGTCAGTCTTGTTGCCTATTTCCTCAGCATTATTACATTCCTAATCTGATAACCAGGTTCTCATGTCCTTGGGGAAATGATTGAATGCTTTTGCCCTTATCATAAGGTCTCCTAACATTTCAAAAGTGGACTTGACAGCCACCTACCTACATATGAAATAGCTGTTTTGTAACATGTGACTCTCACAACAGATATATAACTATTTCATCACACAAGGTTAAGCAATGCATTAATTAAAAAGATTCCACTTTCTTATTGTTATGTAAAAACTAATAATAGTTATGCTCAAATATTTTCCTTTTTGTGCAAAGAGAAACAAATCTGACCCATTATATTAAGTGCATTTACTTAGAGAAAATTACATCATAAAGTATTTCATTCTCTAAGAGATAGGTTATTTTATAAAAAATAGGATATCATGCTTAATAATTTTAATTTATGAAATTACATCTAGAATATGATGCAGAGGATTAATATTCTACACAGTCTTTTGATTTAAGTTAATGAAATGTAGCAGGTGTACATTTGCCCTCTCATATTTTGTTTCTTTGTGCTCTCTTTCCCTTTCTTTGTTTGCTTTTCCTTCTGAAGATTAATACCTTACGTCAGCTCCATAGGCACAAAGGGATAAAGTCCTGACTATTTATTTATTTATTTAATCATTTGTTTGTTTGCTTGTTTCAGTCTGTTAACCATTTAAGTGGACTGCTCAGTAGATATTTTTCAGAAATGATCAGTAGTGTGTTACAAATAATAAAAGTAACAAGTTTACATAGGTTAAATATGACAAAAAAACAAATATACAATTTATACAGATAATTAGAATGTGATTGTAGCAATGGTATTTCACATACATGGAATATTAGCATTTAATACTCAGCAGTACACAGTTAAGACAAAAGAAAGAAAATTAATAAATTATACAGATAAATGGAAACTGTGTAGTAATGACATTTTAAATGTAGAAATTAATAAATTGCATAAAAATACATAAGTGTACAGTTATGACTTTGCAAACAAGTTTTATTAGTGACTTTGGTATCCATGGGATATGGTATAAGGGAGAAAGTAATGAGGCTTCACTTGCTTATCTATATTGTGGGACGAAACATGAAGTAATATGATGACAGGGTGGACTTCTTTATGTAGGTCTAATGGATTTGAAAATGCCTCCAGAACACTGAATTCAATAAAAACAATCAACTGGGAGCACGCTACCACTTGTTTATCAAGACAACCAAATGGCTGAAAACTGAGCATGCAATTAAAAATTAAACACTTTTGTCACTGGTAAAATGGGACTTTGTAAGAATACACACTTATATACTATCGCTCCTTAAATAGTTTAAACTCCTCTTAGTCAAACCATTACATATTTTAATTCTTAATACTAAAGGTTTTAACCTATTCATTGTAATACATAATAAAATCTCAGAATGTACAGCAATGTTAAAAAAATAAAGTATTTAAATTGGAATTTAAATATAATAATTATATCAATTAAAATTTAAAATTGTAAAAAAAATGTTTGTATGTTTGCATATGTGAAAAATATCAGTAATAAAACACATCCCTAAACTTAAAGGAATGACCTTATTTTCAGTACACTGCCAATAGGTATAACTTGATTTAAGCCAAAATTAGACAATAATTTGTTTTAAGCTGTCATTTATGCTCCTTCATTTCCAAATAATCTTTCCAAGGACCCCCTGACCATTATGCATATTAATATATTTAAACAAAGCCTCACAAACATTTTTTTCTTTAAAATGTCATATATGTGCTGATATATTCTCTCTTCTAACAATCCAAGATGGTTAGTTATTTTTATTGAATTAAGTCTAGTAGATAATGGGGGCTGAGATCTATAGCCAGGTATTAGGCAATTTTCAGCTGTATTATTGTGTTATGGAAAGGAGATATGTATGTTCTTAAACAACCCTTTATTGCATGAAGTGGCTTATGAAGAACTGTCAGCATATAAGAGGATGGGACCTTCTTTGGTATAAAGAAAGTCACTTTCTGTACATCTATGGTTGCTTTCAAGTCCTCTCTCTCCCTCTAGGTAACCCATGTCAGTAGTAGCCTGAGTGTACCTGGCACTTATTAGCACTTACTTCAACAACAATGCAAAAGTGATTATTTTGTTATTTACCTGATTAAAATTGTGCAAATTTTAATTCAGTTTTGATTCTTTGCTGTGTTTTTATTTATAACCACACAGTTGATCATGTGGACTATGTTGGTATTATTAATGCTTTATTGCATTACTGCTCCTATTGTCTCCAGAGCCCCATGTTCTCTCATCAGTAATACAGGCAATAGCAGCCTGCAGTGCCTTCAACTGGCCTGATGGAGCAGTTTTTTTGTATATTTGTGGATGTTTGAAGACATTTACAAAAAATGAGGATTTGACAAGTTGGGGAACACATGAGAGAGCTTTAGCATGGTGAAGTATAAAGCTCACAGATGCCAACAATGGCAATTATTGTTTATACTACCAGTCTATGGGCCGGATTCACGAAACCTCAGTGTAAGACTTAATATGTCTTACTTGGAGGCTGCAGTTGAACGGTATGATATCAGCGTACCATGAATATTCATGAGGGCACGCTGACTCATCCGTAACTCTTACACCAACTGAGTAGGCAAGCAGGGGGCGTGTCTGACTGCCGAGCAGTCTAAAAGTCCACGCCCCTGCAAGGTTTTAAAAAGCATAATGTCAACAGACAAGACCGAGTCCGCTCAAATGTACATGCACCCAACACCACACTCCCTGACACTGTAAACCCCCATCAGAGTTATAAAACAGAAAAAATTATTATTTTTTTTAAATCCACGATATAGCTTCCCGTACTTGCGCTTGTTTGCATGGGTGTGCTCATTGCTTAACCACAGTTAGCAATTGTGACATTGAAGAGCATATAAGAACTACTTATGCAAATTAATCCAAATAGCAATAGCGTGATGGTAGAGCGTATGCACAAAAAAAGGCATTCACGGTTCGAGTCCCAGCACTCCCCTTCTTATTTATGTTCTAAATCAGTATTTGAAATAATACCAGACAAATATGATTAAAATGTTATTAAAAGCAGTGACATGGCCAATGTATCAGCGAACAAAATATATGTTTTTAAAAGACCCAGATACATAATAGCCTGCCGTTAAGCAACATTTTACACAGCTAAACAGAGGTGCCCATAGTTTAATAGCACTATACCCATCTAAACAGAGGTGCCCATAGTTTACTAGCACTTTATCCAGTTAAACAGAGTTGCCCATAGTTTAATAGTGCTTCACTCAGCTAAACAGAGTTGTTTATAGTGTAATAGCGCTTTACCCAGCGCAATAGAGTTGCCCAAAGGTTAAAAGCACTTTACCCAGCGCAATGTGTTTGCACGGATGTGCGCACCGTGCCAACCAGGGCACCGTAGGGCACCGGGGAGCAACGTAGAGCTAGGTTGCTTAAACGCAGCCACACCCCCCTAGCCTGTCTAGACAGTATTAAAATAAAAGAGTGACAAGGTTCGAACCCAGGACCCTGTGCATCATAATCAAACCACAGAACAACTAAGCCATGACAGTTTAGGAGAAGCAGCCACTGTTAGCATACATATACATAGAAATGGTAGATTAACCATTACTAAGCAGGTCTGTAGTCAGCTTAGAATTCTCAAAAACAGCCAATCACAAAAAAGTGCAGGAAATGCAGCATATTTAAGCCCCATAGGTGGGAATACTCACCATAACTGATTGTGGTACCCACTTGCAGTCAGGATGGCAGGCGTCGGAGAGGGTAAGCGCTTTAGAGTGCAAAGGTGGGGCATTGAGGAGTCTAAATATAGGGTTTGGCTCCTAGTCCACCAACATGAAGGCCGACTCATGCAGGGCCAGGTTCAATGGGGAGCATACAAGGCAGAGGCATGGAACCAGTTGGCACATGATCTTAACAGTGCCACAGGTATTCCCAGGACTGGTGAGCAGGTCCATCACCACCATGCAGACCTGAAGCATCGAAAGGAGGACCAACTGAACCGATGGATCCAGGAGGCCCGTCATATGCCCAATGCCCCACTACTGAGTAAGTATCCATGTAATTAAGTATGTAAGAAATGCTATCCTAGCCTATAGTATGGATAGGTATGTTCCAATATCCCTTTATTTATATTACAGCTGCAGGTGTTCGTTCCGCGAATCGGCAAGCCTATGCTGATAGGCTGTTAAGGCTGCACCACAAGACAGGTTAGTAATTATTCAGCTGGTATTAGTATAGAATATACGTGAGACAGCCTGTAAAAAAGTTCAGTGTTGTAACCCAGTAATAAAGGTCAAATAAGCCTAGAATGAAGCTTCTGTTAGTATTCTAAGATCAGATAAGTGATGCAGCCTGAAAAAGAGTATTGTAATCCATTAATAAAGAGTAAACAAGTCTCAAATAGAGTTTCCACCTGTATTGTAATATCAGGTAACTGCTTCAGCCTGAAAATGAGTGTTCTAATCCATCAATAAAGGACAGAACAGTCTTGAATACATCCTTGTATATACTGTCATATGAAATAAGTGAGTCAGCTGGAAAGGATTGTTGTAACCCAGTAATAAATGTTAATAAAGCCTGGAATTAAGTACCATCCTGAAATGTAAATATAAAATAAGTGAGAGAGTGTGAGAAAGAGTTTGAAGCTACCAATAAAGGTATAAGAAGTCTGGAATAAAGGTATACTGCATGCACTATATAAAAAAATGAATGAGACAGCCACAACCAAAGAGTGAAATGTTTTTAATAAAGTACAATACCTGGACTGTGTCTGTCCCACATTTTGGATATGTTGTTGTACCCTTGCATTATGGAGACAGTATGGTTGTATGAAATGCTGAACATCCACAGTTGTCTAGGCCCATATAAACTGGCTGATGGGAATGCCAGTATCTCAGAAGAATATTTATAGTCCTCAACTGTTTCATGTATAGTATGTACATGTTAATCCGGTACATGAGCAGCTTGTGCTTGTGATCCCACAAATGTTAGTGTGTTGCTAGAACTGTATGTAACTGCTCAAATGTAGCAGGATACTTTACCTGAACACAGCCAGATATGAACATATATGAATACAAATGGAATGTATATTAATATAGCAGTAACATCTCCATCACCAACATTTCTAAGGTTACATACAGGGAACTGTACTAATACATGTAGGGGATATATATCTGCATCTAGTAGGAATGTACAGTATACATATAGGTATTTTAAGTTGTTAATGTAATATTTTACCACCCTATGTTATGTTCACAAATGATGCCATTCCACACCAAACTGGGTATGTGTATTCACAATTAATTCCTATGGACATTTGTCCTGTTGGTTTATACATATCTGCATGTACGTTGATGCATGTGCCCTGTTCACATATCCAAACCTGATGGCCTGTTGCCACCAATCAACCCTGCATGCTGTTGGAATGTCCACTGTTGTTCTAAACATGCATGTGTTATGCTTGCTGTTCAACGTTTGGAATTTATGTGTGCTTGGCTAATGGGAATACTAACACATGCTGTTACAACTAATTTGGAATGGTGTTATTTGTTACTAACCCAAAATGCCATTAAATACTGCTAAACATAGGACAACTGGGAAGGCGGGTCCCAGCGGACCCACCTCTCCCACCTCAGCTGGCGATTGCATCTGGCACCAGTGCCCAGCCCGGGATCTCCTCCTCCAGTGGCCCAGTGCCACCTTCAGGTGGAAGTGCTGCAGGGGATGGGGCTTGTCCCCCCTCTGCAAGCGTGGCTGGAAGAGAGCCTCCACTCACCCTCCAAAGGGTCCAGTTTGTGGTGCGTAGTGAGATCAGGCGTTCCATGAATGATCCCCTATGCCAGCTTGAGGCAAGAGTGGTGCAACTCACGGGTGTGCCTGCCCCTCCTATCCAGCCCCCAGCACAGCCTCGGCCTGGGCTGTGAAGGTACAGTGGTAACTGCCCATGGGTGAGGATCTCAGTTCCACTGTTGCCATCTGTGGGCTCATGGGCTTGCAATATCCAAACATCCATCCCCGTCAATTGTGTGTACCCACCACGTGTCACACTCTGCCCCTGTATGCGTCTTGTTTGTCTTGTCTGTTAACCTCCCCAACCCACCTCCCTCAATATTCCTACTTCCTTTACCTCACATTCCACTCTTACCTGAAAAAAAAATAAAAAAAGGGCAATCTGTACCCGCAAAAAAATTACGCCCCATACATAGCTGTCCATTTCGCACACATCTGCTGGACATGTAAACTGATAATTACAATTGGCTGTACAACAAACTTTTTTTGTCCTCACTCCTCTCTCAGGGGTGGAAGGTTTCAAATTTCACTCTAAATTTCTAACATATGCACAGCTGTTGCTGGTAAAGAATTGGGCAGCTATGGGCCTTCCCTACATCCTTCCTGCACATCCAGAGCTTGTTTTCCTACTGTCCTACCCTCTTTGTGCCCCCTTTTTCACCACTTTCCTATTTCCCCATTTTCTTTTCTTTAAAAGAAATTAGCGCGGGTGTTAGCGGGAGTAAGCACTTTTAAGCAGTAGTCAGCGGGTATGCACTTGTGTGCGCTTAGCTAAGCGTAGCTAAGCATCGTGCAAACTCACGCAAACCCGCTTACAACTGCTTAAAAGTGCCTTAGTCACTCTGTATGACACGGCCCTTGTATTGCTCAGCAGCAAAATAAAACACCCTTGTCAGTCTCAAACCCCACATCTTGGACTCACCAGTCTGCATGATGTACCACTAAGCCACACCATACATACAATAACTTGGTGCTGAAAGAAATACAACATGCATTACAAGGAGTGCATGTAAAGGGAAAATAGGAAAGCCATAAGAATACATTGCAATAAAGAAATATGACATGCATTACAAGGACTGAATGTAAAGGGAAAATAGGAAAGCCATAGGACTGCATTGCAATAACTACTGTTGTATGCCAGTTAATTCCCTAATTCCAAAAGAAAGTACATACTCCCATTTATCCAGTGTTAGCATTAGGAGGTGTTAGTAAACTTAAACACTGAGAAGAGTGTACTTGAAGAAGCAACAGTCAGGTTTTAGTACAACATGCATTTCACTGGCTACAACCCAGCTTCAGATATGAGACATAGACCAACCTTCTGACTGACACAACAGTGTCCAAAGCAAACAAGCATGGTCCCCACCTTGCAAAACTGAAAGGCCTATGCCTACCTAACCTATCATTTTATAGCAGTGTCCTGAAATCACAGTGAGAACTGCAATTGCCACACAGCAGGCTGCATGCAATTACTAAATGGTGGGCACCAACTGGTGCAGAGGCCATCACATGCACATGTGCAGAAACCTACAAAAGCAGCCTGTACTTACTGTCCACACATGCAATAATATCGTTGCAGCAACTGGAGAGAGAGAGAGAGCGAGCGAGAGAGACAGACAGATAGACAAATAGTTGGAGCGATCAAACCAAAAAAAAAAAACAGAGGCGGTTGGAGACACCGACCAACCAAAACAAAAATTAAAACAAACAGAGGCAGTGGAGGACACCGACCTAAATAAATAAAAACAAAAAAAAATCAACAGGTACAACAGACTGAGGTGAGACATACAAAGGTAAGGTATGGAACACAGATGTATTTGCTGACATCCGAAAGATGTGTCTGAAGGGTACTCTACATTCTGTAAACACTCTTTATGAGGTAGCAGTCCGTATCTATATGTATATGCAGATATGCATAGGGCAAGGGACATACTGCCTGTTAGTGAAGGCTGAACATATATATATGTATTTGAAGGTTGTTATGTGCACATATCTATGTAGGTTGTAGTGTGTGGCATTGAAAACAGCAAGCAGTGCAGGTATATGTCATGTGGTAGTTAAATGCTGTGGGACTGAGTCACAGCCAGTGAGGTCTGCTACGGCTATACAGCCTGAGGATAGCAAAATGCATTCTGCACAACACTGTGCAATATTATTACATAATCGTATGCCTCACAACTGTTCCATATATATACACATACATATGTGTATATATATATATATATATATATATATATATATATATATATATATATATATATATATATATATGTATATATATATATATATATATATATATATATATATATGTATATATATATATATATATATATATATATATATATATATATATATATATATATATATATATATATATATATATATATATATATACATATATCTACATATCTATATAGCTATATATATCTACATATCTATATATCTATATATGCATATATGCATATATCTATATATATACATAAATATATATATATATATATATATATATATATATATATATATATATATGTATATATATAAATATATGCATATATACATATATAGATATATAGATATGTACATATATATATACATATATATATATATATATATATATATATATATATATATATATATATATATATATATATATATATATATATATATATATATATATATATATATATATATATATACATGTGTATATACACACATATATATAGATATATATGTATATATACATATATATATATATATATATATATATATATATATATATATATATATATATAGATATACATATATACATATATAGATATATATAGATATATAGATATGTAGATATATATATATATATATATATATATATACATATATGTGTATATATATATATATATATATATATATATACACATATATGTATATATATATATATATATATATATATGTACATATGTCTGTGTATATAAACATAAATATATATATATATATATATATATATATATATATATATATATATATATATATATATATATATATATATATACATATATATGTAAAGAATGGGGTAAGAAATATACACCCCTTTTAGGTGCAGGACCCCTTAGTGAGCAAAACAATAAAAAAGAAAAGTCTGCAGAAGAAGAAAATGTAGAATACAACAGAGCCTGTATAGTACAATATACTCCATGGAATAGAGAGGTAAAGAATATTATTACCAATAATTGGAGTATATTTAAGACCGACAGGAAATTAGTAGAAATAGTAGGAAATGTACCTAAGTTTGTGGCCAGGAATGGGCCAAATATGAAAAATGAGATAGAAAAGAAAAAAGGAAATGAAGGGGAAGCAGGTGTCCCTGGGGGAACATCCAGTTGTGGCACCTGTAACCAATGTAGGTACATTACAAAGAAGAATAGTCTTATGTTGGATGATTTAAATCACACAAAAATTATTTTTAAAAAAGGTAATTGTAGGACAAAACATATAGTATACCTTGCCTACTGTACGAAGTGTTCCTGTTATTACATCGGGAAGACCGACAGATGTCTCCGACAAAGGATTTATGATCACTATTACAATATTAAAAAGCAAGATACCAGGAATGCATTATGGAGACACATTTTACAGTCAAATGGTTGTAATGAGTTTTATTTTGGTATATTAGATGTGGCCAAGGAGAATCCAAGGGGTGGATGTATTAAAAAGAAACTTGCTGAACTTGAGGCTAGATGGCAAATCAGACTAAATGCCTCTACTCCCCCTGGACTCAATGACCATATATCCATTAAGCCCATCTTAGAAAATTTAGCAAAATAAAAGAAGCAAAGTGTAATTGTATATAAAAGAAGTTCAAACCACACACAATGGTACATTTCATATGTCAGAAGTTTTATTATTAATATTAAGTTTTATTATTAATATTAACTTCAAATTGTTTTAATAGTAGTACTTATATTATTGTATTGGAGAAATGTATTAAAATTGTCAAGAATAGTTGTTTAAAGTAAAAAAATAGGACGGTAGTATATGAATATGCACACTGGCACTTTAAATATTAATTGTATAAATGACGTAGTAATTGTTTTTTTTTTTAAAAAAAGTATTTAAGCAATGGAGTAATGTTTTAGAACTGTTCTGAAGAAGTCTATATAATTTAGATGAAAGCGCTCAACTGAATTTTATTTGTATTAAATAAGTGTTTTACTTCCAGTGTGTGTCGGTGTGGAACTTTGTATGGGTTGAGGAACAAGCTGCTTTATTTATATTCATTGTTGACGTGTTCCTTACAGTTTACTAGTTATTTGTGGTCGGAAACCCAAGATGGATTCACTTGACGAATTACCGTCCATTTTTTCGCCCAGGAGGGACGAAATTAAAAGTTTACAGTCGGAGATGACCATAATCAGAGGGGAGCTCACGAGGCTAATTGAGCTTATGAGCCAGCCAGGACAAACTACAAAAGGGAGCATTCCAGTGATGTCATCACGCTCCACCAGCATGCGTGACAATGATGATGGGATACCTAACGGACAAGGCGAGCCACGAGTTAGCGGGGAAGTAAGGAGCAGTAACTCTAATGGATCCTACTCTCACGTTGTGGGTCGTATGGACCGGACCATCGGAGGAAGAGAATTAGGATCGGAGGCTGAATACGCTATTTCGGGGGCTAAGCCGAAAAGGATACCGCCTAAAAGGACTTACACCATGATACCAAACACTAAACAACAAGGTACTGTTCACATGGAGCGTAATACTAACGTCACTGGTATTAACGCTGGCTGTAATAAGTTTAATTTTAATAAGTTTGTAGTTAATAACTACGACTTTGATTGCAAATTTACTAATAATGGCAACAATATAGATAAAATGGATATAAAAGAGCCGGAAAATGACAGTAGCTCTTTGAAGGACTTAATTTACAGGTTTGGAAAAAAACTGAAACTATGTAAAAGTTTGCAAGTGGAAAATGGGTATCTGAAAAAATGTGTAGATACTAATATTGTACCCATGGGGCTACGATTCTTTAAATACCCTATGGGAATAGAATTGGATGATGAAAATACTATGCAATGTACTAAATTATTTGATGAATTTGGTGTTTCATTTATGCGGTTCATCATCAGTTGTAATGATAAAAAAATATGCACACTATTGAATGAATTAGAGGAATTAAATGACAATATAGTAAATGACTTAATGTATGATGAATATGAATATAGCATGGATACACAATATATATGGGTGCAGAATCAAGTGGATAAAATATTTGATAGAAAATGTAAGAAGTTTAATAGGGACTTGGAGCAATATGCCAAAGGTACAGCTTACAGATGGGAAACCAGGGGAACGGGAAAAAATGGATAAATAATGAAGGAATGAAAAGGAACAGGAATATTTATTCCTATAGGCAGAAGTTTAATATGCCACATCTAAGTAATAATGAAGTTTTTTTAGAAAAAGAGGGCGAATGGGAGGAAGTAAAGACAAAGCACAAACAAACTCACCACCACCAAAGGGAAAATGTGGAAGAGCATTTGCACCAACACAACCCAGGGTGGAAGAGGAAGAGATAGTGAAGGTAAATTCTATCACTAGTAGTTACAAACAATTTCATATCCACAATTATACTGATTTACAATTAAGGAAAGAGCATTTTACACTTTTTAGTAAAGGGATGAAATTTGTGCCTATAAGGAAATTTAATGTGGAGGACACAATTATTGATGTAAAAAAATATATTCGGAAGTTAAATTTAGCAGTCTTATATAGTAATAACAAAGATACTAATGTAGTTAAAAGTGAATTTAAGAAAAAGAGTGTGTACACCCCCCTATTAAATAACACCTTGGCTATGTTTGAAAATATAGTGGCTCTTAAGGGCAAAGTGAACAGTGATAAAATCAATTATAATTTAAACAAAAATGAAGCTGACACTTTGAAAGAATTGCAAAATAATAAATGGATTAGAATAATGAAGCCTGATAAGGGGGGTGGGGTAGTTATATTCAAACAGGAGGAATATAAAAATAAGATCAATGATATTCTTCTAGATTCAGGTAACTACCTCATATCTTCTAAGAATGAAGTCAATATAGGCTATAATAAAATTAATTTGTTTTTGGAAGATTTATTAATTGAAGAAAGAATCAGTGTTGACTTATACAATTATTTGAAGATAGAGAAACCTATTATCAGCACGATAATAGGTATTCCCAAACTTCATAAAAATTCATTAGATCCCCCCTTTCGACCCACAATATCGGGAAGTTTGTCCAAAACCTTCAATTTTGGAAAGGTGGTGGATGTTTGGTTAAAACCCATATATAAGGCCATAGAACACATTATTATTGATTCATGGGATTTTCTAGGTCGACTTAAAAATGAAATGATATCACCTGGATGTACTTTGGTCACCATTGACGTGGTAGACCTATTCTCCAGTATACCCCATGACGATGGACTCTCCAGATTAGAATCCCAGTTGACAAAGGCTAGTCATCTAACATATGATAGGAAACTGTTAATTGTGGAATTCATGGAAATAGTATTAAAAAATAACTTCATTTTATTTGAAGGAGAGTACTATTTACAAAGTAGGGGTACAGCTATGGGAGCGGCATGCGCACCGATATATGCGAACCTCTATCTATATGACTGGGAGGAAGAATTCATCCTAAATACTAACTGGTATAATAACATGGCATGTTATTATCGGTTCCTGGACGATGTGTTTTTGATATGGAAGGGCACCCATTTGCAACTTGAAAACTTTAAGGAATATTTAAATACAAGATGTAGTTGGCTCAAATTCACATTTAATGCTGATAAAAATAAAATAGCATATTTGGACACCCAGATTGAAGTAGTAAATAATAAAATAAAAACAAACATACATAGGAAGGAAACATTTAGTAACAGCTATTTACATTATTCAAGCTGTCACCCCTCAAGTCAAAAAAGAAGCATAATTAGGGGTCAATGTATAAGAGCAGCTAGGATGACCTCAGATTATGCCAACTTTTTAATAGAACTAAGGAAAATAGCTGATATGTTCCTTCAGAGGGGTTATCCTAGGTGGTTAGTTACGGATGTAACTGAATATGTAAAGAAAGAATGGGGTAAGAAATATACACCCCCTTTAGGTGCAGGACCCCTTAGTGAGCAAAACAATAAAAAAGAAAAGGCTGCAGAAGAAGAAAATGTAGAATACAACAGAGCCTGTATAGTACAATATACTCCATGGAATAGAGAGGTAAAGAATATTATTACCAATAATTGGAGTATATTTAAGACTGACAGGAAATTAGTAGAAATAGTAGGAAATGTACCTAAGTTTGTGGCCAGGAATGGGCCAAATATGAAAAATGAGATAGAAAAGAAAAAAGGAAATGAAGGGGAAGCAGGTGTCCCTGGGGGAACATCCAGTTGTGGCACCTGTAACCAATGTAGGTACATTACAAAGAAGAATAGTCTTATGTTGGATGATTCAAATCACACAAAAATTATTTTTAAAAAAGGTAATTGTAGGACAAAACATATAGTATACCTTGCCTACTGTACAAAGTGTTCCTGTTATTACATCGGGAAGATCGACAGATGTCTCCGACAAAGGATTTATGATCACTATTACAATATTAAAAAGCAAGATACCAGGAATGCATTATGGAGACACATTTTACAGTCAAATGGTTGTAATGAGTTTTATTTTGGTATATTAGATGTGGCCAAGGAGAATCCAAGGGGTGGATGTATTAAAAAGAAACTTGCTGAACTTGAGGCTAGATGGCAAATCAGACTAAATGCCTCTACTCCCCCTGGACTCAATGACCATATATCCATTAAGCCCATCTTAGAGAATTTAGCAAAATAAAAGAAGCAAAGTGTAATTGTATATAAAAGAAGTTCAAACCACACACAATGGTACATTTCATATGTCAGAAGTTTTATTATTAATATTAAGTTTTATTATTAATATTAACTTCAAATTGTTTTAATAGTAGTACTTATATTATTGTATTGGAGAAATGTATTAAAATTGTCAAGAATAGTTGTTTAAAGTAAAAAAATAGGACGGTAGTATATGAATATGCACACTGGCACTTTAAATATTAATTGTATAAATGACGTAGTAATTGTTTTTTTTTAAAAAAAAGTATTTAAGCAATGGAGTAATGTTTTAGAACTGTTCTGAAGAAGTCTATATAATTTAGATGAAAGCGCTCAACTGAATTTTATTTGTATTAAATAAGTGTTTTACTTCCAGTGTGTGTCGGTGTGGAACTTTGTATGGGTTGAGGAACAAGCTGCTTTATTTATATTCATTGTTGACGTGTTCCTTACAGTTTACTAGTTACAATACATGTGTGCTCAGTAAGTGGTACTGCTGGTGACTCCATCTGACATTAGAACTGTTGTACCACCTGAATCTGTAGGCGTAAACAGCACAGTATGGTGTATGTTCACATTCCCTGGTAACACTGTTTTGTGTGTTTCTTGCAGTCTGCACAGATTACATTCCTCAGGCATAGGTATCTGTAAGTAGGGGCACACAGTACTGTAAGGTACATAGCAAATGCTCATCTGTGTTAGCATACATTTGTGTATGGTATGAATGTCTGATGTGTGTGTAATGATGCCTGCACCATGTCTGCAATCACATGTGTAATGCAGGGTTTGCGTGTGTACCTAGCAACATGTATACTCTGTTACAGCAGTATGCCAGCTATATTAACAACTGTGCACATATGTTAGGTAGGGGTATGGCATCAACGACTATGGTGGGTTACTGGTTATACTGTAACTGTACTTCACATTCATTGCAATGGATGACATATATCTGCATGCATCAGCTTGATATGTACCCCTCTAGCAAGGCTGTGCATTGGATCCCAAACAGTGAGCCATGTACTGGTGTATACTGGTGTGTCATATGGAGAGTGGCAGGCACTGTCAGCCAGTTGTGGGCTGAGTACTGATATGTGGTATTGAATGTGTGTATCCTCTGACAGACAAACAGATGCTATATATGGCAGTTAACTGATATCTGTACTGTATAATGTTAAGTGTGCCACATGACTTGCTCACACATATCATTTACTTGTCTTCCAGGCTTATGGCTCATCACAGGAACCCCTGCTACACAGCTGCAGAGGAACAGGAAATCCACCACAGCCTGGTACAGCACTATACTCTGCTGTATTCAAGGGCCAGCCAGCACCAGCAGGAGCGTACTGCACTGTGGCAAGAACTTGTTTGTCGGGTAAATGACATAGGCATGCATAACCAGACATATGAGCAGGTACACCATCACCGCAGTGATTTAATCAGACATGTCCAACGGCATGCGTCTGATATCCACAGACAACAGCTTGCCACAGGTGGTGGGGTGGCCATATATCCCCCCTCACCAGAGTGGAGGAACTGCTGCTAAGTGTGGTGGCCCCTGGCCTACAGCAACAACATCATCACACATATGTCGTCATGGAGGCCAGAGCCACCCAGCATAGTGACATGGAGCATGCAGGTAACATGCCCTAGCTGTAGACTACTGTTACCTGTATTGTTAGATTGTGCATGTGTGAGATGTGTACTGTGTTTAGCAGTTGTGCTGCCTATTGTGTGCAATACTGATAATTTGAATAGTATCTGTACACCTATGCCTGTTGTTCTACTGTAGTTTAGCACACTCACAGTAGCAATGCCACAGGTGTGGCCACTGATAAACTGTGTCATATTCTTGCAGGTCCCTCTGGTGTGACAGCAGGGCAGATGTTACATGCTGGTGAGTGTGTTAACACTTTAAACTTGGTATTGAACTGTGCATGTCATAGGTGAGGTGTAGGCCAGGTACACATAACACACCTATGCATAATGCATTCTGTGCATGTTTGCTGTGAGACGTGAAACATCTCAGTAATGTCAGTAGCTGCCTCATTCACATGCAATACACAGAGCATCAGACACAAATGTGGCAACACTGTACTGCACATTGGATAGGCATAGTTGACACACATGTACACAACATAACACGTCTGTCATGCGCAGTACATCTCAACATGCTACACATAGTGTAACCGGACACACGTTGGCAGGTCACACTTCAGTATCCCACATGTCATCCACACACCACACATACCATACCTGAGGGGTAGGGGCCTAGCATGGGGCTGTGCAACACTCCTCAACACATAACACAGTCATGTTAGGCAATGCTCCCTATTGGACACCTCACACACCCTTGTGCAATGTGGCTGTGTAATTGTGAACTTAGCCACGGCACTGCGGTTCAGGTACAGCTTGCTAGGTGGTGGTCTAGCACACTTTTGTGGCCTTGAGTGACCACATGACGCATGATGATGATGGCTAATGGTACTACACCCCATACTGTTAAAATGGCCATGTTCAGGATTGGTATCCCATCACGTATACATGCACCACCCATCCCGTGTGTGTACATAGCATGCATGTGCTACACCTGTGTCCACAATTATCTGCTACAGACACAGACACTGCAATCAGACATGGAAATCCATGTGACATACAGATAACACACGCAGCCATGGTATGTATACCTGTGTGTGATGGTGCACAGGACATTGCAGAGCTTATAATACTTGCACAGAAATGTTGTGTCCTTGTACACATTGTGTCCCAGTGTGTAGGCAATCACTGAACATGTACACACATGCACCACAGCCATGTACACTGTCATCAAGTATGGCTGTATACACTCACACTGCATGGACTTGAGCAACACTTATTCTGCATGCTGACACGTGTGCATGACTGTTTGCCTTGTGATACTGTCACCCACCTTCAACCAGTATTGAGTATGATTTGGAAGTCTGTTGTGTGTGTGTATCTGCTGTAGTGATAAGTGTGCATGTGTTCCTGTGTGCATGTGTTCCTGTGTGCATGTGTGCATGTGCAGACCGTAAAGTGTGTTTCCTGTCTTCCTCTCACAGGTGCTGAGGTAGGGCTTGGCGATAGCAGCAGGCGACCTGAAGCCACTGCCATGGATAGTGGTGATGATGAAACATGTATTTTGGCACAGGGAGATTTGACAGGGTCTGTCGTTGGTCCACCAATCGACAGTACACAGCGTTCAACCCCATCCATGTGCACACTCATACTGCCATTACATCCCTCACCACCAATGGCCATGGAGAGGGACAGCATATAGTTGGAATTGACCAGGAGAGTGTGGTACCCATGGCACATGCATCCCCTCACAGCAGCCATAGCCATAGACCAGCAACGGTACCACATAGGTGGAGGTCCAGGGGTTCTCGGGAAGCACCACTGGACGTATTGCCCCTGGCAGGTGTGCCCTCACAGGTCTTATGACGACCACTATGTTCTGGGCTGTAATGCAGGCTCAGGCACGTATGGAACAGTACACCAGGCAGGGACTTAGGGCCCAGAGGGCACATAACACCGCTATCAATGACAGCATCCATGACCTTGCCAGTGCCATCCAGACATACACCGAGGTCATTGATAGATGTTGGGGGGAGACAATAGATGCCCTCCACAACATGTCTTCCTCAAGCCAGGACTGTGCGGGACGGTTGCAACATTGACGCAGATGCATGCCAGCAACAGCAACAGCTGGCAGTGGTCGTGGACGGCCCACAGCTCACAGCTGCTCCTGTAGTGGCAGTACCAGCCCCAGTAATGCTGGGGCTGGCCTGTCCATTGTCTGTCTCAGTAGACCACGTGCATGTGGCTCTGGCCAGTCCCAGCAGGGACATGGGTCCAGTGGTCATACCTCTGCCTCTGATGACAGTACCCAGTCAGGGTTGGTACCTGATACCGTCCATAGCACCCCTGCCAGGCACAGGTACTGTGTTCGTGGCTGGAGACAGTGATCTGTACAGCCAAGCAGGTACAGTCTCTGGCTGTCCCACAAACCACAGTATATGGCAGCCACATGGTGGAGCTGTGTGCATGCAGACACACACACATTAAGCAGACAACTAGGGCTCACACATACACACACACATTACATCAACATTGGCCCATGCTGTACTGCCCTCCCCACACACACACACACACACACACACACACACACACACACACACACACACACGCACACACAGACATGTCGATTGGATGGGTCAATGTCAGGCTCTGGCAAACAACAAAACGCCCTGTGCATATGATGATACCTGTGCCGCCTCATGTCATCTGCATTATCGATGGAGGGACAAACTAACATGGTGCTGATGCACAGGGTGACACTATAGCAGTGTAGCAATAATAGCGAGTTGTCAACAAGGAAGTCTAACTACATCCTTGTAGGTATATCTGAGCAGACATTATGCATCAAAGCTCTGTTTGTCAATGTAGCATTGTTTACACCACTGTTAGGTCTGAGTATGTATTATCCACCCATGTGCCACTTGGCTGATGTGTGATGTGTTGCCAGCATGTGTTAGCGAGTGGACAGTACGTGTATGATGTGTGCAGTACAGATTAGCAAGTGTACATCTGTGAACATGGTGGGTGCACACTGTCTGGATGTACGTGCATAGTGGACACATGGGACATGTGGCATACTCTGTCATACACATTATTAACATCCCATTGCATCTTTCAATGGCCAGTATGCATTCTACTACAGTTATGTACTAACATGGGTAGACGTGTGTATGATATGGGTTGACACATGCTATGGGTGATACCGTTAATATCAGTCAATGATTTGCAGTCTGGTAGTACACACAACCTCAACAGCATGACTATAAGCAATCATTGGATGATGTCCTGACAAATGACACACAGTAGTAGGGAACCCAGTATCAATTGGATCCTTCCGGTGCTACACTATAACACTAACCAGTGGTGATGACCACCACCCATTACTGTGACCACACCTGTGTGTCATATAGCCCCCTTTGGTACATGCAGACACACTAGGGATGTGTCCATGCAAATCTGGGAATGCATGGAATGGCCTACAATGCATTCCCTGGATGGGACGCATATCCTACACAAGGGTATCATACAGACAGATACCTGTTGTGTGATACATGCTGTTTAGCAGTAAGCTGACTATGGCATAGTCATCCTCATGTACTATACATACTATCCCATCAGTACCACACCGTGGTAGCCCTCAACATGTATGTCGGGTACCATTGTGTACATACAGACCCATGTTATGTCATGTGTCCCTTCGTATCCACATATCCATAGGTATTGTGGAGTCCCAATGTGTATCACAGACATTAGAGGCCTGAATGCATATCCACAAGGCAGTCGTACACCTATAAAGACTGTCCATTCTTGGCAGACATTGTTGTGTATGATCATGTCTGACATATACCCCAGCCATATACCCTCACTCACACTACTCTTAAGTAACTGTCATGGGTGTGTGTGCCACAGATGACCTTGGTCACAGAACACGACAGTGGATGGCCATGTCTCATACATACATATGTGACCTACGATCTGAGTAGCAGCAGCACAACCTGTCAATGGAACAAATGTATTCATGTAGTATGCAGGCTTCACACCTATGTACTGATTGAGGGGACATGTACACATATATATTTGCCATGCAGATACCTGATGTCTGCAATGCACTTAATGTTGTCATCATACTATGTCATGCCATAGTAAAAGAAAACCCACACTGTGGTGACCAACAGTGGCACACACAGTCAGCATTTGCAGGATTCAAACCCCTACCTAACAATGTTATGATACTAGAGAGTGACGCATTAACACGGTGTACTATTTGCTGTATTGGCTAGTTTATCTTCTCCTGCTGTATTTGTAGGAAGGTGACATCATCAGACTTTCCAAAGAGGAATGTACCTCCTTTACTGGGTTTTCCCAGTCTCCAAAAAGGAACACCTCTCAAAGGAAACTGCACACATACACTCCCCACACACACTTGCAGGATTCAAACCCCTACCTAACTATGTCATGATACTGGAAAGAAATGCATTAACACGGCTCGCTATTTGCTTTACTGGCTGGTGTTCGTTCTCCTGCTGTATTTCTAGGATGGTGACATCATCAGTCTTTCCAAAGAGGAATGTACATCTTCTAGTGTGTTTTCCCAGTCTCCAAAAAGGGCATTCTTTTCAAAGAGGATTGCACACATACACACTCCACACACACACACACACACACACACACACACACACACACACACACACACACACACACACACTCACTCTTTGCAGGATTTAAATCCCTACCTAAATATGCTATGATACTAGAAAGTGTTGCTTTAACACAGCGCGCTATTTGCTTCACTGGCTGGTTTCTCTTCCCCTGCTGTATTTGTAGGATGGTGACATCATCAGACTTTCCAAAGAAGAATGTACATCTTCTAGTGTGTTTTCCCAGTCTCCAAAAAGGGCACTACTTTCAAAGACAATTGCACACATACACACCCCCCACACAATCAGCATTTGCAGGATTCAAACCCCTACCTACCTATGTTATGATACTAAAGAGAGACGCATTAGCATGGCGCGCTATTTGTTTTACTGGCTGCTTTACCTTCTCCTGCTGTATTTCTAGGATGGTGACATCATCAGTCTTTCCAAAGGGGAATGTACATCTTCTAGTGTGTTTTCCTAGTCACCAAAAAGGGCACTCCTTTCAAAGACAATTGCACACATACACACACCCTGCACACACACTCACTGTTTGCAGGATTCAAACCCCTACCTAACTATGCTATGATATTAGAAAGTGTTGCTGTAACACAGCACACTATTTGCTTCATTGGCTGCTTGCCCTTCCCCTGCTGTATTTGTAGGATGGTGACATCATCAGACTTTCCAAAGAGGAATGTACCTCTTTTAGTGTGTTTTCACGGTCTCCAAAAAGGACACTCCTTTCAAAGACAATTGCACACATACACAACCCCCCTTCCCCTGCTGTATTTGTAGGATGGTGACATCATCAGACTTTCAAAAGAGGAATGTACCTCTTTTAGTGTGTTTTCACAGTCTCCAAAAAGGACACTCCTTTCAAAGACAATTGCACACATACACAACCCCCCCCCTTCTCCTGCTGTATTTCTAGGATGGTGACATCATCAGTCTTTCCAAAGAGGAATGTACCTCTTTTAGTGTGTTTTCAAGTCTCCAAAAAGGACACTCCTTTCAAAGACAATTGCACACATACATAAACCCTCCCCCTCCCTTCTCCTGCTGTACCCTGCTGTATTTGTAGGATGGTGACATCATCAGACTTTCCAAAGAAGAATGTACCTCTTTTAGTGTGTTTTCACAGTCTCCAAAAAGGACACTCCTTTTAAAGACAATTGCACACATACACAACCCCCCCTTCTCCTGCTGTATTTCTAGGATGGTGACATCATCAGTCTTTCCAAAGAGGAATGTACATCTTCTAGTGTGTTTTCCCAGTCTCCAAAAAGGGCACTCCTTTCAAAGACAATTGCACACAAACACCCATTGTTTGCAGGATTCAAACCCCTACCTAACTATGCTATGATACTAGAGAGCGTTGCTTTAACATGGTGCACTATTTGCTTCACTGGCTGGTTCCCCAGCCCCTGCTCTATTTGTAGGATGGTGACATCATCAGACTTCTTTTAGTGTGTTTTCACAGTATCCAAAAAGGAAACTCCTTTCAAAGACATTTGCACACATACACAACCTCCCCTTCTCCTGCTGTACCCTGTTGTATTTGTAGGATGGTGACATCAGACTTTCCAAAGAGGAATGTAGCTCTTTTATTGTGTTTTCACAGTCTCCAAAAAGGACACTCCTTTCAAAGACAATTGCACACATACACAAACCCCCCCCCTCCCTTCTCCTGCTGTACCCTGCTGTATTTGTAGGATGGTGACATCATCAGACTTTCCAAAGAGGAATGTACCTCTTTTAGTGTGTTTTCAAGTCTCCAAAAAGGGCACTCCTTTCAAAGACAATTGCACATACACAAACCCCCCTCCCTTCTCCTGCTGTACCCTGCTGTATTTGTAGGATGGTGACATCATCAGACTTTCCAAAGAGGAATGTACCTCTTTTAGTGTGTTTTCACAGTCTCCAAAAAGGACACTCCTTTCAAAGACAATTGCACACATACACAACCCCCCTCCCTTCTACTGCTGTACCCTGCTGTATTTGTAGGATGGTGACATCATCAGACTTTCCAAAGAGGAATGTACCTCTTTTAGTGTGTTTTCACAGTCTCCAAAAAGTCACTCCTTTCAAAGACAATTGTACACATACACAAACCGCCCTCCCTTCTCCTGCTGTACCCTGCCATATTTGTAGGATGGTGACATAATCAGTCTTTCCAAAGAGGAATGTACCTCTTTTAGTGTGTTTTCACAGTCTCCAAAAAGGACACTCCTTTCAAAGACAATTGCACACATACACAACCCCCCTAGTCTCCAAAAAGGACACTCCTTTCAAAGACAGTTGCACACATACACAAACCCCCTTCCCTTCTCCTGCTGTACCCTGCTGCATTTGTAGGATGGTGACATCATCAGACTTTCCAAAGAGGAATGTACCTCTTTTAGTGTATTTTCACAGTCTCCAAAAAGGACGCTCCTTTCAAAGACAATTGCACACATACACAAACCCCCCTCCCTTCTCCTGCTGTACCCTGCTGTATTTGTAGGATGGTGACATCATCAGACTTTCCAAAGAAGAATGTGCCTCTTTTAGTGTGTTTTCACAGTCTCCAAAAAGGACACTCCTTTCAAAGACAATTGCACACATACACAAACCCCCCCTCCCTTCTCCTGCTGTACCCTGCTGTATTTGTAGGATGGTGACATCATCAGACTTCCCAAAGAGGAATGTACCTCTTTTAGTGTGTTTTCGCAGTCTCCAAAAAGGACACTCCTTTCAAAGACAATTGCACACATACACAACCCCCCTCCCTTCTCCTGTTGTACCCTGCTGTAATTGTAGGATGGTGACATAATCAGACTGGACATGGTGATGTGTGTACACTTTGTTTTATGCCATTTCGGGAATGGTCCATGTGGGTCAACAGGTGTCAACAGCTTGAACATGACCTCAGTATCCTTACCTTGTGTGATCTATCTGTGGACACATTGACATTCCGTCATATGTCAACACATATTTATGCACAGCTTCTTGGTTTTGTGGATACTACATGTGTCTGGGATGTTGATACAGGGCTATTCAAAGTCTATGTGACACATGTGTAGATGTGTTCATTGATGTATGTCCTGGCTGGCTGCCTTGCAAACAGTCTAGAATGTTTGGGAACCATGATCCGCACATGAACATACCACAGTTGGTAGGGTTGTGTGTGTGTCAGCTTCCAATAGCTCTGTTTATGACTGCAACCATGGTGGACTCCATGACCTTGCAGATCAGACCTCATAGGCGTACTGGACTTGACTTCCCATGGTGTGTTGTGCACCAACACTTGTGGGGAGTGCCATATGTAGCTGTGACATATTCAACGGTTCCACATCCTGTGTAGGGGGTGCGGCTCAGCTAACTGTTCAGGTGCATGATCTGTTTGTTCTGTAGTTTGTGCATGACACATATTGGAAATCAATGTATTCCACCTGCTGCCATGCTTTTGGCAGTGGGGGTAGCTGCTCATCCATTCTACATGTGATATCTCCTGGTATGATTATATGGACTATTATCAGTGGGGTATGGGTATGTACATATGGGAATGTCTGTCATGTTGTTGGCATTGACACTCAGGTACAGTTGGCCCTGACTCAGGACATATATGTGTGTACATTGATATTTATGACATAGCTGAAAGAGGTGCCATGATTCAGTCTGGACTCCTTCTCAGCTCCTCTTTACAACACACTAATGAACATGAGCACTAATCCCTGTTATACTCTTTTACAGGCTTAACACCCTACTGATCCTTTGTGATCAGGCTACAGAGTATGTCATGATAATATCCTGGCATGTCCAGGGGTCGGTTTTGTGTGTACTCTTCAGTCCAGCTGGTGGATATTGTGATATTGACACAATGTCACATCTGCCTCATGTACACAGACAACCCTCTCCTCCTCCCATCAAACTCAGATATATGTGTGAGATGCACCTATATAGACATACAGGGAGCTGAAGTCTCTTGACCCACGACTGGCACAGTGTGTCAGGTGGTGAAGGTAACCACACACACCACATATCAGTCTCACATATCCTCTAGCAACAGCACTCAAACCACATTAGCACACATTGACATACTCAGATGCTGTAAATGTACTCTACCTAAGCAGGAGAGGCCTCCAAAGCAGACACATACACACCTGCTACCCCACTACAATACCCACATATCACTAAGTTCACAATGTCAGTGTGCCACACATTCACTGCCCTTCGGGCTAAACAACACACCTAATACACTTGTAATAGGTGACACTTATGTTCAGACACACTGACATACCACTCACCAGCCCTGACAAGGGAATAGTCACTTTGGGCTGTCTGTTGGGTGCCAGGATCTGCCACATAACAGAGGCAGTCAGGTCACTCTAAAGCAAGTACAAGACTGGCACCATCATTGTCCATGCTTGTGTGTGTCACCTCAGACATTACTCCCTGGAGCACATGACATGATACATGGAGGTACACTCTGATCATGTAGCCCAGGCCAGTATGACCCTGACCTTGTCTAGCATCTTACACCCACCAATTATGATGTCACAGTATACGGACACACATATCACATTTAACAGTTGGCTAACAAATTTGTTTCATTCTTAGGGGATACAGTGTCTGTCAGCATATGGTGACATGCTCAACATGCCATGTAGCTTCACTATGGACAGCTTGCACCTGTCACCCTTGGACTTTGGTATGCTGGCTAAGGTTCTTGCTACCACCAGAGTGCTTTTTTTATGCAGGGCTCAGAAGACAAACCCACCTCCATAGACATTAAATGAAACTAAGGGTAATGCTGCTCAACAACAGTTGTGTTAACCTCATATTGTGGCCACTCAAGACTCTCTTCAGTATGGAGGAGAGCAATATCTGTGCACTGACAGACACCTGATTCAGGCTTGCTTATGCACACCAGCACTATCAGGTTATGTTCCATACCATGCTGTCTGACAACAAGACTTGGAACAGACAACACAACTAGGGGGAGTATCCATATACATCACAGATACAGACACCTCCAGGTTAGTAGCACTGCAAAAAGCATCACAGACCATACATAGACAACTACCATTGTGCAATACTGCCTTTCAGTTTGTTGCCTGCTACAGAACACACTCCCAAACTCAGGAACCACACTCGGCTTTTGTAGGAACTATGAAGAATATGCAGTTCTCAACAGACACAATTATATTGTGTGACTTCATATACACACATATTGACTGGGGATACTACTCAAGCCCCGACAACCTCACCCAACAGTCACTACAATTTGTGGACTCATATGCTTTGGCACAACCAGTCAGCACAGCCACAAGGGGGAATACATATTGGACCTGCTCATCACCAACATGGGGACTCTATGTTCCACACCAGCGATATACCCCTCATTGGTAAGGCAGAACATACATGTATCTCACAGGACTTACATATACCCTCCACACACCCATCCTGGGTAATCTTGGTGAACTTCTCATGAGCCAACATCTCACTTCACCGAAGCAAGGTGGTATCCTTCACAGATCCTGAGACAGTGGCATATACGGCTCATACTGCTGCATCCTTTACATACACATTCTATGGACACCTAGTGGACTGCATGGATTGTGCTCTCCCAAATAACAACAAGACCCAATACTACAATGGCAGGGGACCTGTCTGGTAGACCCCAGTCATTAATAAGCTGTACAACATCAAGAGGACGCTACTACATGATAGAGCACAATCCCAGACAGGGAAGGCATCTGTGATCTGTACTAGCAGACAGCTACAATCACTCATGGACTTTTCTAAGGGCCGCTTCTATCAGACAATTGCACCTGGCATGTAGAACCATCACACGGCCTTCTTCAGTTATGTCAGGAACCTGGGTGGACACTCACTGATATGCTGTGAGTTACTGCATACTGACTAAACCTACCCTGAACCCACTGGCATTGCCTACATCCTGGCAAACAGGTTCAGTGCAGATGTCTCCCACCCATCCCCTCTAAAGAGCAACTATCCATCCCAACAGAGTATAACCTCCCTGACATCACACAGTAACAGGTGAGTGCTGCCCTCCCCACAGCGTACATCACAGTATCAATGTGACCAGCTGGTATCCCAGCCTGCATCATACACGAGCATCATGACAAACGCAACCCTCACATTACATCACTGTTTAATATCAGAGTTACCACAGGATATGTACCCAAGGAATGGCATACTGCGACAGTGGTCCTGCTCCACAGAGTTGGTGCCACAATGAACCACAGACAATATTGCCCTATAAGCCTATGTGGCCTGTTCTGCAAAGCTATGGAGCATATTGTCGTAAGACTCCTACACACAGACATCGGGAACCTACAGACACTGTGTCCTACTCATTTCAGCATTGTTGTGGGCAGATCTTGCCTCTTGAACCTGTAGGTATTCTTTAAATGGCTAACAGGTCCATCAACATAGGGACGGCTATCCACGCAGCCTACCTGAACCTTGCAAAACCATTCAACACAATAACCCACTGGGCCATTATGCATAGGCTCACCAGCGTCAATTTGGACACATATCTCACACAATGGATTGATACCTAGATCAGGGATTGCACCCATATGGTGGGGATTGCATGTGCCATGTCTGACTATACACCAGTTACACATGGCATCACACACAGCTTGGTCCTGGGATCTCTCTTGTTCAGTATATATTTGTCTTACGTACAAGCTATCACAGGGGGAATATGGCTGATCATGTTTGCACTTGACTGCAAACTGGGTGCCATTATCAACTCTCCAGCTGCCACATGCATACTCAATCAGGGTCTCACAAAGATGGATGACTGGTGCCTGAGCCATGACCTACAGCTAAATGCCATTAGTTGCACAGTCATCCCCTTTGGGAGTAACAACATGCCCACACATTACCACATAGGTAGTACTCCATTACATACGGTAAGAGTTGTTAGGGGTTTGGGGACATCACTTGTTCGTACTGTCGCCTTTAACATTCACATTGCCAAAGTGGTTGGACACACCTGCTATGTGTGCCACCTTATCCCATATGGTTTCACATCTAGATCGAGTGAGGTCATTGTGCCCCTGTACTCATTACATCCATGCTTGGTTACAATGCCACATTTGGGGTGTACCTTAACTGACACCTGCAGCAACTGTACTGGCCATGGACGGTCCTCACCAAGCAGATCTAGGGACTCGCACACATGCCCTGTATAGTTCAGATGCAGTAACTCCAGCTCTACTCAGTCGCTTACCACCTACTCAGATATGATGTGTGCCTGTTGTTTACAGCTATACCCAAACCAGTATTACTGGACATGCTCCACCTCAGGATATCCAACTCCCTTGGAGCTACACACTGCAGGGATGTATACCTCAGCACAGATGTTAATAGGACATTGTGGAGGGACAGATTCTTATCCCAGAGGCTCCACTCACTATAGAATGTAATCCCAGTTTCACATAGGCAGAGCCACCCACTGACCACCTACTGGAGACATCTTGACGACTGTATGGGTGATTGTATATTTACCCTGGGATATCCTCTGTGTCCCTGCTAGACAGAGGCACACTAGCATAAACGTACATGGGCTATCATGTGTGACCTACTATTCACACACACAGTGTAGTAATGTGACAGGGTTGTGAATGCCAAACACACTCTGGCTAGGTTTGTACATGCCCTAGGGCAGATAGCCTAGTATCGACCTCTGAACCTATGCTTATGTTCATGATGCACAATGTTTATTGCTGATACTGTTTGCAGGTCTTTATCATCTTTGCTTTACCAGTTTCCAGGAAGAACTTCAGTATCTGCAGAACATATTTGATTATGTCAGGGTTCCACTATATTATAGATGTGTCTGTTGTCATATAACTGTGTGCACAGGGCAGATTGCTGTATAGTGACAGGTTCCTGGGTTAACACATGCAACTGCCAGATATGCGTGGCCCACTGCTGTACTCAGACATAGCCTAAGTGTGTGAGCATGCCCAGTTCTGACATTACATGTTTTGTTGCCTGACATTTGTCTTATTTATTCAAGTGTGTGAGCATGCCCAGTGTGAACCTTCAGTATGTTGCTGTCTGAGGTCCACTACATTTGCTGATGTGTGCGAACATGACCAATATTAACATTTATACTGTGTGTGTTGGAAGTCAGGTTCTGCTCTCACTGCAGGACTCACCTTTGTGTCATAACTCAACAAGGATTATGCTGTGCCTGCAGTGTTTCCATGGAATACTTTGCATAGATTTATCAACATTCCATCATACAGGTGGACCACTGCAATACTGTCATGGTTTAGTGGTTCAGTACTTTGGCTATAGTGCACAGTATCCTGGGTTCGTGGCCCATCACTGCTTTATATTTTCATACTGAGCAGACCAGACTGCTTAAGGGCCTGTTAAGCAAATATGAACATGTTGGCTTTTGTTCAGCTATGCCCTACTTAGACCAGGCTTGTCCGACATTGCTCAATATTTACCAACATTGCTAGACATTGCCCAATATTACTGAACATTGACCACAGTTGTGCTAGTTGGTGTGTGCGATTTTGTTTGCATATACTACATGGTGGCAGTTGCTGTTTAGCACTGCTTTATATTGATTAACACATGGCATTCATGCCTTAGGTGGTGCTGCAGGGCTGCCTATGTCAGATGCACATACTACACTCCCTGCACATGTTTGGAAGCAGGTAGTGTCAACTTAGGCATCCCTTTTACTTTATGTGCGAGTCGGAGATGGGTGTCATTTCCAGAGTTCCTACTGAGCCAGTGTATGTACTATGCATTGCCTCTTTGCCAAGGCCAAAGCATACTGGGCTCGCCTCCTTCTGCCTACTGGGGCAGGCTCAGGTTGTTCCTCCTCCGAGTCACGCTCTGCATGTGATGGCCTTGGCAATGGTGGAGGGCTGTTTGGCCCATGCCTATGCTGGTCCTGCTGCAGCTGTTTTCGCAGAATCATATTATGTAGCATAGCACATAAAATGACAATTTGGGTACATGTAGTTGGTGACTACTGCAAGGCTCCACCAGATGTGTCCAGGCACCGGAACCGTGACTTGAGCAGCCCAAACACATGCTCTATTACATTACGTGTTTGTGCGTGTGCCTCATTATGGCGTTCCTGTTCAGGTGTGTGTGCATTTCTGATGGGTGTCATCAGCCATGGCTCCAGTGCATAGCCAGCATCCCCCACTAGGTGACCATGTGGGATGTCCCCATTGGCAAATGTCTGGTACAGCTGCGTCAGATGCCAGATATGGGAATCATGGTAGCTTCCAGGGCAGCCTGCACACGCATTCAGTATTATGCCCTGGGCATCACACATGACCTGGCAGTTGATGGAGGGGAAGCTCTTGCGGTTAAAGTAGACCCTACCCCGCTCACCGGCTGGTGCTTTGATGCATATGTGCGTGCAGTCTATTGCACCCACTACCTCAGGGTATTCCACTATTTGCTGGAAGAGACGCATATTGCTGGCCAATACCTCATGGGAATTGGGGAAATATACATGATCACCGACATGTGCTGACATGGCATCCAGGAACTGATGTAGTTACCCTGGATGCTGATGCCTGTGATATCCCCATCATATCACCAGTTGGTCTCTGGAAGGTACCTGTTGCTAAGTTTCTTAGGCCAACACATACCTTGGTTTCCACTGGGATGGGTTCCCCTCTGTTGGTTCTGTGTGTGAGGCGTGGCCTGCACAGCTCAACAATTTGCTGCAGGAGGTCTCTGTCCACTCTATAGCGCTCCACTATCTCCAGCTCATGTAGCCCCTGGTAGGTTACCCTGGGCCTGTACACTCTTCTCCGTCTCCTCACTGTGGGTTGTCCAGCAGCATTTCCATTGTCACCACCCTCAGCATGTTGCATATGTTGCCTTATAACAGCAATGGCGGCCCCTAACATTTCTTTGTCTCAGTAAAGCTTTTTTCAGTTTTCACTTCTATTAGCTTACTGCAGTGTCTGTTTTGAGAAACATAATGGACTGTTGTTGGCAGAGTTTTAAGTGCTAGGCTGGGCTGGGTTAGTGTACTGCCTGTGTAATTGCTTGACTCTGATTGTCTTCACCTGCTAGCTCTGCTAGTACTCCCTGGTAGCTTCCTACTATTTGTTGTGCTTCCTTTTTCCTTTCTGTTTCCTCGGGGGGGGGGCCATGCACACAAGTGCAAACATGCTCACATCAGCTAACACACGCGCACACTTGCTTACACGGACTAAAAGTTGCTTATTCGGGTTAAAACACGCGCACACCAGTGCAAACGTGCTTACAACTCTTTACACAGCCTTATACATGCTTACTCCGGCTTAAACGTGTGCACTCATGCTTACACCCATGCACTCTGTCTTACTCGTGTTTACACGCTCAGCAAGAAACTTTGGTGTTATCCATGGTATACACCTTCTATTTCTTGGCTTTCCCTAGCCTACCTGTTGACACACCTCTTTCCATGATGTCTAACTGACAGCAGACATATGCCACTCTGCTCCAATGAGCTTCACTTCTTTCGAACATATCCCCCTCATGATGTCGCCTATCTTCCACTCTGTTACTCCCCATATCCTACTCCTACACTCCACTGACTGTGCTCATTTGCTATGTAAACTAGCGATTCACTATCCTAACACTCATTTACATAGGATTGCCTACTAATGCTTGGTTACATGTCTTAGCCTGAGCTTCCCCCCTTATCAACCTCTACTCGGTGGCCATGTTGTCTTCAGCCTGCCATTCCC